>NC_142653.1:51627500-51948269 GCF_055504915.1 Nelumbo nucifera
CTGATAGGTGCTTATGAAAGGGCTATCACTATTCATGGAGGTCAGAGACTCATTGTCGAAGTTTGGACAAGGGTTCTCTAGCTCACTTTCAAATGCATCTGTGGGATCCAGAGGTTTAGTAAAGAAACTTTCTGAAGTTAAAGGGATGCTAAATCAAGAAAAATCTGATTTTGAGGTCAGTTTTGTCTCGATTAGAAGTTCCTGACACGTTCCATGTGCTAAACACAGTGTAATAAATCTTGATTAGCATCAGTAATATTCAGCTTTTCTGCAAGAATTTTTGACATTATGAAGACATCAAGATATTTGCAAGAATTAATATGTTAGATATCGTCATCACTTTCTTTTGGTTTTTGGAAAACTGAAAACCAAAATCAAAGTGAACCAATTGTTTAACCGGTTGACTGGTTTGGTTCTTCAGTTTTCAGTTTTTTTGAATTTATAATATATTATTAATAAGTATATAATTATATAATATATAATTATATAATATATAATATATAATATATAATTATATATTATATAATTATATAATATATAATTAGATAATATATAAAGACTATATATATACACACACTGGTTGGTTCGGGTAACTGGATTTTTCAGTTTGGTTGTATCGGTTTGGTTTGGTTAGGTTTTTTGGTTTTTAATGAGCACCCCTAGGAGTGGGGAGGCATATATTTGCAAGGATTGATGGGGGAATATTGATATTCCCTGATTTGGTAAGTTTCATTTTACTACCATTATATAATAGATCTATTGGGTCTTCTCTTTTCTGTTACACTTTTTTATTTCTTATCAAGCTTTATTATTTGAGGCCTTTTATTTATTACCTTAAGTGGTTACTGGTTCATCACATTGTGAAGGAGTGTTAAGCTTATATTCGTGAATTTGATTTAGCCAATGTGGTGTGTAGGGATGGAACCAGGTGGACGGGTCCATTGTTCCCCAAGCTTTTCAGCTTCTCTTAATGTCCACAGGCTAGAGTAGACTCCCTCCCCCCAAAAGAATGTATATAGATGCATAAAATTTATATTTTTCTGTATATAATAAATAACAAAATTTTTAAATGATCACCTTACAAACTGTATATTTATGTGTATATATGTATGTACTGTTATGTAGTTGTATAGTATGTTTAGGTTCATTTTATACTCTAGTATGGAATGACTTGATCATGGAGCTACCTACACATAATTGTATTTGAGTCCCCTAACTCACTATGTTGCATATTTAATGGATCATGGATGACCACCTGATGTGTCTCACATTGAGGAGAGCTTATTGCCAAAAAGTCATCCATGATCAACAATTTGATTTATGATCTTTTCCACCTAAATAAAATAAGATGTTTTCTCAATTTATATGTATTCTAGTTTATTCGGCCCCTGCTGATGGATTGCTTTGTAATCAGCTACTTTAATAATGGCTAACATGATATCCCTCTTCCCTGCTTTTTGTTGATATCAGGCATTCATTCAGAAGGTTGTTAGTAAGAATGGGAATTTGGGGCAGGGGCAGTCAGTTCACAAGCTTCTAAGCTTAAATAGTTTATACTGGGAACTCCTCCTTCAATTATATGTTTGGGATCGACGTTTGCATGAGCTTATGTTATATGATTCTAGAATTGTTAGCAATGCTCAAGGCGATGAAATAGTGCATGATGAACAATTGTTGCTGCAGAAGGAAGACACTTCTGGTGGAAGAATCAAGGGAAAAACTAACATATTGAGTTCTTGTGAAGAAATTTGTGATGATTCTGCTATTGCTCATATAGCTTTAGTTAACAATGAAGTAACTTTATCTTCCACTGCTAACTGTGATTCTGGAAACTCTGGTATCAACCTAGAGAATGGTCTAGAAGTCAAGTTGGAGGAAACATCTACAGCAGATGAAATTGCAGTTACAAAAGTCAAAGATTCAGAACCTTTGCATGAGAATGCATTTTTAGAATCTGGTGAACCAACCAATTTGGTCAATAGCTTTTTTAATGCTGAAGCAGATAGTGGGCCAACTGTGCGAGCTGTAAACCCTGATTGGTCATCCAGTGCCGAGTGTACATCTACTAAGGGCATAATGCTACATAATTCAGTTGTAGGAAAAGGTTCTTCTGATGAATCCTCTTATTCATCTGTTCCTCTTCTTTTGGGTGGTGATGATTTTCAAGGCAAGTGTTCATCCATTTCTGAGCATTTACAGGTTGATGTAACTAATCCAATTACAACAGATCTTCTGAGGCATAGTGATTCTAATACTGATATAAATATTTGTGGTTCACCTAGTGAAATATATTTGGACTCTGCTACATTCACAAATTCCCTATCATGCAATTCTTTTGACTCAAAAGACTGGGTATGGAGACCTTTTTCTGAAATACACAAGGCTTACATGAAGGAGATTCAAAGAGGCAACTCAAAGAAATTTGAATTCATAAATAACTACACTCCAGAATGCCTAACCTCAGTCAGTCAACTGATTATGCATGAAGGGCCTAGATTGCATGTTCCTATTGGTCCTGATGACAAGGTTGTGTCAATCTACAAGGGTGAACTTTCAAGTATAATTGCTTGTGCTCTTGCCTTGTTGCATGATCAACATGGTTCAAACAAAGAGTTAGTTGAGGATGGAAAAAGAGAGAGAGGAGGGACAGGTAAAACAAGTGAGAGTTTGAATGGCCTGTTTTCGTATAATTACTTTAGTTCACCATTTTTTTCCTCAACTGGATCATTGGATTTGGATGGAATGCATTCAGCACAAAGTGTCTCATCAGAAGACTTTCATGCTCTGAGTTCTGATGTATTGAATTTGATGGATCCTCTGCTGTCTTCAGAGGTTCTTCATCCGGAAATCTCCCTGGGTCTTGGAAAATTAGCTGGGAAGGGTAAATATTCAGTAGTTTGCTTATATGCAAAAGAATTTCATGCTCTTAGAAGGCGATGCTGTCAATCTGAGCTTGATTATATTGCTTCCCTTAGTCGTTGTCAGAACTGGGATGCTAAAGGTGGAAAGAGTAAATCTTTGTTTGCTAAAACCCTGGATGACAGGTTTATTATAAAAGAAATCAAGAAGACAGAATTTGATTCATTTTTGCAGTTTGCCCCAGATTACTTCAAGCATATTAATGAATCATTCAGCTCAGGAAGCCAGACATGTCTTGCAAAAATTTTAGGAATCTATCAGGTCCGTCTATGTTATGTCTTTTCCTGAATAAATCTCTGGTCAGCTTTATCTTCCTTGTCATTAACCTTTGAATTTACCGCAGGTTATTATAAGACAGTCTAAGAGTGGAAGAGAAATGAAACATGACCTGATGGTTATGGAAAATCTTACATTTGGCCGAAACATTACCCGCCTGTATGATCTTAAAGGTGCTATGCACTCTCGATACACCTCAGCAGCTGATGCCTCAAAGAAAGTTCTGTTGGATCAGAATTTTGTTGAGGACATGCATGTTTCTCCTTTGTTTGTCAGTTCAAAAACAAAGCATTTATTGCAACGTGCTGTTTGGAATGACACATCATTTCTTACTGTGAGTTCAATCAGTTACTTCCTTCAGAATAGTACTTTGTTTAAATTGATATTATAGGCTGGAAAGTTCACCCTTTTCTTTCTTGATATTTGCAGTCAATTAATGTCATGGACTACTCTTTACTTGTTGGGGTGGATACTCAGCGGCATGAACTTGTATGTGGCATTATTGACTACTTGAGACAATACACCTGGGACAAACAACTTGAGACATGGGTGAAGTCTTCCCTTGTTGTCCCTAAAAATGTCTCTCCAACAGTTATCTCCCCAAAAGAGTACAAAAAAAGATTCAGGAAATTCATGTCCATGCACTTTCTAAGTACCCCAGTTTGTTGTAACCCAAAAAAAGCTTTGAGCAATTGCAAATTCTGTTGCAGAAGTGATGACTCTCCTGAGTTAAAAAGTACAGCGCAGAATGAGAACAATAATTCTCATCCCTAGGTCTCATTTTGTGTGGTTTTAGCTCATCCTGTTATAGTGTTAAGGTCTACCAGTTTTGATGTATTGTATATAGATATTTCACAGTTTGTAAGGCCCCAATTCCATTTTTTTCCCTTTGCGATTTTTTAAGCAAATCTTTGGGGTTAATTCCTTCTAATGGTGACATATATTATGAATAAAAAAAGTACCTTAATCTGATTGTTTGTTTTTTTTTTTTTCTAAATCATCATTGAGTTGTTAAATGGATATTGTAAATACATAAAGTTCGTTAATGATAAAAATGTTAAAGTTCTGTCTCCTTGGAAGTATGTTTTTGTTATACTGTTTAATCAAGTATTTTTTGCTGTTCTTGATCTTAAATTCTTAGCAACCTCATTTTTATGTATATTAAATAGGCGATCATTTGTGCAGATCAGATCAACCCATAGTAGGTCAGATGGGCTTTTTTATTAATGGAAAATAGGTGCTCAAGGGCAACTTCCTGTATGAAGAGCAAAAATCTCAACAATCAGAGGTCAATTCAGTGATATTGACTTTGCAACTCATACAATACAAGAAAATCCCTCATTGATGCATGTGTGCTACTGCACATAGATGGATATTTGTAACTATCCATAGCTAGAACAGGTATTCTGTATTGATATTAATTCTAATTCGATATTATTATAGACTGAGCTTGAAATATCATGACTGCCATTGGCAGTTGCTTAGTTCAGGTTTGTCAGCTGAAATCCTGTAGTGGATCAATTCCTTAGTCCAGACTTCTCAATTATAATTAATATGGCCTTGAAATTACAAAGCAACTGCCCTTCACGGATACAATTCTAACATGGATCTGAATCTCTTCCATAAAAAATAATAAAAAAAGAAGGATTATTAAGAAAAAAATGTAAAAAAAAAACAGATATTTTCTCTTGCATTTCCAACAATTAGGGATACCTACCCTGTATATTTCAGTGCTTTGAGGTTTGGAAAGGAACAAATACCTCGTAGAAGGTAGAACTAGAAAATTTTGTTCAATTTGGAATTGCTAGACCAATTACAGCCTAGACAACTTTCCAATCTTGACAAGTTACTTGAATGGCCTAGATCAAATCGGATGAATCCTATAAACCAGTTGGACGTCCTAGATTACTACTTGCTTTTCCTAGCTCACCACAATATTGGTAATGCAGACTAATGGAGAACAAAGTTGTCTGGTTGCCCTTTAATGGGTACCTCCCACGTATGCATTTCTCAATTCTTCAATACTCTCTGCTGCCTTTTGGTTTGTTTTCAGACCCAATGAGAAGCAAACCCATGTTCCAAAGCAAAAAGCATTTGCCGAAAGTCACAGGACTGAATCCACACCTTTGCATATACGTCCACAGAAGCTTTTTAATTTAAGCTTAGAATTAAATCCTAGAATAGCTTTGCTTGTTCCTCTCTCTTAATTAAAGAATCCCAGCTACAATCTCATATACTATGCTCTCAACTCTCCACCCCACAAGCCCTCAACAACCAGAAGCCTTGACCTCACACTGCTACCTCCCTGTAGACTTCGTCTCGGTCAGGTTGATGAATCCAGCAATGGAGGACCCATCCAACAAATCCCTCATTGGAGAGAACAGCGAGGGAGAAGACTATGACTACATAGAAGAAGATGATATTGCTGATGAATCCCATTTCTTTTTCATTCTCAATACAATACTAAGCGGCACAGCTCGCCTCAACGTCCTCTTACCCACTGCAACCATTCTTGCATTCACCATCTTTGCTCCGATCCTAACAAACGATGGGAAATGCGACACCCTGAACCGTTGGCTCATGGCCATCTTCCTGGCAATATCGTCGGCCTCTTGCGTCTTCTTCACCTTCACCGACAGCTTTCGGACTGCGACGGGAAGGCTGTACTATGGGATTGCAACGTTTAGGGGGATATGGACGTTTAATGGGGGTAGAAAGAGGCCATGTCATCCAAGGGATTACAGGCTGAGGTGGGCTGATCTCTTCCATTCATCTCTTTCTGTTGTTGCATTCCTTACGTTTGCATCGTCCAACAACGATGTGTTGGATTGTTATTATCTGGCAATGCCGAGGAAGGTGACTAACATTGTTCCTCTTGTGGTTGGGTTTGTGATTAGCGTTCTGTTTGTAGTGTTTCCTTCCGGGAGAAGGGGAATTGGGTACCCTTTCTTGCTTCGGAAGGATGGTTTGTATTATAGGAGTTAGGCTGTCAAAAGAGATTTGGTTTTGCTTTTTTGCGTATTGCAGAGAGAAAAAAAAAATTGTTTTTTACGTTGAAAGTTGCTACCTTTCTGTAAGAGCACGGAAAGTAAAAAGAAAATTTAATCATTTATCATTGTTTATACTTTATAGTAAGGTTGCAACTTGCAACAAATATCTGTTTGTCCAAAATTTGATCGGACTAATCCGAACTCTTTTTAATTGCTTCAAATAAAATCAATATACCGATTGAATGTTGTATCTTACTTAAAAATCGTAAATTAAAACATCTTAGAAATTAACTTAAAATTTTTTGTTTCTCAAAGGCAAATTGGGAGGGCCCAACATGAGGTCCTGAGCCCAGACTCAGCCTACAATTTTATATGGGTTGGGATTGAAGTTTTGGTCCTTTTGGCCGGGCCTGAGCCCAAAAGTTTGGGCTTTTTTATTTTGTCGCCTCAGCCCTGGTTTGAACCTTAGGTAGCTTGAATAGACAATAGCCTGATTTAATATACACTAGGAATAACCCCTGTATTAAGTATGGGTCCATGATCTGAACTATTTCAATTATTTTCTAAATCATCTATACTAGAAGTTTAGGTTAGGTTTTTTATTTCATTTTTATAGATTTTTATTTGATTTAATAGATTTGTCATATTTTATCTAGAAGAATGGCCCACATCATTTATTATTTCATTTGAGATTCACAACTTATGCTTCTATGAAAAAATTGATTGGGTTTCTTATTTAATTTAGAAAATTAAATCAGGTTTAATTTTTAATTAACAATTTATGCTTTTTCTTCTTTTAAACCTATGTAGTAGTCATGCAAAATCCTAAGTATAGGGCAACTATTATTTTGTTTGTGATTCAGTACTTGTATGGTAAGTTTGATTTGAGTATTTTAGGAAGCTGGAGATATTTTAGGAAGAAGCATTAGGTAATTGTGTATTTATCGGTTGTAAGTTATTTTCTAAAAAATAAGAATTTAAAAAATTTTCTGCAAAAGGTAATAATTTTAAATAATTATTTTCCAAATTACATTAATATAGCTTTTATTTTCCAATAGAAATTAATTAATAAATTTTTCTGAAAAATGTGATAGTATTTCAATAATAAACTAATAAATAGTATTCTAAATATGTAATAATTTTTAATATAAATTTATTAATTTTTTTTGAAAATGTAATAATATAGCTTTTATTTTCTAATAAAAATTAAGCAATAAATATTTTTTTCTGAAATTTAATTAACACACTATTGTTTATGAATTAATTAATAATAATAATAAATTATTAAACTAATAGGCTAAGAAGGAATTAATAACAATTATAAATATTATAATTATTATAATAGTTATTATAATTATAATTACAATTACTATAATTGATTCATAATATATAATTATTGTAATAACTATTATAGTTATTATAATTATTATAATATATTTATAATAATTAAGTTAATTAAAATTATAATTATATTAACAATTATTATAATTATTCATAATATATAACTATTAATTAATAATATATTTATAATAATTTTTAGTAGTTTTTAATTATTGATTATTATTATTGTTAATTATTATTTTGCATTTATGATTATTATAATAACAATTATAAATATTATTGTTAATAATAAATTATTTCTTAGTCAAACTGTCGTCTTCTTAGGCGATGGTTCGAGCAAATCTCAAACAAGGGACTGTTATACCTACATCTAATAACCTCATGGCCACCGGGGACCACCCCATAAGTGATCACCGACAGTTGATGATCACTAGTGCTTGTTGGTTGATAGTAAAAAAACCGATCAATTTTATTCTCAGAGGAGCCTATCTTCTCAAGCGACGATTTGGACAGGGCCCGAGTATTGCCACTTCCTTTGACCCTCTCGGCCATTGTCATCCACCCATAAGTGATCGCCGATGGTCGACAATCTCATATATATTTTGAAAAAGCAATTGGTCTGCCAGTCTTTTCAAAGGAGGCTATCTTCTTAGGTGATGACCTAGGCTAAAACTTGACAGGGCTCGACCATTCACACTTCCTTTGACCCTCCCGGCCACCTGCAGTCACCCATAAGTCATTGATGGTGGTTAGTGATTGCAACATATCACTTGTATCTTTCTATGTGTTCGACGATGCTAAAGCTAAAGTCGAATGGGCATTTCCACATACTTTGTCTTCCATTGATATAATTGTGAATGTAGCAAGAGAGAAGAATTGTTTAACATAATGTGAGATTAACAATTGTCTTATGTTGAACTGATTGAGCTAAAGAATTCTACCTCTAGTGTGTGTGTGTGATGTGAGTTTAACAATTTTGACCGAACTGAAACGGAAAATAAGTTTAAGATAACGTAAAATTAAATGTAAATGTAAAACAACCTAAATGAAGTGACTGAAATTTCACACATCCAATGAAATTGCAAACTGTAGACCTCAAAGGCTATAGAGAATCGGTCTAGAGATTGTATTAACTGTAAAAAATATTTAAATATTTCAAAATAGAAGAAGATTTATCCAAGGGAGAATGGTATGTTTAGTTAATACCTAAAAGGTTGTAGTCTGAAAAATTGTAGTTTGAGGCAGATTCAATGTCCAATGAAATTGTAGACTGTAGACCGCAAAGGCTATAGAGAACCGGTTCAAAGATTGTATTAACTATATAAAATTTTAAACATTTCAGATTAAAAGAAGATTGGTCCATGGGAGGATACTAGGTTTATTTAATACCTGAAAGGTTGTAGACTAAAAAATTGTAGTTTGATGTTGATTCACTAAGATTGATTGTGATCTAGATTCATTGAGATGAAGATTGAGAGATGAAAAATTGCATTTGAGAGGGAAAATGATAGTTCGGTTAGATGAAGAATGATAGACTGAGGGTTAATGATTGACTGACATTTAAATGTAGGCAGAAGTGGTTGTGGTTAACCACTTCTGCATTTTTTAGGAATGGATCAAGAATGAGAGCTTCCCACTTCTCACATATTTTTAAAGAACTATTATTGAATGTGTGACACTTGTTTTAGAGTGCTACATGCATGAGTTTAATACTTCAAAAATTTTAATGGGGTTAAAAGCAATTTATGTATATGAGGAGTGAGTTTTCTCTTTGAAAATTTGAATAGCTCACTTCGGAGATGCTTTTTCTAGAAAATTTAGGTTGCCATGTGTCTAAAGGGTGGGGGGCTGTTGCGTAATCACATTCCTTTAATATATTATATTATATTAGATTAGATGTTTGTCTATGACCACACACACACACTTCTCTTATTTAAATACAGGGCATAGTTACCTTGCCCTTGTCAACGCTCAAGTGGCATTTTGGTCACTTTGTACAAGAATGCAGGTTCTAAGCAGTCTTTTCAAGGGTTTGCAAAATTCTCCTAGATCAAGTGGACTTTTCTATCCCAACCGTTGGCATTTAATCCATATTTTCTTTTGATAACATCATTCCAAAGAGAGTTTGATTCTAAAGGGAACCTCTGTACCCATTTACCAAGTAGAGCTTGGTTTCTTTCCTTAAGATGATCAAGACCCAAACCCTTTCCCTCCCTTGGTTTGCAAACTTGCTTCCAACTTATGAGATGACAACTTTTTTCTCCACTACCATCCCATAGAAAATTTCATTGGATCTTCTCAATTTGACCTGCTACCTTCAAGGGAATAATGAACACAGGAAGGAAGTAAAGCAGAGAAATTTTCCAAGACAACTAGGAAGATAATAGATATTATTGATAAATATTCAAAGTTCAAGGGGGGGGGGGGGCAACAACCTTACTCCAAAGTATGTATACGCATAGGTGAAAGTTCAATTTAATAAAGGAAAAAATGCTAATATCTAATATTTGGGATGCCTACCTTACTAGAAGTGTTCCTTGTACAATTAGTTTAGTAGCATTATCAGCTGAATCAAATGTAAATTTACCTCAAATACTAGGCTAAATTTGCTAGTGTATCTGCCATTATGTTATTTTCCCCTCAAGTATGTTGGATTTGCACTCCTTGATTAGCTACTCAGTGACAAAGCTCATCCTAATTTGTCCTAAATCTAATTATTTTCAAACATTAAAAATGAGCTTGCTAAAACCTACAAATCACATTGTAAAATCACGCTAATGAGCTTCTTATCATTGCAAAGTCTCGTATCATCCAAGACAACATAAAACTCTACTAACACATTGGTAGTAATCCCATAGAGAGAAGTATCAAACTCTACTTCCAATCTAATCCAATTATGATGAATCTCCTATTTGGAACAATAGAGAATCTAAATCAATCTCCTTGTCATAAACACAAACACATGCATATACATACTGTACATACATCATATTTGTCTTTTCACCCTCCACCCACAAGAGAAATTACAACCTAAAAGTCTTAGCTACATGCCTAAAACATGACCTTTTATGTGGGCACTTAATTAAGGGGCATGCTACTTATCACAATTTTGATTAGTAACGGGTTTAGATAAAGAATAGAGTAATGGACCATTTGTAAGTTTTAACGATTGAAGATCCTAATTTAGTGAGCCAATGCCATAAATTGAATGAATTAATGTAGAGTTTAATCTTGGTTGTTAGATTCACTAACGACCTCTCAAATCTCGAGTTGTAAATCAGAAATCAAACCAAATTATGAAATTGGCACTATGCCTAGCAAGTTTCCTTACTTGTAGGGAAAAGCTATGAACTAAGATTTATATTGGTAAGAAGGATGAAGTGGAGGCTGGGGCAGTCAAAGGTTCCTCTAGTTGCAAAACAAAGGAGGAAGTGGAGGTAAAAGAGAAGCTAAATGGTCACCTGGAAAGGGAAGATGATGAGGTGAATAATTATATCATTGAAGAGGTATAGGTGGACATTAGGACAAGTGGATCGCAGGAGGAGAGACATCAAAAGGGATGGAAAAGAAGACTTCGTGGAAGGTCAAAGGTTAAGAGGAAAAAGGGGTAAAGAGGAGGAGAGGAAACAAGCGATAGTAGGTAATGTGCAGGCAAGCAAAAGGAGTGGGATCCATTACTTTAAATAGAAAAGGTTCAAATTTAAAATTGAGGTAACTAGTCCAAGAGGTTAAAGGGTCTTTTTGGAATTAATTTTCCTTCATTGAAAATTGGTTTTAGCTCAATTGTGCCCACTCAAACAAGGTCTAAAGGAAAAAAATGCAATGATGGTCGAGTTTGGGTAGTGACAAAGTATGGGAATGGTAGGAAGATTACTAACCAAGTAAAAGTGTAGGTGAAGGCAAGTCCATCGGTTCTAGTCCAAAAGGAAAAGGAGCAACAATCCAAGAACTATGGGACGGAAAAGGATTACATATTAGCCTAGTGTCTATTTGTCTCAGAATTTAGTCGAGGGTCCATTTCAGTTGATTAGTAGTTGTAAAAGGAAGGGCAGAGGAAAGTTCAGGGAATCTTCAGAAGATGAAGGAAAAAGATTCGATGCTCAATCATTTCTTGGATTGCTAGTAGGGGCAAACCAACTAGGGACCAACAACAGTGAGGAGATACTAGCTATGATAGGAAACATGAAGAATGTTGAAGTTGAATTGAGAATTTTAGAAATCCTCACCTACTTGAATATTAAGGAAAGTTCAAAATGTACTAAAGGCTTGGCGATGGGAGTAAGTACAATGATAGATCAAGGAAGCCATAGTCAAGAAAATGATGCATAGGCTTAAAGACCACTAGAGGCCAGAATAGTGGATACAAGGACAACAATGATGGTAGGTGAAGAGATAGTACAAGAAGAAAATATGAACGATAGAGGAAACCTGAATCAAGAAATATGATGCATAGGCTTTAAGAGCTTCGGAGGCTAGAATAGTGGATACAGGGACAACAACAATTATAGGCGAAGAGATGGTAGAAGAAGAAGATAGCAACTCAATGATTGATTCTAAAAATGATGAGGTAAGTCCCCTGAGCTCCATTTCAGTAGTTTAGTCATGCAAGAGAGGAAAGGAAAAGAAACTAAGGAAAGAAGTAGAAGAGGTGAAGGGGAGAAGGGGAAAGAGAAAGTGGCAAGACGAGGAGGGGGGGACTTGCATGAAAGAGTGTATAATAAGAAAAAAAGGATACTTGGTTCATCATAGGAAAAAGTAGGGGAGAAGGGAGGAGGTGTGGAAGAAACCAAAGAGGTAGGGGAAGTGGAGAAGGGTGAAAGAAAGGTTTCATAAGGAACTAGGAAGGAGGTTCAGGAAGATTTGGAATTAATTCAAAATGGGGAAGTAGCGATTAATATATTGGTAGAAAAGGAGGTCAGGGTAGGTATAAGTCTCTTGATCTTTTCTTCTGGGGAGGGGAAGTTTTTGCAAGGTTAGCCTTTGAACAGTTTGAAAAGAGGAAGAGAGGAGAAAAAAAACGAGGAAAAGAAGTGTAATGATATAGTGGACCAAACCCAACCTTTCTTCTTGTGGTCCCATTCATTGAGTTACTTTGTTACTTATTTTTGTTATTTCTTATATTGTTATAGGCAATAGGGTATTTCAGTCATTTTACTTCATGTTATGTTAACACAAATAAATAATATTGTTTAGGGCAGCACAACATAACATTTTGCCCCCTTTCTCTTCTTCCTTTCTTCTCTTTTTCTTTTCTCTTCTCTTCTTTTCTAGATTATTTTGAATCCTAAGTCAATTTGCTAACAACAAGAAATTCAAGTTGGTATTAGAGTAGGTTTAGGTTTGCTCTTGAATCGCATGTAGGCCTTTTTTAGTCCAATGCATGAAATTTTCTTAAAGATAGAGTTTTAGTTCTTTTCATGACCTAATTCTTGGAGATCGGTGGAGTTTGAAGCTTGCCCAAGGTGATTCTTTACTTGGAGATTTTCCAACAATCAGGAAGAATCATAGATATTGAGTTCGATTGAGATTTAGGGTTTAAATCTCATTTTGAAGGTGGTGCTCAGAAATTTCTGGGTAGTTTTTCAACTTTCCTGATGACTTATAGTAGGAGGTAAGGTTCTTGGAACCTCAGTAAGGAGCAACTGCTTTTTTAAACTTTCTCCAATATTGTTTTTAGATTTTTTTTTTCTTTAAAAATATTTAATCTATTGATCTATTAACCCTATTCTTAGTTTTAGGGAAATCCTTTTGTAGAGATAATGGGTCAAATGGGCCTTAGTTTCTTTGTTTTTCTTTAAGTTATGTTTATGACTTGTGTTAGTAGATAATGGGCCTTAGTTATGAGGTTTTCTCTTTTCTTTTATTGTTTTTTATTGCTATCTTTAATGATGGATGCCCTACTAAGGGCATTCATGTAATTGTCCTTATTATTTTTACAAGAAAAGAATAAAAGAGATCATTGGAGGATGAAGAGAGGTTTTGAACTACTCTTTCTCTCCTTCTTCCTTTTTTTTCCATCTTCTTCCTCCATCACTTATCTCTCTTCAATCTCCGTGTTTTCTCTTGTTTCTTTTTCTTTTAATTCAAATTATTGTAGGTGTGATGTATACAACTCCTTTTGTTTAAAAGGGGAGTTGATTGAGTTTTGTTCTTCTCTTTATCAAGTCAAGCATGGAGGTTTTTGGAAATGAACAAAAATTAGCTAAAGAATGTGTTAGAGGGCTGATATGATGACTAATAACAATTACTTTTAGATTACCACAATTAGATTTGATGGTTCAATTTACTTGGAATGGGCTCAATCAGCCATGATGGCCATTGGAGGAAGAGCAAAGTTAGGTTATGTGATTGGTGACGGTAAGAAATTGGCCAAAGAAGACACCTCTTATGCAAAATGGTTCAAGAGATTTACCTTGTGATGACATGGTTATGCAACTCAATGTAGCCCCATATTAGTAGAAATTACCTTTGGGCAAAGACACCCAAAGATATTTAGGATCTTATGAAAGAAACTTATTCACAACCACTTGATGTGGCTAAGGCATACGAGCTAAAAACTAAAGTGAACAATAAAGTAGGGGGAGAAACATGTATTGATTTATTTCGCTACTTTGAAATCCTTATGGCATGAGATAGATCACCTTAAAACAACTAAGTGGGAAAATAGTAAGGATGCAATAACAACTTATAACATTAAATTTTGTATTATCATTGAAAATTTTATTTTTTTATGTATAATACTTATTTTTATTCAATATAATGAATACACCATATTAGAGATGTACCCAAAATTTTATTTTTTATAAAAATAACATTAGATATGTGCCCAAATTTTTATCTTTTTTTATTTGTGATTCTTTGTATTTTCTATTTTTTTTTTTAAATTATTATTTGACTATGACATCATTTCATTTATAGGTTGATTTTAAATTTGACATTCCATTTTCATCATTAATATAAAGGGAAAATTGCAGATTAGTACCCTATACTTTGGGCCTAGTCTCACTATGGTCCCCAAACTTCAAAACATTCCAATCTAGTACTTAAAGTGCCAAAATGTGCCAATTTAGTCCAAAATCATTAATCGTCGTTAACTAGCATGTGAAAGGATACAAATGCCTTCGAGTGTCATTTAATTTTACTTATAAACCAAAAACACAAAAACTGTCAATTGAGTCACTTAGGAGTGGGGTCTTTGTTAAAATCTCAAAGAAAATACTCATTGATGCCAAAAACTTTGTTCTAATTAAAAAACTAAAAAAAAAATCAGACAACAGAATTTTAAAAAAAAAAGAAAGAAATAAGACCATTTCTACTAAAAACCTAAGCTTCATATATTATTTTGTGAAAGCAAGAGTAATGACTCTACACTAGCTTATTGTATTTCTTTCATGAAATAAAAAAAGAGTAATGACTCTACTCTACAAGAAGGGGGGGGGTGACGCATGTCAATTATAGTTTTAAGAATGCTAACAAAAATCCTAAAAGAAAGGGAGGGGGGGTCTTGAGAGAGGGATTTACGCCCATGAGTTTGCATTGTGTGACCACAATCTTTTGAAGCAGACCAATTTTCTCATGCTCTTTTTAGGAATCTAAAAACCTCTAAAATATTTTGTAGTATTCCCAATATCCCATTGTGCAAAAGTGCTCATCGAATCCTCCTCTGGATTCTCCATCTTCACTAGAAATATGAAATTTCTACAATACAATATCATAGATTGAGTAGTAAGATTCTGCACATTAGGGCACCAATAGTAGAATGTTATGTAATATTTTCTTCGAAACATTTCTTAGAGAGAGAAATTCCTATTGGTTCTATTTATAGATATCGTAATAGTGAAACACTTATTTTTCTTTTCTTTCTTTTTTTCGAGTAAATGTACCAAGCAAACAATTGCTACAATGTACTTATTAGAAGCGATTGAAATGACAACTTTGCATACCCTCTTATTCTTTTGCCAAAAGCAATAAAGCCTAGATAAGACCACAAAAGCAATGGTGGCGATTGAAATGCTAGCTATAACTCTAGTGGAAAGAGAAGATATCGAGGAGGATTTGGGTAGGGAAATAGGCAAATTTGTGGTGTTTATATTCCTAGAAACTATAATGTCACTGAAGCTCCAAGCTAAAACCCTTTGCGCTTCTACCCAAGTGATCTACGGGAGGATCGAAAAGATGAAATAAAAGTCAAGAATGAAGAGATGGTGGTGCTGGTGTTAGTGGCTCTCATAGGGAGTTAGGCAAAATAAAAGGCTTTACCAATGGAAAACTCGTTGGAGTCATTTAGTAGTCACTCAAGATTGAACAGACACTTAAAAGGAGAAGAAAAAAATAAGAAAAGAAGAGGGAGAAAAGAGAGAAAGAGAGATTTTGATAAAAGAGAGTTGGGTTGATGTCTTTAAACAGCCGCCCCTCTTAAATTTATATACATAGTATCATACTTGTAAAAGGACTGAATTGCTTACATGGCAAGATAAGATAAGATAAGATAAAGCTGAAAAAAGACTAATCCTAATCTTATAAAAGACTAGTTCTAATCTTATCATAAAGAACTAATCCTAATCATAACTTATTGTTGACATACGAACAATGGGGACCACCTTAGTGGGGTCCACATTAGTGTTTTCTACACTCCCCCTCAAGTTGGGAATAGATGTTTGTCATTCCCAACTTGCATAAATCTGCTTCTAACTTCTTCCTTGAAACCGCCTTGGTGAGAAGGTCTATCAGCTGTATGGAAAACATACTTCTTGAGATGTAACCATTTCTCTGATAAAATGTCGATCCACTTCAAGGGTTTCTCATAAACAATGCCTAACTCCTCAAATAATGATCTTAACCATAGGATCTCAGCTACACCATTTGCCAGGGACCTATATTCAGCTTCAATACTAGAACGAGAAACAACGTTTTGTTTCTTACTCCTCCAAGAGACATGGTTACCTCCTATAAAAGCGCAATATCCAGAGGTAGATCTTCGATTATCAACACACCCAACCTAATCAACATCTGTGAAAATTTTTATCTTCATGTGGTCATTATTCTTGAATAAAATGCCTTTGCCTGGGCACCTCTTCAAATATGCTAGTATCCTCTCAACTGCAAGGAGGTGAGTAGTCTTAGGAGAGTGCATATACTGACTAACCACAATGACAGCATAACTGATGTCGGGTCGAGTGAGACAAAGATAGAGAAGTTTTCCAACTAACCGTTGGAACATAGCTTTATCTTCAAGGGGTTCTCCACCCTCTACACTGATATTGTGATTTTGTTCAATGGGTGTGTCAGCAGGCTTAACACCCAACTTTCTTGTTTCTTCCAAAAAGTCAAGAACATACTTTCTTTGAGAAATAAAAATCCCATGCTTGGACCTGGCTACCTCAATGCCCAAGAAGTATTGTAGTTTTCCCAAATCTTTTACCTCAAACTCTTGATGAAGAGCTTAAGGGACTCAATCTTAATATTATCATTTCCTATTACTACAATATCATCCACATATACAACAAGCAAGGTTAAGGAAGAATCCACTCTCTTAATAAACAAGGTGTGGTCTAACTGGGCCTGTACATATCCGAACCTTTCAAGGGTTTGTCTAAATCTATCAAACCAAGTTCTGGGGGACTGTTTTAGCCCATACAAGGCTTTATTCAACTGACAAACCTTCTTTCCTGTCTCTGTACCATAAAATCCAAGAGGCAACTGCATGTAAACCTTTTCTTGCAAGTCTTCGTTGAGGAAGGCATTTTAACATCCATCTGATACAACGGCCAAGAGTAATTGGTTGCAAGAGATAATAAGACTCTGATAGTGGCCATCTTTGCTACTGGTGCAAAAGTTTCTGATGGAGGGTGATTTGGCCCGACCTCATAGAACGGGTACACGTGGGCATGACCTTGCTCAAGCGATGACTCAGCATGACAACACAACAAGCATAACTGCAACTCGGAGGGAAGGGCCCACCGAGTTCAGCCTGGCAACTCGACGGCATAAGCTACTCGCCGAGAGCCGCCTGACCTGCACCTCCTCCCCGAGGCTAAGGTGTTTCGAGCTACCTCCGAGCTCGGGGCCCCTTGACCTTTCCTAATGCCCGAGCTCCTCTCAGTGGATTTTGGGCCACTCCCAAATAGGAACACCCTGATCCGCCTCTAGATACCCTGAGGTAAAGACACCTCGGGTCGGACAGCTCGGTGTAGCTTACCACGGGCAGCTCACCACTTGCGGGATAGCTCGGCACAGGGTAACTCGCGAAAGAGCAGTTTGACATATCGCAGGAAGATCTCCTACCCGACCACCATACCCGACAAATCTGGGGACAGAAACCATGTCCCTCGTCAAACAATGTCGTGCCTGCCACCTTTAGAGGGTGCCTTACACCTGACAGGCACGTACCCTGCAATGACGGCCCTGCGCGTGCCACCTCAGCTCTGCTTGTAACGGCTGTGGCGGGATGACAGTGGCGGTTATACCTGCCCTGTCAGAGGCTAGTGGGCCTAATGCAACCGAATTCTGTTATAAGAAACCCAATCTCAAGGAACAGGGGTAACTTTCAGATACTCGCGCTATCTGCACTCTTAGCCTTCATCTTCTCTTTGCATCTTTCACAGAATTCTAACTTAAGTGTCGAAGTGTTCCCGTCGGGTAAGCCCCCGGGGATTCTTCATCTTCTCCATCTCAGGTACCTTTCAGGAGCCACTCAAGTGCCAGCTAGGAGTGACCGGATTGCGTACCATCAATTGGTGCCGTTTGTAGGAAAAATACAAAAAGGTAAGTTCTCATTCTACAAAAGCTAGGCTCTCATCCTACAAAAAATCGAGTCCTCTTCTCCTAGAAAGCTAAGTCCTCACTTTTTAGAAACCGAAGCTCTCGCTTTATAGTTTCCATTTTTTATGAACTCAAAGACTATGTAGGGAGCTAACAGACTAAGTAGTTCTAAGGCGCCCACCCGGCAGCCTGTGCGTCGCCTGGCAGCATGGTAGCCTGGCACACGCGCTGATCTGGCGGTCTGGCCCATGCGCGAATTGACGAACTGATAAAAGACTTCCTCACCCCCAGAAGACCAAAAATGCTGAGCAAACATGACCTCAGCGCTATAAGACCCTATCGCCTCTTCGGCACGGGTGAACTCTAGGAGAGCGGACTATAAGTCGCCCCCCCAGCCTAAGGGCTAAAACGCCGAGCTAATGAAAGACCCCGGCACCACATAAGACCTAGCCACCTCATCGGCATAGGCTAAGTACGAACCTTGTGATGCATAGCCTGCCCTGGCATGCAACAGGTTGAACCCGTTAAGGACAACCGATGTCAAATCAAACCGGGCGCAGATAGGTCGGGTAACGACAGTTGAGAAACCCTCACTTCGGGTGTTTAGATTAATAGCTTAACGGTTCAGGATAAAATAATCACTTCAGCAAGTAAAGAGAGTAAATTGCACAACATGTAGCAAAGTGTAATTTCATTACAAGAAAGTTTGTTACAAAAAGAAAAAAGAATAAGCTCACAAATACAAGGACTGAGCTACTTGGGAGGCTCGTTGCCTTCGCCAGGGACCTCCTCAGGGGCAGTAACTGAACCAGTGGCCTCTGCTTCATCATCGGCGCCTTCGTCCTCAGAGTCCGGATCATCCGCTGACTGACGCACTATGTCATTAGTGATCCGTGAAGTAGTGATGGCGCTTGTATCAAGACCGGAGTAGAGATGTCTAATCAACCACCGGTTGAGCTTGAAGCCCTTGCGGTAGGCCTCGGTCATCACACCATCAAATCTTGAAGACTGGACGTAGTTGATAACTGCTTGAACCTTAGTCTCCTTGAGGGCATCCTCAAAGATCTCGGTCTTCTCTTTGAGGTGGGCTCGGAGGTACTCCACTTCATGCTCCAACTTCCCTTTTGCTTCCTTGAGACCCTGCACCTCGAGCTTCAGGGTGTCCCGGTCTACCTTGAGACTATTAGCCTCAAGCCTCAAGGCTTCTTGACCGACCTTTAACCCGTTCACTTCGGCCCTCAGTCTGTCCTTGTCTCGAGCCAGCTCGCTCTTCTCCGCCAATAGCACCTCAATAAAGCTCTTCTGAGCTGAGGCATTGTTCTGTAGGCAGTGGATCTGATCGCAAGCTGCCCTCAGTTCGATATGGGCTGCGCGGGATGACTTCTCAGCTTCCAAAGCCTGTTTCAGATGCTGATCAAATTGAAAGGTCAAGGCACGCACGACTGAGTTCACCTATGAGAAGGAGACCAGTAAAAAAAAAAGAGAGAGAGAAGAGAAAGAAAGAGAATCTTTCACAAGGAACTCACCACCATGGTATGAGAAGCAGCCCGGGCACCGAGCTGACCAGGAGTGAGATCAACCCATTCTATGACCTCCTCCTTGCTCTTCTGGAGGCTACACCGGGGGTTCAGGACACTTTCGCCCCTTGACTCTCCGAGCTAGACATCGTCATCTCTGCCGCATGGGCGGACTCCTCGGAAGCCTCGGCGGCGGCACCAACAGGGCAGGCCTCGACTGTAGCCTCTACAGGGCGTGCCTCAGGGGCGACTTCTGTAGCACCCCTGGCAGCAGTCTCGGTAGGCTCAGTGGTGGGCTCTGCCGCTGTCTTAGGCCCCTGAGGTGCCATGTCCCCCTCCAGATCGATGACGGGCTGAACGCCAGGGAACTCGGGCTCCGGAACCGGGGCCTGTGAAGGCTGAGCCTCAGCGGAGGCCTGCAGAGACTCAATGCATGCCTTCTTGGCTACGCGCTTCTTTCTTTTCATCTGGCGGAAGAGCCTCTGACCGTCTATCTTGTCCGCCTCCATAGGACCTGCAGTGAAGCTCGGCGTTAATAACCCCGAAGTAAGCATGCAGACAAAAAAGTCAAAGTAAAGAAAAACCTACCCGGGCTCAAGCCGGCCTGGATGAGCTTCTCCTCCGCTGTGAAGTCCTTCTAATTCAACCTGAGTTGAGCCCACGACTGAAGTGACTTCTTGGTCTTCCCATCGAGGATAACACCGGGGTCCTGAATAGTCACCCTTTAGTCGGTTGGGAAGGGCCACCCTGTGCTGCTCCGAACTACGAAGTAGTCCCGCTTCTAGGCCGGGACTTTACTCAGGAGCTTATGCATTAATTTAAAACCCGGGCAGGGAGACAGATAATATGCCCGCCTGTGCCCAGGGAGAGTGCCCGAAGCGCTCTTCTTTATTGCCAAGATAGAAATAAGGATATCTAGGTCAATGGGGAGGGAGCGGTCGAAGCAAAGAGAAATGGTCCCAACCACATTCCGTATGGAATTCGGGTGAAGCTGGTCCAAGGTAATGTTAAAGTGCACCAACACCTCAACAATCAGGGGGTGAAGAGGAAGTCGGAGTCCGGCGACCAGTGGCTCCCTGAAGACCACGATCTCATCAGGACCGTGCTCCCATGGAAAGCTGCCGGTGGGGAGATTGTAAGAGTACTCCCCAAGAAGGTTGAACCTCTATATGAGGTCCTAGAGTCTCTCTGGAGTCATGGTGGAAGGGCCGAACTGATCTGGCACCCGATCTCAGTGGGAGGAGGATGCCAGATGACCTGAAGCCACCCGTACATCGGACGGCTGGGCGGTAGAAGAGACACCCTGAGCTGAGGTACCCACCTCAGTCTCATCGATGAGGCTATCTACACTAGACGACATCACAACGCGGAAAGGAAAGAATATTCGGAAAAGGAAAGGAAGCTCGGGGACTCACCATAGGAAACACAAATTGAACTAAGGGGAATAACTGAGCCAAAAGACCCAAGCTGGGAACCTCAAACGCGAGCTCAACACTGACGCTGAAGACTTTGTGGCGAAGAAATGACCAAGGGTCCCCCACTATTTATAGCCGTTGCACCCGGACATTAACGGTCATGATGGAGATGATCCAACGGCTCTCAAAGAAACCGGCTACGGGTTCCTCGAGGTGAAATTAGTTTAGCGCATTTTTTGGCGTCCATGAAGTCCAAATCACGAGAAATCCGTGCGGAAACCGAACGCGACCTAGGTTCCTTTTGACTGAGCCAGGAACTAGACCAGTCCAGCTAGGCGAGTCGTGTAACGAAGTGGCATGAGTACCGAAGCCAAATCCACCCGGCGCGACATGAACTCCCCGCGTTGGGTCAACACCGCCAGCACAGGGAGTGGGGGGCAATTGATGGTGGGCGATTTGGCCCGACCTCATAATACGGGTACACATGGGCGTGTCTTGCTCAAGTGATGACTCAGCATGACAGCACAGCAAGCACAACTGCAACTCAGAGAGAAGGGCCCACCGAGTTCATCCTAGCAACTTGGCGGGATAAGCTACTCGCCGAGAGCTGCCTGACCTGAACCTCCTCCCCGAGACTAAGGCGTTTCGAGCTACCTCCGAGCTCGGGGCCCCCTGACCTTTCCTAATGCTCGAGCTCCTCCCAGTGGATTTTGGGCCACTCCCAAACAGGAACACCCCGATCCGCCTCTAGATACCCCGAGGTAAAGACACCTCGGGCTGGACAGCTCGGTGTAGCTTACCACGGGCAGCTCGCCACTTGCGGGATAGCTCAACACATGGTAACTTGCAAAAGAGCAGTTCGGCATATTGCAGGAAGATCTCCTGCCCGACCACCGTACCCGACAAATCCTGGGACAGCAACCATGTCCCTCGTCAGACAGTGTCGTGCTTGCCACCTTTAGAGGGTGCCTTACACCTGACAGGCACATACCCTGCAATGACGGCCCCGCGCGTGCCACCTCAGCCTTGCCTGTAATGGCTGCGATAGGATGACAGTGGCGGTTATACCTGCCCTGTCAGAGGCTAGTGGGCTTGATGCAACTGAATTCTGTTATAAGAAACCCAATCTCAAGGAGCAGGGGTAACTTCCAGATACTCGCACTATCTGCACTCTTAGCCTTCATCCTCTCTTTGCATCTTTCACAGAATTCTAACTTAAGCGTCGAAGTGTTCCCGTCGAGTAAGCCCCTGGGTATTCTTCATCTTCTCCATCTCAGGTACCTTTCAGGAGCCACGCAAGTGCCAGCTAGGAGTGACCGAATTGCACACCATCAATTTCCAAATAGTCAATACTATATGTGTAAGTAAATCCTTTTGCAACTAACTGGGCCTTATACCTTTCAATAGAACCATCAACATTATGTTTCACAGTGAATACCCATCTACATCCAACCGGCTTCTTACCTTTAGGCTGATCAACTATCTCCTAAGTATTGTTTCTGATGAGGGCATCCATTTCTGCTTTTATTGCATCTTTCTATTATGGTACTTCCAATGCTTCCTGTATTGTTCTAGGAATGGGAACGTCGGCAATGGATGCGAGAAAAGACTTATAGGTGGGAGACAAATGATTGTAGGACAAGAACTGAGAAATATTATGAGTTGTAGATGTGGTGCAATGACACTTTCCCTTACGAACTGCTATGGGAAGATCAAGATCATCTAATGAAGGTGAAGGCTCCATGGTGAGATGTCTTTTATCTGTAGTATCTGTGGTACCTGGATTTGGCACTACAGAAGGAACTAGGGCAACTGTGGTACCGAAATCTGGATTTGTAGAGGAAATTGGGACTACCCTGCACTGTTGACGTCCACAATCAACTTGTCTCCATCGTCTGTGATAAACTCTCACATCCCTGCATCTTTGACAACCCTCCCCATTACACCCCTCTTCACTTAATGGTATAGGTAAAGGAACTTTTGACGAGTTAACCCCATCCTTACTATTCTCCCCCTGAGGAGAAACCCTTGGATAATAGGGTACATCTTCAAAGAAAGTGACTTCCATTGAGACAAATATTTTCCTAGAAATAGGTTCATAGCAACAATCTCTTTTGAGTCTGTGCATAACCAAGGAAAATACATTTTGGGGCCTTAGGATCAAACTTGGAACGATGAGGGCCAAGAATCTAAACAAAGCATGTACAACCAAAG
Organism: Nelumbo nucifera; assembly: GCF_055504915.1. Taxonomy (NCBI): domain Eukaryota; kingdom Viridiplantae; phylum Streptophyta; class Magnoliopsida; order Proteales; family Nelumbonaceae; genus Nelumbo; species Nelumbo nucifera. The sequence goes on from NC_142653.1 coordinate 51,650,934, forward strand.
GTTTTAAGGGGAATAGTAAATAACTCTTTATTAGGATATAAGAGGGTAAATGGAGATTTCATGTCAAGAACCCATGAAGGAATCCTATTGATGAGATACAGTGTTGTAAGAACAACATCCTCCCAAAAACGTATAGGCATATTGGAGGTAAACATAATGCTTCTGGCTACCTCCAATATGTGTCTATTATTTCTCTCAGCAGCCCCATTTTGCTGTGGTGTATAAGGACAGGTAATCTGATGGATAATCCCATGTTCAAGCAAATAGGAGGCTAATGGGTTTGCAAAATATTCCTTCACATTATCAGATCTAAAAATTTTGATTTTGACCCTAAATTGGGTTAAAATCATTTGATGAAAGATCTGGGTTAATGCTGGAACCTCATCTCAAGAATGCATGAGATACATCCATGAAAAATGAGTATAATCATCAACAAACAGTAGGAAATATCTGTACCCCCAGGGGTATGGTAAGGTCTCCAAACATTAGTATGCACAATTTTAAAGGGAATATTACTTTTATTATTACTTAATGAAAAGATTGTCCTGTAGTGTTTTGCAAGTTCACAACTCTCACATTTCAAACTAGACATCTAGATAGATTCAAATAAACTAGGAAACAAACTCTTCAAAGCCCAAAAAAATAAATGACCCATCCTATTATGACAAAGCATAGCTTGATCAATAGACTGCGAAACACAAGACCTCTTAGTCTCACTATCTTCCCAATGAGGACTCCCTCCATGTAGATAGGCTCCAACTGCCTCATGGCCAGTCCCAATCACCTTCCTTGTCTCCAGATCCTGAAAAACACATCGGTCTAGAAAAAAAGGTTATTGAACAATTTTGGTTTTTTGTAATGCTACTAACTTAACTGAAAGCAAGTTAGTACTAAGCTTAGGAACATGCAAAACCGAAGATAAAAAAATAGCATTAGACAACTTGATGTCTCCCTTGCCAGAAATAGGAATGAGGGAGCCATCAGCAATGGACACTTTGTCTTTGCCTAAAGATAAGTGATCAATAGTAAATAGTGACGGCAAGCCAGTCATATGGTCAGATGTTCTAGAATCTATTATCCATGAATGTTCTATATTACCTGTAACTGAGGCATGATGAGCTAAGGCCCGATTACCTGTATGAGTAAAAGCTGAGGTAGGGGGTGCTAATGGAGTCTAAAGAGGTGGAGTTGAATTACCAACTTCATTTTCCAGCTGAACTAGAGCAGCTTGGATAGCAGCTAGAGTATCTAGAGGATTGCCTCTTGTGCTAGATGAGGTTGTACTATCAGTGTTAACATCCATATTTGCATTCCCCTTTTTGTTTCTGAGTTTTGCTGGAACTAGATGTGGATGTAACTTCCAATAGGTCCCTTTAGTATGTTTAGGTTTCTTGCAATGCTCACATACTAAGTCCTTCTTAGCTTCCTTCTTCATGTCTCTTTCCTTATCACTCCCAGATTTGGGCTTAACTGCTGCTAGAGCTGATTCGAAAGGCTATTGCTATAGTATAACTTTTCTCCTAGTCTCTTCGTTGTGCACTAAGGAATAGGCCTGGGACAGAGTTACACTGTCTCTTGTCAACAGTTGCTGCCTCACAATATCATATTCCGAATTTAGACCAGCCAGGAACTTAAATACTCTATTAGTTTCAATCTACTTTCTGTAAATCTATGCATCCTTCTGACTTTCCCATTCAATTGATTCAAGGTGGTCAATTTCATGCCACAGGGATTTCAAGATTGAAAAATAAACAGAAACTTGCTTCTCACCTTGCTTAAGATTTTTAATCTCACATTTCAGCTCATAAGCCTTAGCAACATTAAGGGGCTGAGAGTAGGTTTCTTTCACAACATCCCATATTTCTTTAGCTGTTTTTGCCCATAAGTAATTTTGGCTGATGTGTGGCTACATGGAATTGCACAGCCATACCATCACTAAATAATTTTCCTGAATCCACTTAGCATAAGTGGGATCCTTCTTATTTGGTTCCTTTACATCTCCCAACAAATAGTTCAGTTTTTCTCTTCCCCCAATGGCCATCATGGCTGATTGGGCCCACTCTAAGTAGTTTGAACCATCAAACTTTACAGTTGTAATCTGGAAGGTGTTTTCAGTCATGCCACCTGAACCAGTCCCAAAAACACCCTCCCCTTGGTGCTTGAACTCCATTGTTGGTTAGGGGTTAAGCAAAAACACATTCTATTTACTATAACAATCAGCCTACTAGTTTGAAAAAACTAACGACAGTAGGTCTAGAAGCAGAAATCAAATTCAGAGAAAGAAAAAAAAATTCCAATTCACTGTATCACTGTACCAATCAGTCTACTAAATCTGAGAACTAATAGCAGTTGGCCTAGGGTACAAAACTCAAAAAACAAAGATCAGAGAACATAAATCTGATAGTAGCCAAACTTAAAAACAAGTCTAATCTCTTATCCAGACACAGTAATAGTCTTGGATTTTAGGGTTTTCTCTTAAAACCCTAAAAGAGAAAAAGAAAAAAAAAATCTATATAGTTGTACCTCACAAATTAAGCTATCCTTGTTGCTGCCCTCAAGAAGGAATAAGACCTTACCCAGGAATTTCTAAGAAAAAAAAACTGATCTTGATTAAAAAATTCTTGTTGAAATTCTGATCGCCAACTTCAGTTTGCTCAAAACTGATATTGACTCTGATCAACTCAAGTAACTTTTGAAACAAAACTGATCTCGGAGAAAAATATTCTTGATCGCCAACTTCAATCTTGATGAGAGAACCAAAAAATTTGATTGGCACATCCAATCTTGACCAAAGACTTAACCTTGATCACTTAATTCTTCTCTGATTCTTCCTGATTACAAGGAGCACTTTCCAATCCTTGGACAGTTGTTGAAGACTTCTTGTGATCTCCAAGAATTAGTTGGATGAAAAAACTCAACCCTAAATAATTCTCATGTGGTCGGCTGAATTAATTCCACATGAGAAACCCTAGATTGAATACTCTGATACCAAGTAGTCGCTCAAGATTGAACAAACACTTAAAAGTAGAAGAAAAAAATAAGAAAAGAAGAGGGAGAAAATAGAGAGAGAGAGAGAGCGAGATTTTGATAAAAGAGAGTTGGGTTGATGTCTTTAAAAAGCCGTCCCCCTCTTAAATTTATATACATAGTATCATACTTGTAAAATGACTAAATTGCTTGCATAAGATAAGATAAAGCTGAAAAAAGACTAATCCTAATCTTATCCTAATCTTATAAAAGACTAGTCCTAATCTTATCATGAAGAACTAATCATAATCATAATTTATTGTTGACATACGAACAGTGGGGACCACCTTAGTGGGATTCACATTAGTGTTCTCTACAGGTTAATTAGACAATAGGAAATTCAACTTGGATGTCATTTAACAAAAGAAGATTGGAATTGACTAGGTGATCAGAGTTGGTGGCGAAGATGAACAATGTCTTGTAAAAGAAGATGATGAATAATATTTTTAAGGGTAGTTTTGGAATGTTGAAATGTTTCAATTGCATGTGACATCACATGATACATATAACTAACAAACTACTAACAATAGGGACTAAACTCACACGTTTTGGAAGTTCACATACTGGATCGACACATTTTGAAGTTCAAGAGACCAAAGTGAGACTAAGCCCAAAGTACAAGGTAGAGTAATATGTAAGTTTCCTTAATATAAATACATCTTACATTCCATACTTATTTTTGTTTAGTATAATGAATATACAATATTAGAGATATGCCCAGTTCTTTTTATTTTTTGTATTATATATTTTATTTATTTTAATTTTTATTATTTAATTATGGAATTATTTAGTAACCTGTTTGACCCCAAATGGTTGAAGTGCTTACCTACAAGCAGGAAAGAAGAAAATGGTTTTGTTTTCAAAATATTTATTTTTTATACTATTAAAATTAATATTGTGAATTTAATGACGAGAAAAATATATCTTAAATATAGGTTTTAATGAGAGAATATACCTTAGATATGAGATTTAATGAGAGAGAACAAGAAAATAATTTTATTTCCAATTGGTTTTAAATTTTACATTCTATTTCCATCATTAATAAAAATGTTTCTTATTTATCATACTTATTATAGTTTAATATGCTGAATATATGATGTAAAAAATATTCCTATTTTTTATTTCTATATTTTTTGTATTTTATCTATTTTTGAACTTTATTATTTAATTGTGACAACATGGATTGACCCATTTAACCCAAAATGGTTTAATTTCTTACCATCACCTAGATGAAAATGCCATTTTTTTCAAGGTAAATTTTCAAAGTATAAGTTTTTATGTTATTGGAATTATTAATTTATTATGTATGAATTTAATTAATAGAATTTAATGATAAGAAGAAACAAAAATGCCTTAAATATATGATTCAACGAAAGTGAAAAATAATTCTTGATGAAGAAAAGACAACTCAAATTTTACTTTATTCAAACCTTGAAAGCAATTCCAATTTTCTAATCATTTGTTTTATTGTAAACACAACAAAATCCAATCCAAATATAAGAAATAGGAATACTGACAAAACTCAAATGGAATGATCATAACTTTCTTTTTTAGATATTTCTGTCAAATAATTGATCCGTTCATATCTTTTATATATAAAGAAAAACCTTTAGACTAGAGAGCTTCTCCCTCATGCAAGTGGCATCAAGGTTCAAAAGTATCGATATGTATTGGGAACTTCCCGATACGCCCCTACAGAGGGTGTATCAGGGTTTTGATTGGTCCAGGGGTAGACGGGACCTTAAATCGGTCCCTCTGAACTGGATTTGAAAACAAAACTAAAAAAAAAAAAAACTATCGATAGTGTTCGATACGCCTCTACTAGCATATTGGGTGTATCAATATTTTGAACCTTGAGTGTCATCTTGTTTTCTCAAGATATAACATTTTAAAAGTGAGTACTCCTACTTTCAAACAAGAGTTTCAAATGATAGTAACCTCTACTTTTAAAAAGGTTAGTAGTAATAACCTCTACTAAAAAGAAAACAAAAACAAAAACTCATTTCAAATAATGTTACATCCATAAATTGGATTATTATTTAGAAATAAAATTTGATTCAATCTCTTAAATTGAATAACAAATTTAAATATAAAAAACTAATAACCAAAATTTACAATATAAGAAATGGGTGTGAAACAAATTTTATCAAAATACATTTGTAAAAGAATATCAAAATCTATCGGTTCAGGGGGGAGGGGGGAGGGGGGGGGGGGGGCCTTTCTAGTAAAAAATTAACTGAATTGAACATGGTTTCAACTTTCACCCAGACGACTTATGCCGTAGCCCATAGCAACTTTTGACGAGCTGCTGACGACGGGAGGTGAAGAAGTCGGTGCTCTTTCAGAGTGACGAACGTCGAGAATATTTCCTTCTGCAACGAACATTCCGGTTAGTTTTGCTTGATTTCTCCGCTTTAGTAGTCTCTCTTGTCTTGCTTTCCTTCTATTTCTCAAAACTTTGGAGGATTTAAGTTAGGTATTCGTAGAAAATGGATGAGTACCAGCATATGGAGAGATTTGGAACGGAAAACGATTACGATGACGGGCAGTGGATTGGTGGAGAGTTCTATTACAGGAAGCGCAAGGAGAAGCGACGGCAGACAAAGGAAGATGTCCTGTATGGAGTCTTCGCGGACAGTGATTCGGATAATGATGATTCATCCAGGAAGCGGAAGAAAGATTTTTTCTCAAAATCGGATTTCACGAAGCCGGTGAATTTTGTGTCGACTGGTACCGTGATGCCGAACCAGGAGATTGATAAGAATAGTAAAGAAGAAAGGAACAGAGAAGAGGACGTGGGGGTGGAAGAGGAGGAAGGAAGGGCTGGATTAGGGCTTAGTTCGAATGTGGGGTCGGGATTAGGTTTTAGGCAAAATTCGACGAAGAAAGATGGTGGTAATGAGAATGATGTGGACGATGATGGTGATATTTTTCTTCCGACTGCGTTTGGTAGGATTATTAAGGAGGGTGTGCAGCGGCGGGAGAGAGAGAGGGAGAGATTGAAGTTGGCTCAGAAACCTCAGGGAAGAAGAAAGGAATCAGAATTTGGTGATGTTGGGCAGTTTGAGAAGCATACGAAGGGGATAGGGATGAAATTGCTTGAGAAAATGGGGTACAAGGGAGGTGGATTGGGTAAGAATGAACAAGGTATTGTTACTCCGATTGAAGCCAAGTTGCGGCCGAAGAACATGGGAATGGGTTTTAATGATTACAAGGAGGCAAGTTTACCTGCTGTAGAGGAAGCGGAAGAGAAGAAACCTTCATCTGGAATGACTCGGCCTGCTGGGCGGGCAAAAGAGAAACTTTGGTCAAAGCAAAATCGGGGAAAGAAAAAGGATTATATCACAGCTGAGGAATTGCTTGCGAAAAAGCAGGAGCAGGGTCTGGAAGTTGTTCAGAAGGTTCTAGATATGAGGGGACCGCAGGTACGGGTTTTGACGAACTTGGAGAATTTGAATGCTGAAGAGAAGGCAAAGGAAGAGGACACACCAATGCCTGAGCTTCAACATAATATAAGACTGATAGTAGACTTGGCCGAGCTTGATATTCAGAAATTGGACAGGGATTTGAGGAATGAGAGGGAGACAGTGGCAACTTTGCAGAAAGAGAAAGAGAAGCTTCAAAAGGAGGCATCTCAGCAGAAGAAACAACTGGATAACATGGAAGACATAGTTGGGGTGCTGGAGCGAATAGGTGAGGAAAACTTGTCAGGGACATTGACACTGGATTCACTTGCAAAGGTGTTTTATGACTTACAGAGAAGATATGCTGATGATTACAAGCTCTGCAACTTGTCTTGCATTGCATGCTCATTTGCATTGCCTTTGCTGATTAGAGTGTTTCAAGGATGGGATCCACTTCAGAGTCCATTGCATGGGTTGGAGGTGATGTCTTCATGGAAGAGTCTGTTGCAAGGAGATGATTCTCTTGGCTTTTCAGATGCAACATCACCTTATGTCCAGTTGGTCATGGAGGTTATTTTTCCTGCTGTGAGGATATCTGGGACTAATACCTGGAGAGCCAGAGATCCTGAACCAATGCTCCGATTTCTAGAACCATGGGAGAACCTATTGCCTCCCCTAGTTCTTCAGACCATTTTAGACACTGTGGTTATGCCAAAACTAACAGATGCTGTAGAGTCATGGGACCCTCGTCAGGAGACTGTCTCGATCCATGTATGGGTGCATCCATGGTTACCATTATTGGGACAGAAATTGGAGACTCTATATCATACAATAAGATTCAAACTGGGAAGTGTTCTTCATGCTTGGCATCCAAGTGATGCATCTGCTCTCACAGTACTATCTCCTTGGAGGACTGTGTTTGATCCTGCCAGTTGGGAACAGCTTATTGTTCGATATATAGTTCCGAAACTAGTGAATGTACTGCAGGAATTTGAAGTAAACCCTGCAAATCAGAAACTTGAGCCATTCCATTGGGTCATTGCTTGGAGACATGCTATTCCAATTCATCATATGGTTTCTATGTTGGAGGTGGGTTTCTTCACCAAGTGGCAGCAGGTTTTATACCACTGGTTATGTTCAAACCCAAGGTTTGATGAAATTGAGAAATGGTATTTAGGTTGGAAAGAACTTTTTCCAAAAGAGCTGCGGGAAAATGAGCGTATATGGTATCAGTTCAAGGTAGGGCTTGACATGGTTAACCAGGCTGTTGAAGGTATGGAGGTGGTGCAACCTGGGGTTAGGGAGAAAATCAGCTACCTTAGGGTGACGGAGCAAAGGCAATTTGAGGCGCAACAGAAAGCAGCAGCCCATGCTCAGCAGCAAGGAGTGAATGCTGTTCCTGAGTTGAGCTTAAAGGAAGTTATTGAAACATATGCACAGCAACATGGATTACTGTTTAAACCTAAGCCTGGTAGACTATACAATGGTCTTCAAATTTATGGCTTTGGTAATGTGAGCATTTATATGGAATCCTTAAATCAAAAGATCTTTGCTCATACAGAAGAAGGATGGTTGTTGGTTACACTAGAGAAATTGGTGGAGATGAATCTTAGTTCTGGCCAGAGACGACGTTGAGTTTTGTAGTACATAGTTTGTTTTCAATGACTTATAAAAACTACTAACTCAAGGTTTGCTTGTCCTTGAATTCAAATTTGTTGATACATTTAAGTGTATGACTATTTTGTTTCAAGAATGGTTTGGAAAAATTACTTGATATTTTTTTTTTCTTGCAAGTAGCTTTAGATTATACAGAATTGTACTTCTTTCAACTTCTAGTTATATTTGCTTCAGGAAGGCTGAACTCTAAAGTAATAGATAACTCCTCTTTGATATATGGTGGTTACCAGCTACCACCTTGAGGTTGGTTACTTGGTTTTACCAATTGATGTGCTTATTCTTTGTTCTATTAGTGAAATTCATACATCCTCTCAATTCAACTTCCTATTGATGTAGTACTAATGATTTGAGGGAAACTGAAAAATAAATGATGGTGGTAAGAGGTTAGGTCCAGATAAGGATATGCAGAAATTTCTATAGAAAGAAAAAAAGAACCAATATCTTAAGATTGGAATGGAACTTCTTCAAATTGTAAGGTTTATGTAAGTGAAGCAAAGACAAGGATTGAGTTTGGAAGGGTTTTTGAGAAGGTTTGGCACAAACTGCTTGGACATCTCATAGTATATACAAGTTACTAGAAGTGACCCATGTGATGCACAGCCTAGTGCAACGTAACTTTTAGAAAATCACTGAAATATCTTGAGGGTCCTTGCTAGAAAAGGAATAAACCTTTGAATAACAAAAGAAAATCTGTTGATCAAAAAATAATGAAAGAAGTTCCAAAGTAGCAAGTGGAAGGAAAATATATCTTACCCTGCTTGTAAATAACCATAGGTGAGAAATGGAGAATATTATGTATTTTGGTCTACAAAATGAAAATAAAAATATTATACCAGTTATACTTGTACCACTATCAAATCTCGTAAAATTGCATTGAAGGAGAGTAAGGCTGCATTTGGCATTCCTTATTTTAAGGACTTATCTCCCTTTTGTTGTTAAAAGCTCAGTGTTCATAGGGGCATTTTAACTGCAAAAAGGAGATGAGTCCTTAAAATAAGGAATGCCAAATACAGCCCAAGTGTCCAGAGCAATGAAGAGGCAGTTAACCCGAGTCTCTTTAGTCGAACTTCTCAGCTCAATACTTAGTGATCTTTTTCTTCAGCATGCAATTTACATCATTGATTCTGCAACACTACCATACAAATCAGGAAAAACAGAATTTTATCACACAAGAATAACACCTGATAAAGACTTTCTCCTCTTATCCAATACCACTGTTTTTTCTTTTTTCTTTTTAACTTTTAATACTGTTTCTTAACCTATAGAACTATTACCTTTCAATATAAACACATCCATATTTGAAAGGGGGAGGTCTCCATTGAAAGAATAAATGATACAGTAATACTATTTTTGTACAGCTTTGAGGGTTCTCACCCTCCATGGTAATACAATTAAATTTCCACTTATCAAAAAAGGAAAAAAAAAGAAGAATATGATGTAGAGCAATGAGAGGAGGTTGGCTTATGTTCTCACAGACCTCTAAAATCTGTATTATTGAGAACATTTTACATTATATGGTATAGAAATGAAATTATTTGAAAATTCTGTGAACTTCAAGGATTATTATAGTGCTGGTGATTTTCAGATTAAAATATTCTTTGTAAATTGAAGCCATTTTTGGTTCATTGCCATGGGCCTCATTTTTTAAATTCTTGCTTATTCTGAGAAAGAATGGACAATTCTTAATAAAGAGAATTGCTGTTTTTTCAATAAACATACATGCTGAATGGTATATAAAACTAGGAAACTAGACAAAAGTCAGTTTTTTATATTATAAAATTTTGGGTAAATTCCACTTTAGTACCCTGAACTTTGGGGGTAGTGCCGTAGTGTCAAGTTAGTACCCGAACTTCCAAACGTGTCACTGCAGTACCTAAACTTTCAAAAAGTGTCAAGTTGGACCCTACCATTAATCGACTGTTAGTTATTTGTTGAAAATGTCAAAACTGCCCTTCAAAAGAAGACACTATTCATTGTATTCTTGTTTGAATAGGGTTAGAATCCATCATATGGATGGCCAAACCATGCAAGATGGCTAGCCAAAATTTCAAAAAATTTTTCTAACCTTTTCGGGAACCGATTTCCTGGTAAATTGAAATATGAAATTTCAGGATCGTTCTTGCATCGAACTGGACCAGATTTGAAACCAAAAGGAAGGGAGGATATACCTGATACAGAGACCAGAAATCGCAGCTCCCAAGGTGGTAGTTCATGCCCAATATCAAACCCAAAACCGTTTTCCAATTGAAGACGATTCAGCGTACAGAGATTCGATTCAGCAACACTTGTTTTCAGCAAATCTACTATCCAACTTGTTTGGATTGAGTAGGGTAATTGAGCCTGGAATTTTTTAGAGTTTTTCTTGCAAAAACAAAGAAGAAAACCGATCTAAATCACTTTTTGAAAGCCTAAGTCGTTTTAGGGTTTCTTAGGAGACAAAAGAGAAGAAGAGTGAACAAGAGAGAATTGTTAATCCGGGGGTGAATTCCACTTTTATAGCTCTGATTCCCGAAAAGAAAGAAGCATTGCATCCAAGGGATTTCAGACCAATCAGTCTAGTAAACAGTTTGTACAAGATCATTGCAAAGGTGTTATCCTTGAGGTTGAAGAGGATATTGCCAGACATAATTGAACAAAATCAAGATGCCTTTGTAAGTGGAAGACAGATCACATATAAAATCCTAATTGCCAATGAGAGTGTGAAGAATTTCAAGAAGGATAAAAAAAGGGGGTGGTGTGTAAGTTGGATTTGGAGAAAGCTTATAATATGGTGGATTGGGAGTTCTTAAGGAAGGTTATGATCAAAATGGGGTTTGGGGCCAAATGGTGTAAATGAATCATGGGCTGTGTTCGGAATTGTCATTATTCAGTGCTAGTGAATGGGATAGTGGTGGATTTCTTCCTAGCCACTAGGGGTATAAGGCAGGGAGACCCCTTATCTCTATTTTTGCTTTTACTGGTTGCTGATGTTTTGGGGAAGTTGATCCATAGGACAAACTCTAGGGTCTCATTAGAGGTTGGAGGGTTGGAAGGAAGAACATCCCACTCACTTACAGTTTGCTAATGATACAATCCTATTTTGTGAAGGAGGTAATGTGAGCTTCATAAGGAATTTGAAACTGGTGATTCAATTATTTGAGCAGGTGTCATATTTAAAGGTGAACTTTGGGAAGAGTTGTGTAGTGGGGGTGAATCTGGAGGAGAGAGAGTTAAGGGAGAGTGTAGAAGTACAGGAGTGTGAAGTATCAGGGTGGCCTCTGAACTATCTAGGGCTGCCCCTAGGAGATAATCCTAAGAGAGAGCTTTTGGAACCCAGTGGTGGAAAGATTTGAAAAAAGACTTGTATTTTGGAAGAAGAATTATCTCTCTCTAGGTGGTAGGATTACACTGATTAAGGCCACGTTAGCAAACTTACCCATTTATTTTCTTTCAGTGTTTAAGATTCTAGGGAAGGTTTCTAGTAGGTTGGAGAGGTTGATGAGATATTTCCTTTGGGAGTTGGGAGAGGAGAAGAGGGACCATAGGGTTAGCTGGAAGGTGGTGACCAGAAGTAAAAACTATGGGGGTTTGGGGCTTGGGAACATTGGGATAAGGAATTTGGCCCTTCTGGGGAAATGGTTGTGGAGGCTCCCTCTGGAGTGGCAGAAGCTATGGGCTAGAATAGTGGCAAGCATACATGGGCTGGAGCAAGATGGATGGGATGCTGGAATCAGAGCAAGGACCATAAGCACTTCACCTTGGAAAGCCATTCATGATTTGCTTCCAGCCTTCTCCCCTCATCTCAGGTATGATTTGAATTCAGGTAATGCCATTAAATTTTGGGAACATGTTTGGGTGGGGAATGCTCCTCTTAAGGAACAGTTTCCTTCTTTGTATGCTCTATTTGAATTTAAAGATGAGCTAGTTTCATCTTTCATCACCCCTTCCTCTTTTAGTTCGGAGTTTGGGTGGAACCTGGGTCTGAGGAGGGCTGTGAGGGACTCAGACCTTGATTGTATTTCGAATCTCTTTGAACTTCTTGATAATGTTTTCTTGGACCCTTCTATGGTGGACTCTAGAATTTGGACCCCTACCCCTACGGGCTCTTTTTCTTGTGCTTTCTTCAAAGTCCTTTGCTAGTCCACTAGTCCTGCAACCTCTCCTTTCCCGGTTAGTGAGGTTTGGTGTAGACCGATTCCTCCTAGGGTTGGTAGTTTTTGTTGGGGAGTCTATTTGGAAAGATTCAACACTGGGGATTTGCTCCAAAAGAAGAGACCCAATACTTGTTTGTCACCTCATTGGTGTGTTCTTTGCAAAGCGGATGGGGAGATTGGTTCACTTATTGGTGTCTTGCCAATTTGCAAAGTCAATTTGAGAGTGGGCTTGTTCTCTCTTTGGGTGTAGGTGGAACCCTCCATCAGACTTGCAGAGCCTTTTTTTCCCTTCCTCTTTCAGGTGGCACATGAAAAGGGGAAGGACTATGTGGAGAGGTCTGCAGTATGCTGGACATTATGGGAAGAAAGAAATCTTCTCAGAAAATGAGAGAGGGGCTGAAGATGTGAAGGCTATGATCCATATAAGGGCAGTACAATGGCTGAAATCACTAGAGCTATTTACAGACTACACAGTGGAAGACATGCTGAGAAAGTGGGGTGAGATTGCAAACTGCACTCAGATCAAATCAGTAATAAGGGTGTCTTGGACTCCCCCACCTGCTAGCTTCTTAAAGTTAAATTTTGATGGGAGTTATAGGGGCAACCCAGGACAATCAGGGATTGGAGGTGTTTTTAGGGATGAAAACGGGGTCATTTTTGCCCTGTTCTCAGGCCCAATTAGTGTGGGGGCTTCCCTTAGAGCTGAGATCTTGGTAGTTATGGAAGGAGTTCAGAAAGCCAAGGAGTTGAATGTTAGGAAACTCATAATCGAAGGGGACTCGGAGGTGGTGATAGGGTGGCTGATTAAAGACAACTATGGTTTATGGAATTATAGAAATGAAAAGAGGAAATTCAGGTGGCTGGTGCGGGAGATGGAAATCAGGATGCAGTGGGTTAAGAGATCAGCTAACTCTTTGGCTGATGGGTTAGCTAAACAAGGGATAGAAAGGGAAGCAATGTTTTGGGCTAAGCTGTAACTTAATTGTTTATTTTGTTTCCTTGTTTCTCTCTTTGGAGGGTTTAAGTTGTACTCAGAAGATAAGAGTTTTTGTCTTCCTTGCTGTAAATAGTTTGATATTTCAATGAATTGAATGAATCTATTATTGATAGAAAAAAAAAAGAGTGAACAAGAGAGAAAAGTGTTTTAGTCTACTTCACCCTCTTCTTTTATCTCCTTATGGAGAACTTTCCTAATCTAATTAGGTGATTATCCACATCTGATTTGGATTTGGATTCTATTAATAGATAAACCTTATCCTCTTAGGAGGATGAGTTCTCCATACCTAATACCAAACCCGTATTTGATCTAGACTAGTTGTCACATGACAACTTAATTAATCTTATTAATGTTGGGCCTTTGGCCCATTTTCTTCAAAGGCTCACGACCCTAGGTGTTGCATGGCCAATTTAGTCCTGATATTGTATGGCGTGGGACCCCACAAAGGTCTCACTCAAGTCCACAAGGGTCCGGCCCCACCTCTAAATGAGGTTAGGGTGAATTTACTATTCTGAGTAGTGAACCCCTTAGCCAATCAGCATGGGCTCAATTTAGGCCCGACATTTACACCTAAATGATCCTTGGGTTCAGCCACCCTATGAAGACTCGAGGATAATGGACTTAAGCAAGATAAAGCCCATTAGGTAATCAACCTTGTAATGGTCTCTTACACTTAACCTCTCAGCCCATAATGATCATAACATTGTCCGAAGGATCTCTTTCCTAACTGCAAGGTGCAGTGCCACACTCTCTGCTCAGATGGATCCTGGGATTAAAATCTTTTGCAAACCATTTTAATAAAATAGTAGTATATAACATATAAGTACATTTTGCAAAAACATATTTCAAATATAGTTGAAATCCACTTCTAGCAGTTTAGGTTTCCATCAGAGAGAGTGTAAACCTTAATATTCACTTTGTTCGACAAAGTGGCCGATCCTATCACTATGATCACCCACTCAGGTGAATTCCCAAACTACCCCAACATGCCCAGGTGTTGATCCTTGATGGATCTCATTGATTGGCATATCAAAGATGGTCTAATCCAACACCTAGTGTAGTACTATAATCAAGTTTGGGGATATGTATAACTTTTCAGTCTTGCGCATCTATCTCCAAGGTCCATTGCATAATTAGAAATTGATCTGGGTTTAGTGTTTCTTCCAAACACACATATTGCCTATGCTTGGGGTCTAACCCTAGAAGCTGAGACAAGCTGCTCCCACTGTTTGGTAGCGCACCAATGTCAGCCTTGGCAGGATAAACTCCCAAAGTCTATGGCTGAGAATATTCTAAACTAATATGAGTCTCACAAGTGTCCAGATTAAGAGGTAATAGACAAAAAACATACCAATATCAATATGAAACAATAATGTATTTTATTCATTTACAAATAAATGTTCATGTACATTAGTCTGATTAGAGCTAAGGCCATATACTATCTAACACTTCTACCTTAAGACTGAATCGATTGAGGTGTTTGAGATTCTGGACTAGGTACAACTCATGAGATTAACCTTGAAAGGAAACCCCGATTTCTTATCATTGTTGGTTTGAAAATTTTAATAAATTCTCATGCAACATAGTTCACTCAATCAAGTGATTGAGCTTTTATTATTCTGGGTAAGGGAATTATACGGATTGCTCCCCTTAATTACATCTCCACAAGAAAGTAAATAACACCTTTTGATTCTGACTTGGAGAAACGAATGCATAGAACAAAAGAAAAGAACAGTAGGGTACTAAAAGAACTTTTCATTTGTGTTTCTTTTACATCAAGTGTACAAGAATGAGAAGAAAGAAAAAGAAAATACAATTGAGAAACTATACAACAATACATTTCTCTCTTTTCTTTTTGCTACAAAGAAAATTTCCTTCTCACTCCTTTCTTCACAATAAGTTGTAGTTGTGAAATCCCTATTCGATTCTAAGTTAAAGTAGAGAAGAAGAAGAGGAGAAAGAAGAAGAAGAGAAAGAAGGGTTCGGCCAGATTAGGAAAAAATCAGTCCACCTCTAGCCGACCCACTTGTATTTATCTCTAATAACATAGATACAAGAAAGACCATATTGTCCCTCATAAGTGATAGGACACATAACTTAAAACTTAAATAAAATAGACCTTTCACTCTCAAATAGATAAACCCAAATGACCAAAATACCCCTGATTTGTGTATTCTAACACTCCCCCTCAAGCTGGAAAGTATATGTCATATAGTCCCAGCTTGTCACAAATATAATCTACTCTGCCCCGAGACAATCCCTTTGTAAAGAGATCTGTCCACTGATTTCCTGAGCTCACATGAGATGTGGTTATCACTCCACTTTTCACTTTCTCTTTCACAAAGTGACAATTGACCTCAATATGTTTGGTTCTCTCATGGAAGACTGGGTTGGAAGAGATGTGAACAGCAGCTTGGTTATTACAGTATAGTCTCATGGGTTTGTCAATCGAGAACCCCATCTCTTGTAGCAAGTTCTTTAACCATACTAGTTCACATGTGGTATGAGCCATAGCTCTGTACTCAGCTTCTGCACTACTCCTTGCCACCACTGTTTGTTTCTTGCTCTTCCAAGTTACAAGATTGCCACTAAGGAAGGTACAATACCCTGTAGTTGATCTCTTGTCTGATATAGAACCAGCTCAATCAGCATTTGTATACCCTACTATTTCAAGAGTCCCTCCACTTCAGTATAGCAAACCATGACCTGGAGCACCCTTCAGGCACCTAACAATCCTTAGAACTGCTTCCCAATGAGGAATCTAAGGATGTTGCATAAACTGACTCACCATACTCACAACAAATGATATATCTGGTCGGGTAATAGTCGGATAATTCAACTTTCCCACCAAGTATCTTCCAGGATCATCAAACTCTTCACCTCCCTCAACAGTCAACTTGACATTAAGTTCCATAGGAGTCTCTGTTGGTTTAGCACCTAACAGTCCTGTTTCTTCAAGTAGGTCAAGAACATATTTTCTTTGAATAAGTTAATTCCATGCCTTGACCTTGCAACTTCTATTCCCATGAAGTATTTCAACTTACCCAAATCTTTCGTATTGAAGTGGTCCTGTAGGAATTTCTTCAGTCTGTCAATCCCGTTACTGTCACTCTCAATTATGACAATATCATCCACATACACCACTAGCAAGATTTTCCCATCTTTTGAGTCATGGCTGAACACAGAATGGTCTACCTGACACTACTTCATCCCAAATTCCTTCACTACTTCACTGAACCTCCCAAACCATGCACGTGGAGATTGTTTCAGTCCATAAATTGCCTTTTTGAGTCTGCAAACCTTACCATCCTCCCCCTGAGCAACAAACCCTGGCGGTTGCTCCATATACACTTCCTCAATGAGATCACCATGTAGGAAAGCATTTTTGATGTCCAGTTGCACAAGAGGCCAATCATACATAGTAGCTAATGAAATCAACACCCGAACTGAACCAATTTTAGCCACAGGAGAAAATGTTTCCATATAGTCCACACCATACAACTGAGAATAGCCCTTGGCCACTAACTTGGCCTTCAATCGCTCCGCACTGCCATCTGGAAGATACTTCACTATGTAGACCCACTTACACCCAACAGCATGCTTACCAGGAGGAAGCGCAGTAAGTTCCCACGTGTGATTGTGTTGTAGAGTAGAGAGTTCCTCTTCTATGGCTTACCGCCACCCTAGGAAGGTAAGGGCTTCTTGGATAGTCTTGGGAATGGAAATAGATGATAGCAATGATATAAATTTGCGATGAGAAGCAGAAAAGTGAGCAGCTGAAACATAGTGTGAAATAGGATGAGAAGTACAAGTGCGTTTACCTTTCTGCAGGGCAATAGGAAGATCAAGGTCTAAGGGAGAAAAAGCAATGACAGAATCTGTCGACGAGGGCTGAATTGGAGGAGGGGCCGGTGCTCTTCTGTGAGTATACACATGTTTGATTGGTGGCCTCTCAGTAGTAACTGGCATGGGAGGTGAATCTGCAACTGGAATGGGAACCACGGGAAGGGGATCCGCAACAGGGACAGGAAGAGGAACTACGGAGGAAGGAGAAGAAACTACAGTATCCGAGAAAAAATGAACTGATTCAAAGAAGGTGACATCGGAACACACAAATGACTTATGGAAGTTAGGGTTATAGCACTTATACCCTTTCTGAGTCCTTGAGTAGCCAAGGAAGATACACTTAGTAGTTCGTGCATCTAACTTGTCTAAACCAGGCCCTAAGTTTTGAACAAAACAAACACATCCAAAGACTCTTGGGGTGAGAGGAAACGGAGACAAGGTGGGAAACAACACCGAGAAGGGGGATTGACTTCCAAGGATGGACATGGGCATCCGATTGATGAGAAAACAAGATGTGAGGACAGCATCACTCCAAAAATGCTTTGGGACATTCATATTAAGCATCAAAGACCGAGCAGTTTCAACGAGATGTCGATTTTTCCGTTCAGCTACACCGTTCTGTTGTGAGGTGTAGGCACAAGAAGTTTGATGAATTATCCCATGGTGCTCCAAGTATTGCTGAAATGGTATTGAGGTGTACTCTTTGGCATTATTAGAGCGAAGAATTTTAATATGAACACCAAATTGGGGTATTTCAGCATAACATTTTTGAAAAATAGAAAACAATTCACTGTGATCTTTCATAAGATAAATCCATGTCATCCTTGAAAAGTCATCAACAAAAATTACAAAATACTTATAGCCATTGTATGACATCACTTTGATCGGACCCCAAACATCAGAATGAACTAAAGAAAAAGGACTCGAGATACGACTATCAACTCTTGGACTAAAAGAGACTCTATGATGTTTCCCAAGCTGACATGACTCACAATCCAAAGATGAAAGATGACTCAAGGAAGGAACCATCAACTTCAGAGCCTTGAGAGAAGGATGACCAAGTCTGCAGTGCCATTGAAGAGGAGTAAGAGAAGACTGAAAAGCTACTGGAGGGCCGCCACCATCAAGGTAATACAATCCACCTGCCTCATGCCCTCTACCAATCTTCATCCCCGTCTTGAGATCCTGAAACACACAAGAAGAGGGATAAAAGGTTATGAAACAATTAAGTGACTTGGTTAATCTACTAACAGACATAAGGTTAAAGGGGAACTTGGGAACATATAAAACAGATGATAAAGACAAGGAGGAGAGATCAACATCACCAACACCACAGATGGGAGATGTAGAACCATTAGCAAGAGTAACTTTTTGAGATGTGGAGGACCGAGAAAGAGAAGAAATTACATTAGGAGTCCTAGACATATGGTTCGAGGCTCCGGAGTCAATGATCTAGGGTGAAGGCTTGGAAGCCAAGCAAGCCATACCTGAATGGGCAAGGGTAGCTGTGTTCTGCTGAGATGTCTGAAGTAACTGTTCATATACTGCACGGGGTACTCTCACCATCTCCTTCCTAGAAGCACCAGTAGATGTGGAGGGAATCGGGTCAGTTTGTTGACTTTCAGTAATTGTACCACTACCCTTAGTCACAGCATGGTTAGCCCAAGTGTTGGGTGGACCATGTAAATCATAGCAGAAATTAACCGTGTGCCTCTCTAATCCACATTGTGTACACTTCCTAGGGGCATTACTTCTTCCTTTACCACGACCTCTCCCTGAGTCCCGACCTCCACTCCGGCCACTAGCACGGTTAAACATGGGACCACCACGGTTACCCGGAAGTCCACGACCACCACTACCACCTCTATTTCCACGGCCTCCTCCTCTAGTCACCACAAAACCAGATCTGTCTGAGAGAGAAGAATGCTTTATAGATTCAATAGATGTCCTCCTGAGACGGGCAAAAACTTCTTCAAGTGAGGGAAGAGCAGACCCCCCCCCCCCCAAGTATTTGTGCACGGACAGGCTCATATTCAGCCTTCAAACCCACCAGAAACCTTGTCACATCAAGTTGCTCACGCTGTTGTTGTCGAGTCTGAACATCCTGTGTCAGAGGATGATACACATTGAGCTCATTTCGGATATTCCTCAGACTTGCATAGTATTCTTCCAAGCTTTGACTACCTTGCTTCAGATTAAAGTACTCTTGGTACAACTGATACACCCTAGTTGCATTATCTTGTTCGGAGTACAGTTTCTTAGCATGATCCCAGATTTCTTTAGCTGTATCTAGGAACATAAAGTTCACGCTCCATGTCATTATTTGTGCATCTTCCTGTTCCCAGTCAGTAAACCCCGGAGAATCAGAAGAGGGTTTCTCCTCTCTCACATGTTTTACCTTTTTCTTGGCCTTTAAAAACACCTCCACAGATTTTTCCCATGGCACATAATTCTCATCATTCGACTTAATAGATGCCATTTGAACATTTAGGTAATCTAGAGAAATCATAATGCTTGTTTTATTGTCATTCCCATCTCCAATCGATGCTATCTTAACTAATTCACCTTCAAATATTCAGCACAACTTCACGCACTTCCACAAAACTTATCTCACTCTCAGCACCACCAACTTCTTCAAATACACATTCCACATCAAATACAAAAACTGAAATTACTCAGTCATTAAATCAAACACCTGTACTGCACACTGCAGAACCATTCACACACCAAATACAAGGGTTGAAGTCACTCAGCCATTAAACCAAACACAAAAATTAGTATAAACACCACCACACGACACAAGGTTTCACTTTCAACTATTCAGAATCACCCACACACCATTCAACACAGTACAACCACCACCACACCACTGCTGTCGTGAACTTCAGCAGTCGAAAAACTCTACTTTCAGCACACATATGAGGTAAAAACAGAGAAGAACAAGGCTGATATGCATACTAATCACTTCAAACCTCCACAAAAAAATATTTTGAACCAAAACACAACATTTACAGTCCACTATTTGGGCAAAAAACAGAACTGCTCATACCTGTCCACAAACAACCCTCTTCGTATCACAGAATAGAGGGCATCTAGTACACAACCTTAACGACCACCACCACAGTAACTGGAGGCATACTCACCTCCAAAACCACAAAACGACCACTCCTTTTTGGCCTCTTGTCGAGCTTCCACTCGGCTAGAAGAAAATCGAAGAAAGCTGAAATAGTTGGCGGCGAACCCAGGAAGAAGACAAACAATGAGGAAAGAAAAAAAAGGGAAAAGAGAACTAGGTTTTATTGCTTTGATACCATGTGAAATCCCTATTCGATTCTAGGTTAAAGTAGAGAAGAAGAAGAGGAGAAAGAAGAAGAAGAAAAGAAGAAGGGTTCGACCAGATTAGGAAAAAATCAGTCCACCTCTAGCCGACCCACTTGTATTTATCTCCAATAACATAGTTACAAGAAAGACCATATTGTCCCTCATAAGTGATGGGACACATAACTTAAACTTAAATAAAATAGACCTTTCACTCTCAAATAGATAAACCCAAATGACCAAAATTCCCCTGATTTGTGTATTCTAACAGTAGTCAATCAGATAAAATTCTGTTTGTAAACAACCTTAATCCTTGGATTTTTGCATACAAAAAGGGAACCATAGTCAATCAAACTGAATATTTGATTGTAGACGGTTTTTATCCTTCTGTCCTTCATTTTCATTTGAAGGGAACCATAGTCAGCCCTTGAGAATTAGGTTGTAGATGGTTTAATCTCTGACTTTGTCCTGAAAGAGGGACCATAATCAACCAAGTAGAGGCACCTAATTCTAGATGGATTATTTCCTTCTATCTCCTTTCTCAAAAGTGAAAAATAAAAGAGAGAGAAAGAAGGATACATAGCAGAAGACATATATAGGAAGTATTCATGAAGAGAACTTTCCTTTTCTTACCTGTATTAGTGAAACTTCTTTTCCTTCCCTGCCTTCCCTTGAGCACTTCTCTTTTCTTCTCTCTTTATCTTTGCTTTTCTTAAAGATCTCTTGAGATAATTTTCCCTGAAGAGTGTCCCGTTCCTAGCTTCCCCTTAAGGAGTTAAATAGGGAGTGGGGTAGTTATGTAACTACCTCCTCCTCTAGGTGAAGGACACCTGTCCCTCCCACTTAAAGAGAGGGAAGTCCCATACAGGATACTTTTCTATAGTTTTGATGATTTGGCTAGCAGACTAGCCAACCCACTTATTTGAGTTATAATTTATTTAAATATTATTTGGATTAAAAAAATGCCTTCAACGGTCATTTGTTGATATAGTTCTGAAGAAAGGAAGCTTGGGTTCGAGGGTCAGATCCGCTAGTTTTGGAGGCAATTGTAGGGAACGGTGAATCCAAGCTTCTAATCATCGAGAAAGAAGGGATATTGTCTGAACTAATATCCATGCCGAGGTGAATTAAGTTATAGATCATTTGCCTCGTAGTAGTTTTGATACTGTTGAAATTGTTGTCTTTAACCGGACACCGGCATCTCTGTCACTAAGAAAGTCCTGAGGCTATTAGATATGGTTTCGACGTGCCTGGAAGGCCGTACGGCGATATGCGAGGATCCAACATGTGTAGCCACAATTGTACAGAAGATGCTTAAAAGTGTTGAGTGCGGTGACAGAGCACACTGTTCTGATAATTTGGAGCGTCTGCCATCTATTCAGAAGAGACTTAGTAAATGAAAAAAAATTATCCAATGGAAGACAATGAAAATGAAGCTTGGATCTTCATTGAAGGGCAGTTTGATTCTTCTTGCACAATGGAAGACAATGTAATTTGAAGTTAAACACCTCAACCAGGGTGAGACAAACCCAGAATGAAGATGTAGAGCAATCAAGGAGGGCAAAGACATTGTTGTCGTGGAATACAAATGGGGCTTCCCAATCTAGGCCAAAGCCTTTGCTCGAATGGGTAGAGCATGTTAACATGGTGGGGTCTTGGATATAGATGACTTGGTTGTTGTAGTTGATGGTGTTTACAAGGTAAGAGCTGGTATGATTCGTCATGGTGAGCTTCTGTTGATTGCATGTTATATACTTCTAAAATTGGGGGGGGGGGTGCCACACCCAGGGCCGCTGCCAAATGGGTACATGATTAATTGGTTGCCGACTCGCCATAGGTTTTGTTGCAGGCATGGAGTGAGACGAAAGAGAGAAGAAAGGCGAGGGAGATGAAGTAGAGGAGCGTGATGAGAGAAGATTCAAGCTTCACTTTCATGGCTTCCATTGTCCAATGGAAGACAATGCAATTTGAAGCTCAAACACCTCAACTGGTTTAGTCTCAAGGTAGAAGACAATGAACAATGTCTTCTTTTGAAGGTTAGTTTTGACATTTTCAACAGATAATTGATGGTCGGTTAATGGTAGGGACCAACTTGACACTTTTTGAAAGTTTAGGTACTGCAATGACACGTTTGAAAGTTCGGGTACTAACTTGACACTACCCCTAAAGTTCAAGGTACTAAAGTGAAATTTACCCTAAAATATTTATTGCCTAGGCACCTAGTGTCACCTAGAATTGCCTAGACACCTTGAAAGCTATGCCATCGACTCTATGCTTTTCTGTAAATACCCATTTACAATCCACTGGTTTCTTTCCCTTTGGAAGATCAACAAGGTCCAATGTGTGATTTTTATGAAGGGCATTAATCTCCTCACACAACCATTTTTCATTCAGGTAGATCCAATGCCTTTGCAACACATTTTGGAATAGAAACACTATAAATCATAGAGATAAAAACTCTATAACTAGGAGACAAAGAAGTACTGGAAGTAAGGTGGGCAATAGGGTGCTTGGGGCAAGTAATCACACCCTTACGAAGAGCAATTAGAAGATCAATATCACAAAAAGTAAATTCAAGGGTACCTGATGTGGGGTTTTGCCTCGTGAGAGTCTAATGGCAACGGCTGCACAACAACTAGTTCCACACCTGTATTCGGTGGCTGATCTAACAATGGACCCTTGTAATGTTGCCATATATAATGAGAAAAGGTACAATAAGGTGGTGGAGGCAACAAAGATTGTTGTTGAGATGGTTGGAGTTGTGGAGAAGGAAAGGAAAGGATATATTTCACCTCAGCACTACTCTCCCCTTGAGGTGAGACAAGGAAAAAAGGACGGGACTCAGAGTGTTACATCCATAGAGATAAAGACTTTATGAGACACAAGGTCAAAACACTTATGCCCTTTGTGAGTAGTAGGATAACCAAGAAAGACGCAAGAAATAACATGGGGGTCCAACTTACTAGATGTAGGAGACAAATTTTGAAAAAAGCATTGGCAACCAAACACCCAAATAGGAATGGAAAGTAGTGGGGATGAAGCAAAAAGCAATTGGTGTGGGGCTCGAGATTGTAATAGATATGATGACATGCGATTAATCAAGTATGCAGTAGTGAGAATAGCATCAACATAAAAGTGCTTTGGAACACTCGTCTGGAGAAATAAACCACGAGCCACTTCCAACAAATGTCTATTTTTCCTCTCAACAACACCATTTTGTTGTGCTGTTTTAGGGCACGAACTTTGATGTAGAATACCATTCTTCAGGAGATAAGCATTGACGTCCTTAGCAAAGTACTCTTTTACATTGTCTGAATGAAGAATCTAAGTATCAACATGGAATTGAGTATATATCATATGATAGAAGTTTTTTTTTATAACTTTGGGAACTTCATCACGAGTGCGAAGTAAATACATCCATATGCAGTGCGAGTGATCATCAATGAAATTAGTGAAATATTGATATCCACTTTTAGCAATAATAGCACAAGGGCCCCATACATCAAAATGCACAATGTGAAAAGGAAAATCAACTCTTTTATTAATTGGAGGATATGAGCTTCTATAATGTTTGCTTAACTGACAAGTAGAACATTCTAACAATGACAAAGATATTGACTTGAACAAGTCTAGAAACAAACATCTTAAGGAAGCAAAGGACAAATGACCAAGACAACAATGCAAGAGATTAATCTCATCTTTATTACAATGACTCTTTTGTAGACTTGATTGGCTCAATAAATTGGTGCTTGTAGAAGAAGTAGATGCCAATGAATCCAAAATGTAGAGTCCATCTGTCATACGTCCCTTACTAATCATCCTCCTTGAAGTCAAATCCTAAAACACACAAGAATCAGGAAAGAAACTTATAGAACAATTTAATGACTTGGTAATATAATTGATAGAAAGAAGATTAATAGGCATTTTTGGAACATGGTAAACATTAGACAAACTTAAACCAACAAGAAGGGAGACAACTCCCTATCCAGCGATAGAGGAGAAAGAGCCATCAGCAAGCTTAATTTTATCTTTTCTAGACAAAAAACATGATAACAAGAGAAAAGATAAGACTTACCGGTCATATGGTTTGTGGCCCTTGAATCAATGATCCAAGGAGATTGAGAAGAAATGGATGAAACATGAAAAGCATTGGCATGGGTACCTGAGTTTGTTGCATAAGGAGTGGAGGGAGTAAGGGAAGTTTCCTCCAATTGTATGAGAACAGACCAAAACTGCTCAATTGATCATGCATGGTACTCAAAAGACCTTCCTTAAGTGTAGACCGTGTAGATTGAATAGTGGAGGAGCCACCATTACTTGACTATTGTTGGGTCTCTTGCTTTGGTGTAGTTGAAACAGTATTGGCTGCCATTAGGTTTCTTACTTTACTTCTCTTGGAACTTTTTAGGTTTTCCATGTAAATCCCAACAAAAATCCTTATTGTCCAGACCTTTACAGTGGGTACACCATAATCCTTACCAAAATCACTTCTTTTTTGCATATCACCTCTCTTGTTTTCACCCTTAGCTAGGAAAGCAACCTGCTCTCCCTAAAGAGGATTCATAGTTGTCCTCCTAGTTTCCTTGGATCGAACCAAAGCAAAGACTTGTTCAAGACCCGGGAGTTACTTGCTGCCCAAAATTTGAACTCGAATAAGTTCATAAACGGAATTCAGACCTGTCAAAAAGGAAAATACTCTTTCTCGAGAAAGTAATTTTCTATAAGCAGAAGCATCATCAACATTTTCCCAATCAATAGTCCTATTGTGGTCCAACTCCTTCCACAGATGTGAGAGAAGAATAGTAAGCTGTAAGAGATTTTCCCCCTTGCTAATAGGCTGATGATTCAACTTGTAATTGATAGATTATAGTAAAATGCCTTTATTCCGAATAAGTTGATTTTGCTTGGCCCCAAATCTCCTTAGCCGTTTCAGCCCACATGAAGTTTCTTCTAAGTGAAGGCTGAATGGAAGAAACAAGCCAGGACATGATTAAATAGTTCTCTTATTCCCACTTGTCACAGTCATCTCCCTCTGTATTAGGTCTTTTGGTCTTCCCAGATATCCCAACTTTCCCTTGGCTCCAACAAACATTTTTGTACTTATAAACCACTCCAAGTAATTTAACCCATCAAGAAGGACGATGGATACTAGGAAATTAACATTCTCCATGCTGCTATTAGCACTACTTTGTCTTCCGGAAAGATTAGATGTGACTGAACTATCAGTTGACATGACTAAACAAATTTTTAACAGTACACCTTTAGGTCCCGAAACCGGTCACACAACTGATACACTTCTAGGAAACACACCAACAGCTGAATAAAAGATGAAGAAAAGAGCTAAACTGAAGCTCAAACAGCGACACAAACAACTCAGAAGGCTTCTAGCACCAAGGAAACATTTTTTCAAACAGTTGGAGGGCAACAAACATGCCAGATTTCAAACTTGTTTTCTGCACAAAATTGGTTTACTACTTCTGGTCTTCACACAGTTATCAAACACTTTTGACATAAAAAACACCAAAAAAACTCTTCCTTCGAAGCTCACACAACCTTCCTACATGTGCTGGAAGGTGAAACACCACCCACAAGCAAGTGACAACAGGTCCTATGACTAAGAGATGAGAGCCGATCAATTCAAGCAGATTACAGTGCTGCATCCTTTAAGAAAGCAGATTGCTTTAGAAGATGAGAAGAAAAAAAAAACATTTTCTATGAAAGTTTATTCTCTGATACCATGTAATCTGTCATAGATACCTCATGTGAGAAGAGAAGAAATAGAATAGAAGAGGAGAAAAGAAGAGAGCAGAGAAGAGAATAGAAGAGAAGAAAAGAAGACAGCAGGATGTAGGAGTTTGAATCCTGTTCGTTCAGAGAGAGGACCCCTCTGACCCCTTTTATTATTAATAAAGAGAAAAATTACAGAGAAGTCCCTGGGAATAGGAAAATTACGGAAAGACCACTGCACCTAAAACACATAACAAAAAACACCTTACAACAGTTACCACTTTGAGTTGGCTCAATATTCATTTCAAACATAAAGTTAAATATTAGTTTTTGTTTTTGTAATAGATTATTTGGATGATCTATTACAACCATTTACATTTATGAAGCTTTGAATCTTGAGGTTTATAGGACAACTTTAGAATGCATTCTTTTGTCTATAACCTTAGTTTCTTAGCTTTGTTTAATGATTTTGAATGTTCAAAAAGGTGTGTCTATGCTTCTTTTATCATTTCATAAAATATCATTCTATATTTTGCATATTTTGCATATTTTGCAATGTTTACACCATGTGTAATTTTTACAATATTCCCATATGATATTTCTTACATGTTTCTTATATTTGGAAAATTAACATTTACACCGACACCAACATTTTAAACCTTGGGGACGAATGCTTCAACAAATTAAAGATCAACAATGGGAGATGGTTCAGGTTAAATGTTTAAGCCTGAGGAGAATGAGAAGAAATGATCACAAGTCTCAAGAAGGAAATGATGAGGATTGGGTTTGGGTGGTTGGTAGACACAATTGCACAGGAAAGAAGAAAGTGGTTTTGAGGGCCACAGATGATTGGGAGGGCTTTGAGAAGCACTGAAGCTCTGATAGCTGTGAGGAGATGATCATTTCAGATGTGCAAAGTGTTGAGTTGGGCCGATTTCTAGTTATTGGGCCCAGTTATTTAGCTCTTATTTTTTAAGTTGTTAAGTTAGGAAGTTGTTGGGCTTTAGGCCCATTAGCTTATGTTTTTAAGTTGTGACTGTTCAGCTACTTTAGTAGCCGCCCTGCTAAGGGCATTCTTGTAATCTCTTATTCTTTTAAATTAAGTATAAAATATAATGAGGGGTTGGCGACCAGACCTAATTCAATTCTGGTTGACATCCTACTCTTTCTTTCTTCTCTTTTCTTCTCTACTGCTGAAACTCTTCATCTTCTTCTTCTTTCTCTTCACAAGGAATTCATCTAGATTTCCAAACAATGATTTCTACTTGGTATCAGAGCCAGGTTGAAGGTTCCTTGAGCTGTTATCTCATGTAGCCTAGATCGGCTGACTACATGGTGATTTAAGAGGCTGATCAAAGATCTCAGGTAAGCCCAGTGTTGGATTTTTTGGTGGATCTGTTTTACCCTATAGCTGGTCTAGGGTTTCCCATCAAAATCAAGAAAAACTGAAGAAAGGGGGAGAGTCCCTGTTTCTGTTGGACTCTTTAGTTTTGACCTAGGAAGTGGCACCTTAATTTAGGGTTCCTTGAGTTTTCTGTAGGGGGCGGTTCAAGTCTTGCCTGATTTGGAGGATTTTGGAGAGAGCGGATGCCTCTTCTCTCTCTTCTCCCGTCTCACAGAAAAGTAATCTTTTGTGGGAGGACCATCTAGGGCACCAAAAGGGTGTCGTTGGTACCAAAAGTGATTTATTTGATATTCTTGCATATTACAGTAATCTTCTATCCCCTTTTTGAGAAGTATGGAGGGTAACGGAGTTGAAAACAAGTCCGATAGTGAAATGAGCCCAGTGGGAGGAGGTGTTTGAGACATTTTCGGGGCTGGGACCATTACTACAGTTAAGTTGGATGGTTCAAATTACTTAGAATGGTCACAATCTGCAAAGATGGCCATTGGTGCTCGTGGGAAGTTAGGGTATATCACTGGTGAAGAAGCGAAACCCGAAACTAACAACTCCCAGTGGGTACAGTAGAGCTATATGGTGATGCCTTGGCTATGTAATTCCATGCTGCCCTATATAAGTAAAAACTTTTTGTGGGCAAATACAACTAAGGAAATATGGGATGGGGTTGTAGAAACCTATTCACAGAGGGAGAATGTTGCTAGGACTTATCAGTTGAGAAATCAGATTATTGCTACAAGGCAGGGAGATAGACCCATTGTTGTATACTTTTCAGCCCTTAAAACCCTGTGGCAGGAGATTGACCATTTGGAGACAATTGTTTGGGAAATCACTAAGGCTGCAACTGCCTACCAGAAGATCCTAGAGAAGTATAGGGTGTTTGAATTTCTTGCTGGCCTTAACCCTAAATATAATATTGCAAGATGGCACATTCTTTCCAGGGGCAGTGTTACTCTCTCCCAGGCATATGCCTTTGTGTCAGGGGAAGAGAGTAGGAGAAATGTGATGACGAAAAATTCTGGGTTTGATCAATCAGCCATGGTTAGCACCGTGAGGCATATGCCTTTGTGACTACTGTAAGAAGCCTAAACACACAAGAGATACTTGTTGGAAGCTTCATCCCCATCTTGTGCCAAATAGACTCAAAAATAAGAAGGGAAATGCTCACAAGGCAGTCACTGGTGACATTCCGATCCCTCCTATTAGAACTACTCTAGAGTCTGTTGCAGTAAGGGCCGAATTTGAGAGGTATGGGCAGTTTCTGAACCAGCGGGATACAACCAGTTCTAGTTCAGCAACAAGTGGACAGCCAGGTACAGGTGGTTCTGGTGGAGCACACTCTACTTCCTTTGCTCACATAGGTAGTTCACATGCCACTACAAATTATGTTTCTACTTCAAGTAAGGAGGGACCTCCTTGGATTATAGATTCTGGAGCCTCGGAGCACATGACCCATAGTTCCACTATTTTTTCTTCTTACTAGCTCTATTCTGGCAGAGACAGGGTCTCCACAACTGATGGATCTCATGCTCCCATTGCTAGGAAGGGGTCTGTCAAGATAAGTGATTCCATTTCCCTACCCTCTGTCCTTCATGTTCTTAGATTGAGTACTAATCTGTTATCTGTTAGTAGTTTGATTAAGAACCTGAACTGTTCAGTAATTTTTTTCCTAGTCATTGTATCTTGTAGGATCTAGATTCAAAAAGGACGATTGGGAGTGGTCGTGAAGTGAGTGGAATCTACCTCCTGGACGTGCTTCCTCATTAGAGTCATCATGTTAGCAGGGATAATGAGTTAGGGTCTGTGAGTCAGATTATGCTTTGGCATAATTGTTTAGGTCATTTCCCTTTTTCTTCTTTGAGTCTTTTGTTTCCAAAGGTATTTGAGTTTGTTAGTTTGTCAAGTTTGGAGTGTGAAGGTTGTTAACTTGGAAAGCATTGTAGACATTCCTTTAAAGCTAGTAATAAAAGATGTTCATCTCCTTTTGATGTTATTCATTCTGATGTTTGGGGACCTTATCATGTTCATTCTATGGGTGGTTATCGATATTTTCTCTTATTTGTAGATGATTTCTCTCGATATTCTTGGATTTACTTGATGAGATCCTAAGATGAGGTACCATCCTTGGTAAGGCAATTTCATCAGATGGTGCTAACACAGTTTGGAACACGAATGAAGGTGTTCATATCAGACAATGTAGGGAATATTTTGAAAAACACCATGCTTCATATCTATTAGAATATGGTGTTGTCCATCAGAGCAGTTGTTCCTATAGTCCACAGCAGAATGGTGTTGCAGAAAGGAAGAACAGACACATTGTTGAGATTGCAAGAAGAATGATGATCACATCTACAGTTTCAGTTCGATTTTGGGGTGATGCAGTTCTCACAACAGTATTTTTGATTAACTGGGTGCCCTCTCGTATACTTGGATTCAACACCCCATTCAGCCTCCTTTTTCCTGAGGGGGAGATGTTCCATATTCCTCTCAGAGTGTTTGGGTGTGATTGCTTTGCACATATTCTTGGTGCTCACCGTTTGAAGTTTGATCCGAATGCAAAGAAGTGTGTCTTCCTTGGATATGCAGAAAATCAGAAAGGGTACTGCTGCTATGATCCAGCCTCTGGGAGTCGGTATGTTACTATGGATGTCACTTTTTTTTTTTTTGAGTCCACATACTTCTCGAAGAATCCTTCTCAGGGGGAGTGTTTTGGGGAAGTGAGTGAGAAGTCTATCCCTCTTCCATTCTAGTTCCTATGTCCACTCCTATGCCTGATCCTCCTATGTCACCCACTTTACCACCTCCCTTGCGTCCTGAGTGAGTAGTCTATCCCTCTTCCAGTTCCAGTTCCTATGTCCACTCCTGTGCCTGATCCTCCTATGTCACCCACCTTACCACCTCCCTTGCGTCCTGCTTCTCAGCGTTACTCACGACGGAGACTTCACAGGGAAATTGATTCCATTGTAGCAGAACTCATATCACCTCCTGTCGGTTCCTTAGAGACTCCAGATTCAGCTGATACGGATTCAGGTATTCCTTTTGATCCTTCTACTGTTTCAGTTTCCATTGGTTCTACTAAACCCATTACAGATAACCTAGACCTTCCTATTTCTCTTAGAAAAGGGAAGAGAAAGTGTACTGCTCATTGTATTTCACAGTACCTATCCTATAGTGGACTTTCTCCTTCCTACCGAGCTTTTCTTTCTTCTCTTGATTCTGTGTCTATACCCAAGGGTGTCAGTGAGGCTCTCTCCAAACCAGAATGGAAGACAACTATGTAGGAAGAGATGGAAGCTTTAATTAAGAATCAGACATGGGAGATTGTGGACCTATTAGAGGGCAAGGAGATTGTTGGATGCAGATGGGTTTACACAGTCAAATATAAGGCAGATGGAAGTATAGAAAGGTATAAGGCCAGACTTGTTGCAAAAGGGTACTCACAGACATATGGCATTGATTACATAGAGACCTTTGCACCAGTTGCAAAGATGACCTCTGTTTGAGTACTTTCTCTTGTTGCCACATACTCTTGGCCCCTGTTTCAACTTGATGTGAAGAATGCTTTTCTAAATGGAGATCTTCAAGAAGTGTATCAAGGTTTAAAATGTCGATGTCGATGGAAATGTCGCTTACCAAAATATAGGACATATGTCGGAAATGTTGAGGGGAAATATTGT
Source organism: Nelumbo nucifera (assembly GCF_055504915.1). NCBI lineage: Eukaryota > Viridiplantae > Streptophyta > Magnoliopsida > Proteales > Nelumbonaceae > Nelumbo > Nelumbo nucifera. The sequence continues at coordinate 51,682,139 of NC_142653.1, forward strand.
AATAATTAGAGACATTGTGGAAATATTATGAAATATGTGGAAATATGCAATGATATTTTGTAAAATGATAAAAGAAGCATTAATACATATTTCTAGACTATTATCTTATTCCCAACCATTATATAAAGCTAAGAAACTAAGATCAATAACAAATTAGTAAATGACGATTTACTGATTTATTATGCATTTTGATGTTTTACAAGGTTATCTGATATTTTCTTTTCTTATTTTTAATTCTGATTTATTATAAATTCTAATATATTTATTTCACACTAGTAAATAGAAATACATTTATTCTGATTTTTAAATATTAAAGTTATAATACATTATGTTTTATTATAAATTTAATAAACTGATTCTCCTTTTTGTAGTATTAAGATTATGATAAATTCTGATTTCTTATAAAACTTAATGAGTTTATTATGATTTTTAATACTAAATTTATAATAAATTATGATTTAGTATAAAATTTAATAAACATTTTCTGATTTTAATAAATATTTTAAAAAATACTAACTAGTTAATATTTTATTACTTGAAAAATATTTTATGTTTTATATTATAAAGTAACTAATTTATTCTTTTGTTTTTATATTTTGTTAATTCTTTTTTAGAAATATTTTATTTGAAATATTAAATAGAAATTATTAATGGAATAATTTATATTAATATAGTATATTATATTAATATAATATACTAATATATTATATTATTAATGTACATTAGTTGACATCCTATCGACATAATAGGAAAAGCTGTCTTTTTTTGGTTATTTGGACCGATTTGGTCGACATTTCTGAAATATAGGAAATGTCGATTGAAATAATGTAATTTTTATATTACCATCCATTTTCATGTCGGTGAGCCTCGACATCGACATATGTCGGGCGACATTAGCGACATTTCGCGACATTTGAAACCATGAAGTGTATATGGATCCTCCTGCTGGTTTCTACAGTGATGCTGAAATGGGAAAGGTATGCAGACTTAAGAAGTCACTTTATGGCTTAAAGTAGTCTCCCAGAGCATGGTTTGACAGGTTCCAGGAAAGCCTTGGTTGCTTTTGGCTACACTTAGACTCAATCTGACCATACCTTGTTTATGAAGCGGAGGGGATCCTTGGTGTCAGTCCTAATTGTTTATGTGGATGATATTGTTGTCACAGGGAATGACCCAAGTGAGATTGATTGTCTGAAGAAGAATCTACATAGAGAATTTGAAATTAAGGATCTTGGAGAACTTAGATACTTCTTAGGCATTGAAGTTGCAAGATCAAAACATGGAATTTTTATCTCTCAGAGGAAGTATGTCTTGGATCTTCTACAAGAAACAGGGAAGCTTGGAACAAAGGCAATCGATACTCCTATTGATTAGAATCACAGAGCTAATGCATCAGAAGGTGAGCCAATAAAGGACATTGGGAGATATTGAAGACTTGTGGGGCGGCTACTATACTTGTGTATGACAAGACCAGACATTTCCTATGCAGTAAGTGTGGTCAGTCAATATATGCATGCTCCACAAGTCCAACATTAGGAAGCTGTTGACAGGATTCTTGCTTATTTCAAGGGACACCTGGGCAGAGGCATATTGTTTATTGATCATGGACAGTTGAAACTAGAGGCTTATATAGATGCAGATTGGGTAGGATGCCTTGATGACAGGAAATCTACTTCAGGAGTATGCACCCTTGTTGGGGGTAACCTTGTCTCATGGAAGAGTAAGAAAAAAATAGTGGTGGCAAGATCAAGTGCTGAAGCTGAATACTAGGCCATGGCACATGGAGTTTCATAACTTCTTTGAATCCGTTCCTTGTTAGGAGAGATTGGTGTATAGGCAGAAGAACCTATGATGTTGTACTGTGATAACTAGGTAGCAATCAGCGTTGCCCATAACCCAGTTTAGCATGACCGGACAAAGCACGTTGAAGTGGATAGACATTTCATCAGAGAAAGGGTGACTTCTGGGGAAGTTTGTCTCCCATACATTGTTTCTAATTTGCAGCTTGCTGATGTTCTCACAAAAGGTGTTGCAAGGAACAAGCTAGAGCATGATCTACGCAAGTTGGGAATGTGTGACATTTACTCCCAACTTGAGGGAGAGTGTTGAGTTGGGCCGATTTCTAGTTATTGGGCCCAGTTATTTAGCTCTTATTTTTTAAGTTGTTAAATTATGAAGTTGTTGGGATTTAGGCCCATTAGCTTATGTTGACTGTTCAGCTACTTTAGTAGCCGCCCTACTAAGGGCATTCTTATAATCTCTTATTCTTTCAAGTTAAGTATAAAATATAATGAGGGGTTGGCGGCCAGACCTAATTCAATTCTGGTTGACATCCTACTCTTTCTTTCTTCTCTTTTCTTCTCTACTGTTGAAACTCTTCATCTTCTTCTTCTTTCTCTTCACAAGGAATTCATCTAGATTTCCAAACAGTGATTTCTGCTCAAAGCATTGAAAGCATTGAGAAGAGGTTGGAGCTTGATGGACTGCCTGTTAACATGATTTGTTTTGGATCTTTCTTGGTTAACATTCAACCTGATGAGGTACAAGTGGGTTGAACAATCTCAACAGATCAAATTGCTGAATGCTTAGAAGGGAGAAGGGAGGAGAGGTAGAAGATGTGGAGTTGTAAGGGGGGATAGGAGTTGTAGGATGGGAAGGAGAGGAGGGGTGGCTCCTAAAAGGGGTGAAGACAAGTTTTCAGGAGACATTTGCTGCACAAAGGACATGGGCAATGAGGGAGAAAGTGGTTTGCAGGAAGGTTGTGAGGATTCTTGAATATTGAGGTTCCAATCAGAAGGCTTGGAATTAATCTGGGTTGGCAATGAAAGATTGCGACCAACAATGATGCCAATTGTGATTCAATGATGTTGAGGAAAGCCTTTGTGTGCTCTAAGTCTCACATTGTCTGTCACTAAAATTTTTTCAAGACTAAAAGATGGTTGGGTAGGGGCCAGTCCTACAAACAGATATAAGAGAATTTGTAGGAAAAAAGGATCAAAGGTCAAGGTTTTGAATAAGGAGGCCGTTGAGGGGAGGGGAGTTGAGTTTCAAGATCTAGGTGGGGTGGAGCTTCAGCCTATTGATCTTACCTGAGGAAAGTTTAGTGCTAATTTCACAGGTTGAGAAGGAGAAGAAAGGAATCTGTGACATAGAGGAAGGAGTTGATGAGGCTCTATCAGTTAGTTAGGATTAGGGAGGGGGAGCAGAGATGAAGAGTTTGAATGATAGGAATGTTAGGGTTAGTATGTAAGAGCTTAGGCTTGTTTTTCTGGGGCGGTGGGGAGTTCACAAGTTTGGCCTTTGAAGCTTTTGAAAAGGGGAGAAAATAAGAAAGGCTGAAGTTGATCGTAGTAGGGGAAGGAGGAGAGGAGGAGAGGTGTGGTTCAAGGAAGGAAGCAAACAGGAAGAAGGTGTTTGAAGCTGATGATCATCGTTGATGTCAGGCAGGGGAGGGTTACTCTGATGTATTTGTGCACCTTTTCTTTTGTTGTTTTGGTTGGTTTGGGTGCTGTGTTAGCACCCTAGTGTTGAATGTACTCTTCTCTTTTCTCTTTTTAATAAAATATTTTCTTTTTATTATAAAAAAAATCAGGTTTTTTTACCCAAGCCCCTCAAACTTCACATGAATGAGGGGTCAGTGAATTGTTTTTTCTGACACTTTAGTAAGATTTGGTTCATAAATGTTGATAGTTCCTTTATCCATTATCCCCAGTGTTAATGGTAGAAGCATATTGCCATTCTGAGCTTGCAAAGAAATGTCGCCGTTTGAATATCCAGGTGGACAGCGATTGTCTTAAGTCTATCTTAGTCGTGTTTCAGTTAGTGAGTCTGAAACTGAGTTTGTTGTAGCTGATATCAATTAGGAGTCTTCTTGCTTTGAGCAAGTCTTTTGGTCTTTTGGGATTATTTTCCTAGGTCATGGATTAGTCCAGTTCATTACCTCTTTAGTTCTTAATGCAAGTTGTTGGGTGAATGTTTGATAACTTCAAGCTGAGATTGCTTCACCTCTACAGTCCCTGGATTTTGTTTTGGACTTGGTTTCTCATGCTTATTATTGATACATTTCCCATTTTCACATTTTAATCATGCACCTTTATATTTCTGCATGATGCATGATTCTTATGACATTGGTTCTGTATACTCTACCAAAATGGAAAATCTTTGGTCATAATTACTTGTCAATTTTTCCTTTGTTGTGCTTACAAATTCATTACTGCAATTGAGTAGCTCTTGTGCATATTGGTATTTCCTACTGAAATTATTTATGTTAAACCGCTACTCTTAAGCAGAAATCTGAGGAGGAAGTTTCAACTGAAGCATGGCTCTAATGTTTTCTTTCTGTTAAGTTGTTAGTTTGCTTAGTTTTGATATGCTTACGCATATTAGAGTGTTGTTTTCCTTTGTTGGTTTCAGTACCTTGCATGACTTTGTAGAAGTACTATCAGTGGAAGAGAAGAGAAGTTGTTTTTTCAACAATGGAAGATGAGCAAGATCAGAAAAGTCATCAAGTTAAATTATGGTGCCTTGGCCTATTTAGAAGAGTAAGATTTTCAAGATCATTCTCTCACTTTTTCTTCTTCTTTTTGCTTGTCTTCTTATATGTGTGGTTATTAAATTTCTGTCAATTATATAGAACAACTAGAACACCTAATTTTAAAATGGGCTATAACAAGGACGAGAAGCCTCTTATTATTGTGTTGCTTCATTGATTTCTTTTATTTGACATGTATATTTTTCTCATTGAAAAGGGGGCGATCCCAAATGAAATTACAAAAATGATGTTTATTGTTTGTGTTATTATTGTACAGTTTATTGTATTAGGGGCATACCTTCCATTTCATTTTATTTATGATCACCCTAATTATAACACGAGGGGTGGCCACCCACTGTTTTTTTGCCTTCGGAATGCTATTTCTCTCTTCTTTCACTCTCTAACTCAGATTTGAACCAGAAAACATGGTATCAAGGCTGTTGGGGTATCCTACAAGGGCTACAGGGGTCAGACATGAGTATTCATGCTTATGGAAGTTCTTGGGAGTATTGGTTTGAAGTCTCTGCACTTGTATTAGTTCTTTCTCTTGCTGGACTGTTTTTTCTTGTTGGATTGATCTGGTTATTGCTGGAGAAGAGAAAACTGAAAGGGTGTTTTTTTTCCCTGCTATATAAAAGAAATATATTAGCTATTAGAAAGAGATACAAAATTTGATACTGGTGGAATTCAGTCAGGTATATGATCCAACCAGATATCTGTAGATAAACTATGCTTAGCAAACTGGGCCATTTGAAAGTGTTTAAATCCTGTGGTTTGGGTGAGTTTGGGATAGGGATCAATCAGCACCTCTAAAACCTTATTCTAGAAAGAAGAAACCTTTACAACAGGTCTTGATTTGGCATAGTGATGGTACTGGGGATTTGGACTGAATTGGACACCAGGGGTAATTTTTTCATTTTACATTTTTGTGTGGGTCCAATGATATGATCTGGTTTTTCTATTTATGGTTTGTCCATGTTTAAAGTTTCAGAGTCATTGCATGAGTAGGATTGTAGTTACTGTGTCTTTGAATTGAAATAGGATCTGACAGATTAGTTTGAGTCCTACTAGGATTACTATAAGTCTAACAGTTCTCCTAGGATTATTATGAGTCTAGAGTCTGTAAATATGTATGGACGTTTTACACAAAGATCAATGAAGTTTATTGAGTTTTCTTGAGCTTATGCGAATTATTGTGAGCGATTCCCATACCCTAGAGTGATTCTGGATATTGTCTCTTTTCTCTCTTTTTATTTTCTTTCTTATACCTTCAAGAAGCCATTACATGCATCAATAGCCATAAATTTTTTATCTAAGAAGACCACTCAACATTCTCTAAGAATTGGAACAGTGTTTTAAAAGGCGTGGGGGTTATACACCTAGAGGTGCCTCTAGGCGAGGTGCTCCCAAAATGCCTAGAGGCACAAAGAAGTGTGGAGATCTGTGATATTTAGGCCTCTTTTATAAAAGTATATACAGAGGCATATGCCTAGCAGGGGGCGTGCACCTTTTTAATGTCTTATATTAGAGGTGTGCAGTTCACATGCCTTAAGCTTTTACACTACTCTATCATTTCTAAGTTCTTTCTCATGAAAAAATTATTATTTCTAAGTTTTAATTTGGTGGGTACATGGAAATATTGTAGTCCTTGTTATATATGCTATCACAAATTTAATTTACAAAGGGAGGATATGACCCTCCAATGTCCATTCTATTCATTTGCTACAAGAGAAGAAACCCAAGCTAGGGCTTGATTTGCTTGACAAACCTATGACTACCTCCAACTTCAAGCTTTGACTTGCAACTCTCTTCCTCGAACTGACTATTACAGGTACATATATGCTTCTTCTTCTTAGATGCAAACCAACCCAAAAGAAAAAAGATATTTCAATCTGTAAATCGAAGAAAAGAAGAGAGGATAGTAGAAATCAGAAGATGAAGATGGTGAGAGAAGAAGGGAGAAGGAGAAGAGAGCTCGATCAATTCTCTCTCCTTTCTCCTAGTTACTTTTATTAATCTAATCTTAGTAGACATAATTACAAAGATGCACTTAATGGGGTTGCTAGTAAAGGTGCCAATGGACTAATTTTGGGTTGGACCTCGTCCAAATCAAAGGTGTTATGGACGGATTGGATGATCTAAAGGTTTGTATGGATTTGGACTGGTCCAAAGATAATGGTCTATAGAATTTGGACAAAACTAATGAGTCTGAAGGTCCAGCTCCCTTTGATTTGAAACTTCTAAAATTTCGAAGACTATGGTTTCACCGCTCCAACCTCCGGTGATTGAACAAACAACCAAATAAGGTTTTTTCTCTAGCAATATTCTCCTCACTCTGATAGTATTCCCAGTGGCATTCCCCTCTCTCTGGTGATTTATCTCTTACTCTCTGTAGTGACAGCAGTCATTATTCCCTCGTTCTCTTACTCTCCTTGGTGATCCTATTTCTAGCAATTCTCTATCTCGCTTCTCTCTATCTCCAACAGTAAGGTCCTCTGCGATTTGCTCATTCAGATATTTCATTGCTCCTTTGTCATTCCAAATGAGAAAACGATGAATAAAACCATTTGATTTGAACATGTTATTAGTTGGATGTAAATAACCTTTTATCGAATTGGATTGTTTAAATTATAAGCTAGATGGAAATAATTTTCATGGTTGGGTACTTTGGATATTGCAATTACTTTTTTTCTATATTTTTTGATAATTGCTTTTCTATTATATTTGGAACACTAAAAATGATACAATATTTAATAATATTAGAAGATCAAATCAATGGATTTTATTTCATATCTCATACATCATTGAAAGCCAATTAGTAAATGACTAAATGTTAATAGTCAGAAAATTTCTGAATCAATCTCATGCAATTTGAAAATGATTTGAGCCATCAGGGCTCAACTTAAATTTGGTATCCAATTGGATTTTGTTTTTAATTTTATACTAGAAGAGACCTATTCAACGCACAAGATGAAAATGATGAAGGGATTTATGGAACCAAGAATGAAGGGACTAAATGAGTGATTGTATTGTTATAATAACTGCATCCATGTAAATGGGGGTTTCAATGAATTGGGTTTGGGTTGGACCCTATCCAAATCAAAACCAATTTGAATGGGTTTTACTGCCCAATAAGATAATGTTGAATAAAACCAGTCCAGACTTAATGGACTTGTTCCATCTGTAATGGACTTATGTTGGATTGGATCAGGTTGGACCAATATCCAACCTATTGATAGTCCTACTTGTAAACAAGTTCCTTGTTCCATGGAATCACTCTTTCCTGAGTATTATATTTGTTTACTCTATTTGATCTCTTTCAGACTCTTGGGAACAACTGAGCTTATTTAATATTTATTACTTATTAGTACTTAAGTCATAAGTGTTACCATATGAATCTCATTAAATTTTCTTGTATTTCATGTTAGTGTGAAAACCGATTTATTTATTTTCTATTTTGATGCATTAAGGATGGATGAAAGAGGGTTAAGTCTAAAGTGTGGGAACACTTAAAGAAAATAAAATTGGATTTTGAGGAGTAAAGAGCTATTTGTAAACATTGTGAAAAACAATATATAGGAGGAAGTTCTAAATGGATGAGCCACCTATAAGGGCATGTACCAAAATGTTCGACATTAAAAGAAAAGGGCACTAGTGAACAAGAAATTGTTGAAAATTTTAAATTCGAACAAAATAGGAGTCGAATGGATTTAGTGAAGATGATAATGAAGCATCAGCATCCTTTTAGCATAGTTGAAGAAGAGCATTTTTCATATATTTATTAATAATCTTCAACCATTATTTAGGTTTGTATTGAGAAATACAATAAAAATGATGTCATAAAGATTTACTTAGATGAAAAGGAGAAGTTATATAAATGTTTTGATGGTTTGTCTTATCAGATTTGTTTAATTACTTACATGTGGACTTCAGAGAAAAAATTGGGGTATGGTTGTTTAACGACACATTTACAGATGATAGATGGGAGTTAAAGAAGAAAATTGTTGCATTGGTGGCAGTTGGGTGTCCTCATGATGGAAAAATTTTATATGAAGTTGTTATGGAGAGGTTGTTGACTTGGAGCATTGATCAAAAATATGTTTTATTTCAGTTGGCAATGCCTCTAACAATGATGTTATGGTTAGAGAACTCAGGAATTTGAGTCTGTTAAGGGTTTGCTTTCATTGCATGGTGACTTATTTCATGTGAGATGTGTTGTTCACATCTTAAACCTTATTATGCACGATGGGTTGAAAGAAATATTTCCATTGCCGCATAAGATTCGAGAAAATGCTAAATATTTAAGGTTGACACCACATAAGAAGCAAAAATTTGACAATGCAAGTAGCCAAGCAAAAGTATATCATAAAAGAGGGGTGGTTGTTGCTTGTCCAACGCGATGGAACTCCACATATGACATATTGGACACAACTTTAGATGGGCATTGTAACATATTACTACAATCTCATTTACGGAGAGACTGTTGAGAGGCATGTTATAAGAGTTAGAGAGGCACTAAATGACTTAAATTCAGAGTATGTGGGTATTGATACCGAGGAGAGGTTGCCTGCAGGTTTTAATAGTGCATCTCAGCCAGTAGGATTCGTGGTGTTGTAGATTTTTTGAGCGGTTTTGATCGGTGGTTAATTGAAGAGCTTTAGAATATTATCTAGGAATCAGAAGTCAGACTTGGACTTGTATCTTGAAGAAAACCAGTGTTCTGAAAACCACATTGGACCAGCTGGTTGGATTGGTTGAACCTTGACCTAGGCCCCTGGTCGGTTCGGTCATACTCCCAAAATCATAATATGTAAAAACTGGACAAAACCAGTGATCCAGACGGTTGAACAAAAAAACCAGCGACCCAATCTTGGTTTCAAAAAAACCAGCTGGTTTTCTAAAATTTTTTAGCACATAAATGCAAATTTCTGAAGGCCATAACTTTGCGCTTGGATATCCGATTGGGGTGATCTTTTTTTTTTTTTAATTTTGGAAACTTTTCAAGATCTACGTGTTCCTAATGTGCAAAAGGTGCCTTGCCCCACTATTTTTTCTAAAAAATGCCTTTTTTTCTTCAAATCTTAATTTTAATATAAGGAAATAAAAACTAAAATAAAAAAATATATGTTATAGAAGAATATAATTATATATTTTGAATATATTATAATCTAGTATATAATTTATAATATATTATATATATAAATTACACACACACACAGTTCAACCTCTGGTTATCCCGCTTGAACCTTTGACCCATGAACCTCTCCCTTTTCTGGGTCGATGCCCGGTCTGACTTTTTGAACATTGAGAAAAACTATTTCCTAGAGGTGAAGAATTTGATATTTTGAGATTTGGCAAGTTGGTGATCCCAAGCTTCCGAAACTCTCTAGATTGGCATGTGATATTTTGGAAATTCCAGTATCCACTCTAGCATCCAAGGGAACATTTAATACTGGGGGTAGAATAGTTGATCAGTATCATACTTCATTACTTCCAGAGACGATGGAGGCTCTAGTTTATGGGCAAGATTGGTTAGAAGCTCCAACTACAAGAAGTGAGTTCAAAATTTGATCTTGAAGCAACAACTATCTCTTCTATATGTTTCTGTTTATTTATATATTTTTGTTTCTAATGTGTTTTTGGTTGTGTATGGTAATGTTTTAGAATTGGATCTTGAAGCAGCTGCTACCTCTCCTATATGTGTGGCTTCTGCAACTATAACTAACTGAACATGTAAGTTATGGCAAATGGCCTATAATCAGCTTATTGATTTGCAAAATGTTGGTATTTATCTAATTCGACTGAGCAAATGATTTGTTTCAGGATATTGGGGCATATGCCATGCATCTAGGTTGGACATTTTTTCTTCACTGGTAATTTTTTTTCTTATAATTTTTTTATAAAATTTGGATCGGATTGGACCTGGTCCATCTGTAATCTGATTATATTGGACTAGGTTGGGTTAAACCAATATCCAGTCCATTAACATGAGATAAGAGTAAGGGTGTCAATGGACCAGGTTTGGGTTGGACATAATCTGAATTAAAACCAATTTGAACAGGTTGGACAGTCGGTCCAATAAGATATTGAATTGGAGCAATGCAATCCAATCCAGTTTGAACAGGTTGGACAGTCAGTCCAATAAGACATTGAATTGGACCAGTCCAATTCAGTCTAGGTTGAACAGGTTGGACAGTCGGTCCAATAAGACATTGAATTGAACCAGTCGGATCCAGTCCAGGTTAGACAGTCCAATAAGACATTGAACAGGATGCCCATTATTTTTGCTTCAGTTCGAAAATTAATTAAAGTAGATAAATACCAAAGTTGATAATTGGATAAGCAATTCAGAATGAATTGGTTATTCGTAGGTTTGAATTGTAAGTTATAGTCTATATTTTTCTTTCTCTATTCTAATAAACAGTATGCAAGTTACTTTTGTTTGAATATATTTAGGGTTATGATTTCTTGAAAAGGATTGCTGATGTGATTGGCCAATCTGATAGGAAGAATCTTGAGCTATCAAGTGGATGAGCATTGCTTCTCATATACTGGAGTTCATTTGCTGGTGGTATTTCTTCTTGAAAGTAAAACCCATTACTGAATGTTAGTCCCAGCTGTATGGGATCTTGGAAGGGGTGGACTCGATACAGACCCAGCTTTTGATTTTTTTTTTTTTTTTCCGCAAAGTGGCAGCTCTGAGACTAAAACCTGTGTTCCCATGCTTGTCATCCCAAGATTTTACCATTACAATGAGTTGAAAGACTTCATGCAATAATTATTCTCTGTTAGCCATAGATATGGATGATAAGTAACAGAACTGCATGAATATTAATGATAATGATTGTTATTACTACTCTTTACAAGTTAACAATTATTGGTTTTGTTCTTGCATCTTCTGTAAGTGTATTTGATTGGTTATGTAGGAAACATGGCTAGTTTGATAGTGGGAAAGTGGGAAGAGAATAGAGCTATTACATGTTTATTCAGAACCGGTTAATTGGTAAAGGAGGTAAAAATAGACCTTGGAATTTGCAAATCTACATCGATTAAAGATGGTTCCCAACAAAAATCAGGGCAACAACTGGCTGCTATACGGATCTGCTAAGATCTAACAACCCTGCAAGGAGGTCAAAAAGAACCCATTAACCCTTGGTTTTCCTTTGGGGATGCAGGATTCAACTGAATTGGATGCTTCCTAGAGAGTGGAGATTGTCCTGTGAAGGACTAGTGAACTATAGAAGGCCTCATTCATCATTATCATCATCATCATCATCTAGGATTGCTAAGTTGTGAAGTGTCTACTGAAATCCTACATCTTTGCTATTTCTTTCAGCAATTTTTATGCCATTTTTGAAAGCTAAATACATTTATAAATATTAATGATAATGATATTTAATAGGAAATGCTTAGAAGACAAAATTCATCTTTCTAATGATGAGAGCAGTTGAGGGTTTATTAATTCATATCCTTGTAACTTTAACATGCTTCAATTGTTAAAATTTAATAAGCACATTGCACACCCTTTTGTAGCTTTAGCATGCTTCAGAAACACATTTGTCTCACCTTAGACTGGTAAAAATAATTTTGGTTAATGCTTTCTATTTGAGGTAGTGTGTTCAGTGAGCTTTGAAGGATTGATAAGATTGCCTCAAGCTGTGAATAAGCATGAAGTGTTGTGTTGCTTGGGTTTCCTGTGTATTTATGATGCTTTCTATGAAGACTGCAATATCTGAACGCTTATTATTATCTGAACACTCTATTATAATCTGAATTTATTACTGGTATTCCACCTGGAGAAAGTGATTAGGATTGGAGTACGTATTACCAATCCAAATATGACCTGTTGGATTGTCAATGGCCACTTTGTAGTACTTCATGCTGCCTTCTCTCTGGATATTTAGGTCATCTTCCAGTTTTTTGCCACTGCGAATTAGGTGGCTGGCACATAATGTTTCTTTGTTAGATTACATGATGTTTAGCAAGATTCCCACAAGATGCTTTGGTATCAATGGATTTCAAGCTTTTCATCCATTTGAATTGCCCTTCTTATTGCAAACATTCTGGTATAATTTAATAATTTTTCTAATTACTGAATCAACACCTATTCTATTGCTATAGGCAACACAAATCCTACTTTGGCTAACCTTGTTAATCTGTCACTGACGGTCAGTTTGATGCTTCTCTATGAATGCCCTTGCTTTTGCATCCTCCTTCCATATTTATCTTGACCCAAAATTCTGATAGACATGATCACCTAATCATCTTGTTTGTTTTTGTCTTTCACTTCTTGATTAACCATGGAACTCCCCAAGCCCAATGAACTTTGCCCTTGGAAATTATCTTGGAGCAATAGCAGCTAGCTTTCCTTTCTATACCTTTTCTGTCTTACTTCTGGTCCATTGCTCATTGGTGCCAGAACCTCACAGTACAGATTGCAACAGGTGTTGGTTCTTGGTGGATGTTTAGTTGTGGGGTTATGTGACCTTTTAGCCATTCAATTGTGACTTGTGAGTTGTGGCAACTGGCATGTTTCTCTGGCTATCTAACATAGTTAATTTTGCTCTGCCATCGTTGGCATGTGAGGCCTGATATGTCAAGGTCTCTCAACTACTTTGGTTACAACGTTTTAGATATGCAGTTTTGCTTTTTCACTTTGTTGTGCCTATGTGCTTATGTTTATATTTTGTTGCAATTCTTTAGTATTAGTGGAATTAGCATGTTTCTCACTCATGATATAATTCCATATATTTTGAGAAATAGTTCAATTTGTGTTTTTCCTTCAAGTTGTCTAGTTATTGATCAGTGGATAAAAGAAGAAAGAAAAGCTCAAGTCATCTAATAACATATGATGTCTCCTGTGTAGGAAAATCAGCTGGGAGTTTAGAAGCAAGAGCAGACAGGATATTTGTTTCCTGGAAGGTGGTTGTAGAGGTTACATGTTTGCATCGAAGGTTTTTGAGGAGCTTGAGTCCGGCATGATGTTTGTTGAACTAATGAGTATGGTGTGTAAAGAAGGATTTCTAGTACAATCAGTTGCCTCACAGAAGGGTCAATTGATTAGGTTGATTCATGGTGAATTTTCATAACTGACCCATCGATTGGATGGTTTGTATTGATGGGCATGATTGCAGCATGTATCCTAAGGAAAATCTTAGTCTTGTAAAATACCCTTTTTGCAAGTCTTAATTAAAAAAAAAAAATCATAGAATAGAGTCCATCCTTAAGTTTAATGGATAAGGTCATGCATGTACAACTGCTGGTTCTTTATAGTTTGCTGCTATTCAAGTCTATTCAATTGCATGTTCTGTTCTGAAACTATAGAGTGATCCACATAAGTTTAACAAAGTCCATTTGAGCTTCAAAAATTTGTAGGCCCCACATTTAGATATTTTTTTGGCTGCATATCGTGGTGTTTCATTTTTTGTTTCAGTTAGTAGTTGTATGGTCAATCAAAGAGCAGAAAACATTCAGTGTTAAAGGTTCCATGCATCATTGCATCATGTATGAGACATTTGATTAGAAAAGATGAAAAACAAAATGAGGAAGGCAAATTTTTAGATTTTTTGTGAAAATTTTAATATATTTCTGCATTTTTTTAATTTTCTTTGTTTTTATGTAATTTTTGAAGTTTTATTTTGTTTGGACTGAATTGGGTCCTATCTGGTCCATTTGCATTTCAGTTGGACTCAATTAGATCTCGTTTGTATGGATTTGGGCTGGATTTGGTCCAGTCTATTTGTAAATGGACATATGTTTGGATTGATTTCGCCCAAATCCGGTCCAATTGACACCCCTAGCTGCTAGCTCATAACATGGCATAAAGGAATGAAAGAAATAGTTAATAAGCCCATACGGATAAGGCCCATTAACATAAATATAAGAAATAAAAAGATACTAGGGCCCATCCAACCAAGTTTCTCTACACTCTCCCCCAAATTGAGCATAAATATCAATCATGCCTAACTTGTTTATATGATGTAATATCTTTCCTTTTGGAACTCCCTTGGTCAGGACATCATCTATTTGTTCTTCAAAAACAACAAATGAAAAACAAACTTTTCTTGAAGCAACTCTCTCCCATATGAAATGTCTGTCCATCTCAATATGCATTGTTCTGACATGTTGAATAGGGTTATGAATAATGTTGATGGCTACTTGATTGTCACAATATAACATCATTAGCTTTGACACAAGTATCATCTATTTGTTCTTCAAAAACAACAAATGAAAAACAAACTTTTCTTGAAGCAACTCTCTCCCATATGAACTGTCTGTCCATCTCAATATGCATTGTTCTAACATGTTGAATAGGGTTATGAATAATGTTGATGGCTACTTGATTGTCACAATATAGCATCATCAGCTTTTCATAATCAATGGCCAATTCTTCTAAAAGAGATCTAAGTCATAAACTCATAATAGCTCTGATATTCTATGAGTCATTGTCTTATACTCTGCCTTAGTAGAAGATCTAGCCATCACTGGCTACTTCTTACTCCTCTATGGAACAATGTTTCCTACAGCCATAGCATTGTAACTTGAACTTGAGGTGGATATTTTGCCATCAATACAATTGACCCAATCTGCATTTGTATATACCTCCAACTTTATGTCCATGTTTGGCAAAAAAAATATATTTCCTTGGAGTTCCCTTCAAGTAACACAATAATCTTTTAACAGCCACCATATGAATATCTCTAAGAGAGTATGCATGAATTGACTGATTACACTTACTTCATAGGAAATATCCAACCAAGTGATGAAAATGTACATTAACTTCCAAGGTTTTAAAAACTGACCCAGAAATGAATTCATTATAACCTCTAGTTTCTAGGTCAATAGTTCAACCGTTTGGATTGAATAGTTCAACCTGTTTGAAATTGAAAACCTCTCTATTAGACATTAGACTATTACATATAGAAAACTCTCTATTATAGACTGAAAATCCTTTTGTTAGTGAACGAAAGGTGATCATCAAGAGTGAAAAGTGAAAGAGGAAAATCTTTGTTGAGAATAATCAATGGAAGGTGCAGTTAAGATTGGGCATTTTGAAATTAAAAAAGAAAAATTGGGAGAACCAAAGAAGTCAAAGGAAGAAAGAACCACCTTTTTAAGAAATCTTTGTTGCAAATTGAAACTCTAAAACTGAAGGTTGCCGCTGCAACCCAAGTATCAACCCTAGGTGGCTTTGACACAAGTTTACTGCTGCCCAAAGGTCACTCTTTTACCTAAACCTCCTACTGCAACCTGCAAGGACCTACTGGTTTTGTACCTCTTTGCTACTATCCAGAGGTTCTTGCTTAAAGAAAACCCCGATCAGTGGTTGCATGTTGCCGATTTTGTTTGCTGCCACCAAAAAATGTTGTCGCTGCAAGCATACCACAACTAATCAAATCTCGAAGAAGATTAACATTGAAGAACATGAAAAGAGTTGGAGGAGAGAAATGAACTGTTGTAGACTTTAAGAGGAAGAAAGAAAATGAGAAAAATCCCTAATTTGTCAAATGGGTCTATCGAGAGTTCGGGGAAAAATTTATTTTTGCAATTTTTTTTTTAAGTTTATTTCAAGTTTAGAAACCCATGAACTGTCACCCGTGTTGAACAATTTGATGGTTCAACCGTCCAGGTCAATGGTTATTTGACTAGTTTAATGGTTTTTTAAGAAAACCGGTTCAAGGGTGAAACAAAACTGCTACCTTGACCGGTTCCTGAGTCAAGCAGTTCAACTATTTTGGTCAACAACGGTTTTAAAACCTTGATAAATTCTCAACAGTCTCTAGAACACTCCCTTATTAGTCAATAATTCACCATCAGTAGTTAAGAGCTTGTGATTTAAATTTATAGGTGTAGAAGTAGGTTTGACTCTAAGGGGGCATTCTTTTTTTTGGATTTTGAGAGGGGAGAAAATTAGTCATTGGACTTTTGGTTCCCATTGACCAAGAATCCCATGTTCTTTTTTCCGATTAATGTGGGGATCAGGGAAAGTTTATTTTCCTGTGTAGGGTAAGTGATACCCATCTCCTAGGTGGATAAATAACTTTCCCACCAGGGAGAAAGTTTCCAACACTTGAATGGGACAAAAACGCCCATTTTAATAATGGATTTTTATGGCTAAAATGGTTATTTCCTTTTTTTTTACTTGGGAAATAAAAGAACATTGGTAAATACACTTACTTGGGTAAGTGTTTTCCAGAGAAAACTTACCCAGGTAAGTAACTTACCAAAAAGCAAACAGGGCCTAAGTTTTCCAGTCTTGATAAGAAGATCAAAGGCATACTTTTCTTGACAAATGAATATAATTCCCTTTGACAAAGCAAATTCTATCCCCTAAAAATACCTTAACTCCCCTAAATCATTAATTTGAAATTCAATGTTGAGAAACTTCTTGAGGCTATGAATTTTTTGGACATCATTACTAGTAACCACAATATTAATAACATAAACAATTAGAAAGGTCACCAAAGAGTCTCTCCTCTTGACAAAGAGGGTATAATTAGACTAAGTTTGTGTTTATCCAAAAGTGATAGGGGCAGCCCAAAACCTTTCAAACCAAGCTATGGGGGACTATTTGAGTCCATAAAGGGATTTTTTTTTTTTTTAATTTTTACACCTTCCCTTGCATCTCTTTCCCATACAAGTTTGGAGATAAGAGACATAAACTTCCTCATGTAGTTCTTCATTTAAGAAACCATTCTTGACATCAAACTAATACAGGGCCCAGTCAAAACTAGCTACCAAGGATAAAAGAACCCGAACTAAGGTCATTTTTGTTATAGGAGCAAAGGTCTCCAAATAGTCAATTCCATACATTTGAATGTACTCTTTAGCTACTAAATGGACCTTATACTTTTCATAGTATTGTCAACATGGTACCTGATAGTGTATACCTACTTACAACTAACTGTTTCGTTCCCCTTAGGTAAATCTGCAATGTCCTAGGTTTATTCTTATGCAAAGCATCAATCTTATTCCACATAATATCCCTCTATTTTAGTGTTGTTGAAATGTTTGCATACAAGGGAATTTTAGTTATTTGATGTAATATGGTATTCCCTTGTTAAAAATCACTTAATAGGGGCATTTTTGTAATTTTTACATGTTTAATGAACTATAGTGCAGGTCAAGAAGAAGGGATATACTGTTTGTATTCCTTCCTTGAAACCCACTTTTCTTCTTCTTCCTACTTTCTCTTTGCTTTCAATTGTGCAATACAACTTTCCTAACTTCTTTCTTCCTTTTTCTCTTTATTTTTCTACTTTATTTACAAATAATAACATGGTAGTAGAGCTATAAACTTATGGATTACTATTCATGCCTCTACATGTTTAATGAACTATAGTGCAGGTCAAGAAGAAGGGATATACTGTTTGTATTCCTTCCTTGAAACCCACTTTTCTTCTTCTTCCTACTTTCTCTTTGCTTTCAATTGTGCAATACAACTTTCCTAACTTTTTTCTTCCTTTTTCTCTTTATTTTTCTACTTTATTTACAAATAATAACATGGTAGTAGAGCTATGAACTTATGGATTACTATTCATGCCTCTATTTTGTGCCCTAGGAGTTGAGAACTTCTTTTCATGACAAGTTGCTAAAGGGACTGAAAAAGGCCTAGTTGTCCCGTAGGAAAAGAGGCTTTAGTGCATTGAGTTGGTCGGTTTAAGGTGTTTGTGATGGTGTATTAAGTTCCTCTTTTCCGCAGCCCTACACGTAAGTACAAGTATGTGTGTTGAATTTAGCAAGTTTGTGATTGTGTGTGGTGATTAGTTTGATGTGGAAACTCACTTTCTATGGTGCGTGGAGTCCTTTGATACTCTAGAAGCTTGTGCAAGCCTTTATTGGTTTCGAGGGCTGCAAATTACTGTAGTCTTTTTGTTTTAATGAATAAAATAATTAAATAATAAAATATTTAAGGATATAGTAATCAACCCTATTTCAGCTCCAGCCAAGGAGATCATAGCTTCCTTGATAACTTGTCGATTTAGTTAAGTCATTTTAGCCATTATCCAGCTGACAGCCCCTTAACTAAATCAACTAATAACTTAACAAATTAATATAAAATAAAGAAAAATGGTATGGAAGATATTTAGGGTTGATATCAAATACTTGATATACATTGCATTGCCACCAGAAGATCTAAGGGGTCATGCATGTAACTCAATATTTTAAAAACCGATTCAGAATTAAAACCGCTTTGACCATCGGTTTTTGGGTCAATAGTTCAACGGTCCAGTCTAAATGGATGGTTTATTGTAATTTAAAAAAATAAAAATTAATAAAAATAAAACGACTAAAAATTGTTGTTCAGGTTGAATGGATTGATGATTCAATCACTTAGGTCTGCAAATTGCTAATCAAGTCGACAATTTTGATAAAATTCCAGATCATGGGTGAAACAGAATCAGTTGCCTGAATAGTGTTTGGTCTGAATGGTCTGACCATTTAAATCAACGATAATTAAAGAACCATGATATAACTAAGAATAATGGGGAAAATTTATTAATGCAATTTATCAACCAACAATCATTTTGCATGTCTCAAACATCTTTGTCCCACAATTGACTGGAGCTAACCAAATTTTTTAGTTTCCAATTATATTTTGTGGATGGACTATTAACAGCCTGTGTTGGTGGCACATGGGATTGAGAAGAAATGGTGTGTAAGCGACACTTATGCCAAGGAAAGAGATAATCTATTCAATTATCTTGGCCAAACTAACTTTTATGTCCAGCAAATAGTAGGAGCCCGTTTGGGAGGGCTGATTCGGCTCAGTTAAGCTGATTCATCTGCACCAAAGTATTCTGGGTAAGCTATCTAAATAGGTTGAAGTGGACATTGGACATCCCTTCAAATGATTAAATAGAGTCAATTTAGGCTCTTTATATTTTGCACCAAACATAGTTTATAGATTGTCACTGTAGGGCTTACCTCTGAAAGTCAGAAGCCACAACCCTCTCAAATGGTCACTTGGGACTTGGGAGGGCTTTCACAGAATGGCTTCTGTCTTTATGAGACTGGCCCAGCCAAAAAGCCTAAAAGTAGTGTTTGGTGAAAAATAAGGAAAGCCCAGTGAAATCAGTGGAGTGTGAAAACTCGGAAAGCCAAAATTACGCTTATATGAGCAGAGAAATCAATTTCTCGGTGAAGTTATTTTCGGCAGTTTATCCAAAGCGGCTCAGTCAACACAGTTCAATCAACATTGAATCCGGCCCTCCCAAACGGGCCCTTAATTGGGTAGATTGGAAAGTTAGAGGCTTTCTTTTTCAAGTTTGGGTAGCCCAGATTGTATCTGGAATGATGGGTGATGGAATGATTGGATTTTTGCCCAAGGATTCTGTTTTCCATGGTTGACAGATAAATTTGTTATTTTTAATTCACATGGTCCATTTGACAGTGTCGAACAGAGAAACAGGAGGAATACAAAAGTTGGGAATTCTATTCCTTACATTAAAAAAAAGGGTAAATTATAAAGACCCCCCTGTACTATGGGGTCTGTGACAAAGACCTCCCTGTATTTTGTTTTGCGACAAAGACCCCCCCATACTATGACCGTGAGACAAAGACCCCCTTTCGTTAGCCTTCTGTTCAAAAAAGCCGTTACAATATTTTTTAATCCCCATACTACCCTTGTAACAATTAGATGAGAGAAATATTGTTCATCTTCCCTAACCTTCCAATACTACCCTTCTGTTCCTTCACATTTCTCTCTCCCTCTCTCTCCTCATTCTCCCCCGATCTCTCTTCTTGCCCTTCCCCTTAACAGCGTCGGGATTGAACCCATTTAATTCAATCCCAATCTCTTTCTCCATTGAGCTGGGGACGACGTTCTAACGCCTTGTGGAGCCTCTGGAAACCAATGAACATAATACATCTCTTCATTGCTTCTCTTCTGTGGAACCATTTACAAAATTATAGTTATAGAGAGGAGAGATACTCACTGATACGAGATCATAAGATGGGAACTTTAGTGCAACCACTTGCTATTCTACTCATCTCCCTCTTCCTTGTCTTCCCTCCCAGAACTTGTGCAAAATTTGTGATTGAACCATGTAAGTCCTCTGACTCCTATACCTCTCTACTCTCCTCTCTCCTCCCTTGGGACTCCAAGCTCTCAGAGACTGCATCTAGGTTCCAAGTAAATGTAATCGACATCTTAGGCTCAAACTTGCTTGATCCAACAATGTCATTCCTTGGGAACCAAATCCTCCCCAAAAATTCTCTCATCAGAATACCCATTTCGTGCTCCTGCGTGGATGGCATCCGTTGTTTCATATTGACATCTTATACGGTTTGAGATGTAGACACAATCGAGTCTATATCGATTAGTTATGGTGGGCCGGCTAGTGTAGAGCAAATCAGGAGCGTTAATGGGGTTGATGGCCAAGGATGACTGTGGAGTGGTCAGAGCCTTATAATTCCGTTGCCGTGCACATGCTTCAATAACACTAGTAATGGCATTACGGCAGTTTACTTGTCATATTTAGTGCATGTAGGGAAGAGCTTAAGCTGCATCGAAGCAACGTATGGTACGACTGTAGTAGAGTTGGTGGCCATTAATGGTTTAACACATCCATCCTTCAAACTTCAAAGCTTCAACACACCCATTGTTGAATTTAAGAGGGCAAACGAGCAGTCACGCAAAACATCAATAGTTTGGTCGGATCAGAGGATCTGCAGGTGGTGGATCATTACTTCCTACCGATAAATACATCATTCTACAACTAGAGAGCGAATTCATTAAGATGAGTACCCTGTTACCATCATTTCCAATACATAGACAAGCTCTGGTGCTTTAGTTTTAGATAAATTTTTGTTGTTATTTGGTTCATGAAAAGGGAAAAAAATCAACTCTTTGTATTTTTCCTTTTTTTTGAAATTATATTGTTTCTCCTATTCCAAATCCAAAATCCAAAATGAGTTTGTTGGAAATCTTGCTAACTCCCCTTATGGAAGTGGTAAAGTGCGTACTAATGTCTGTCGAGAAGCAGATTGGTTATATTTTCCATTATAGAAGGAACGTCAACAACCTTAATGAACTCACAAAAATCTTAATTTTGAGGAGAGATCATGCACTACAACTATTGAGTGAAGCTCAAATGAGAGGAGAGGAAGCCAACTGGCCGGTAATGCAAACCTGGGTAGAAAGAGCGGATGCCATATTAGCACAAGTTCATAGTTGGCTTCCTAACCCTGAAAATGCAGAGAGAAATAACAGTTAATGTTTTATTGGATATTATCCTGCTCGTTACATTTTGAGTAAAAGAACAGGGTTGAAGATAGTGGAGATTAATTCTCTAATTGGCGAAGCAAAACTGTTTATGAATGAGAGTTGAAGATAGTGGAGATCAATTCCTTCGTCCTTTCGTCTCGGAGAGTTGGGAGAGGGAAAGAATGAGAGAGGACGGTGAGGGAGGGGAAAAGAAGAGAAGAAAGGGAAAACAATAGGTTAAATAGGTTTTAAGAGAAAAAGGGCAAAAAAGAGAAAATAGAAAAGTTTAGTGGAGTATTTTAGTAATTTAACGCATTCCATCATCTGACTTAACGGTCAAAGGGGGTCTTTGTCTCATGGTCATAGTACAGGGGGGTTTTTGTCATAAAACAAAGTACAGGGGGTCTTTCTTTGTCACAGACCCTATAATACAAGGGGGTCTTTGTAATTTACCCAAGAAAATGTCTTTAGAGTTTATAGTTTGAACCAGGTGGCTTACTATTTAAAGGCTTAGTTCTGATCACTGATCCAATGAAATGTAGAAAAAGAAGAGAATCACAGGCCACAATCATTAGTGTCTCTCAGTTGATCCAGTTAAAGGCCCTCTAGCTTAATCTATTTGATGAAAAAATAAAACTTTGACAAGTCTTATTCCTTTTAGTGGTTGGCTTTAATCTAACATTGAGAGGGAAACAAAAGGGAGAGGATAATCTAACAAAGGCGATAAAGCCCCAGGAGCTTGAGAGTTGAGAGGGGATGTCCTTCTTTTTAGGGCACAGGTCCTATTCTATGGAGGGAAGCAAACCGACATTATTCCACCTCTTCCTTAACATGGTCCCTTAATTTGGCCATTATCTTATATAAACTAGAGTAAAGTTTGACAGTGGTCATTAGACGTGTGGCCGTCCAATTCAACACAAAATCATTGAATTAAACAACTCAACTCACTTGAAACTTGAAAGCCATATAGGGTCTAAAACTAAAAGATGCAAGAATAATGTTTTTTAGTTGGTTGGAGCCTAGAAATATTATATTTGTAGGGTACCTTTATAATAGAAAGGCAAAAGGTTGTAGGGAAAGGGGTCATAAATGTATAATATCATTAGTTTCTGTCCATCTTGGTTCTTGATAACCCACTCAAGTAGAACATGCTATAATTAATAAATGTATATTTCCTCAAATCTAATTGTGTGTCTAAAAGCCCTTTATTGGGTAAACTCAGATAGAAGAAAAAAGTGAACCATGATTGCCATTCAAATATTGTGATGTAGGGAGACAATTCCTGAATAGGTCCCAACAACCAGGAGTGTCAGTTGGACTGGATTTGGTCCAATCTGATCCAGTCCAATGTGAGTCCATTATAAATGAACCAGGTCCAATCCAATTTAATAAAGTTTTTGAATAAATTTGAATTGGTCCAATTCAATGTCTGGACCATTCAATTTGTTCAAATTCATTTTGATTTAGATTAGTTTTAACCTAAACCTAGTCCATTGACACATATATTCTTATCTTATATCAATGAACCAGATATTGGCTTAATCCAATTCAATTCAATGTAAATTTGTTATGAACAGACCAGGTCCAATCCAATCTAATAAATATTTTAGACCGGATTAGTCCAATTCAATATATCTTATTGGTCCTTCTAATTCTAAATTGATTTTAAACTGAACAGGGTCCAATCCAAAACCGGTCCATTGACACCCTTACCAACAACCCAAGTCTGTAATTAATAACCAGACATACTAGTAGTACCAGAAACCTTCAAAACCGATTCTTTTATTATCTTTTTTTTTTTTTCATTACAAATTACGTTTTCCTTTATGAATTGGCAAAAGAAATATGTTTCTTCCAAAGATGAATTCCTCGGTTCAGTAAAAGACCCAGAACTCTGCTGCTTCTCTCGTCCAGCTCCAAACGAATCTAATTATCAACATAAAAGGAGAGGGATTTTTTTGGATAAATTACTGAAACATTATCCCTTAAACTTTGGTAATTGCAATCATCTCTCCAGAACTTTCTGACGTAATTGTAAGTAACCCCCTTAATTAGAATTCTCTAAAAAGAGGCTTGAATTTAAAGGCATAAATACTGGTGCAATTATTTTGTCAAAAATGTTTATTTTCCAAGTTTTCTCTGCATATGGATCCCTATCCAAGACCCTTCCATTTTTTTCTGAAGTTGATTTATTTTTTGAATTTGCCCTTCATTTTAATCGCTTAAAGGTAAAAGTACAACTTTAAATTCTTTCTTTTTTTTTCGTAATTTTGTGTTTTTTTTTTTTTTTTCTGTAGAAACCAACCTCAATAATAATAGTATGGGTATTGATATTTTTATGCCTCTTTTTAGAGGATTCTAATAGAGGGGGTCTACTCACAATTTCATAAAGATCAGGGAAGGAGGGGAAAATGGCCTAGAGGACATAGAAACAATTGCAACCATATGGTTTTAGGGTCACATGGGCAGCCATCATTGCATGCATGAACGTATACGTAACAAGTAGGACCAGTTTTTCACAAACAACATCCTACCAAAACCAACTTAAGGTAGCAAGCTGCCGCCTGCTGCTAGTATTTACTAGGAGTGTCAATTGGACTGGATTTGGTACTATCCAATTCGATCCAATATGAATCCATTATAGATGGACCAGGTCCAATCCAATCTGATCAATACTTCAGACCATTTTGGACCAGTTTAATTCATTGTTCAGACCGTTCAATTTGTTCAAATTGGTTTTAATTTGGATTGGTTCTAATGCAAGCCTGGTCCATTGATACCAGTATTCTTATCTACTATCAATGGATCGGTTATTGGTCCAATCCAACCCAATTTAATATAAATCCATTACAGATGGATCAAATCCAATCCAATAAATACTTTGCATCATTAAGTTTGGAATTGTCCAATTCATTTATCTTATTGGTCCGTTGTAATCCGTTTCAATTGATTTTGATTTGAATGGATCTAATCCAATTAATGATCAGTTCAGACTGGTACACCCTATCCTGAACCAAAATTAACAAATCCAGATTTCTCACAGAATCTTCCTCACACCACCTTGTAGCCGCACATTGGGAGCATCTCCCCATGAATGAAAACAGGAGACGTTCGTAGTGTGTGGCTGCAACACATTGTGAGGAGTGAATCCTAACTCAAACAACCAGACCCAACTAATTGACAGTCCTATCCAAAATCAGTCATTAATGTAACAGAGAAGCCAACGATGTATGCTGACAGTATAACAAATCTCACTCTAAACTGTAGGGATGAGACTGGATTTGTTCCTCACACCAACCTCACAACAGATGTTGTAACCACACATTGAAAACATATCCAGTAATTGCATAGTTGCATGTTGTCATCTTGTGAGGAGTAAATCAGGATTACATGCGGAATAGGTTTAGGTTTCGTCAAGAACGGTTTTAATGTATAAAGTGGGTTTAGTGGACAGAGTTTCCTTGTAGGGCTGTAACCGGATCAAATTCGGATTGTATTCGGATTTAGGTGGTGTTCCGTAGATTTGAAGTCTGAAAAGAAAAAAAAAAAATCCTAAAAAATTCTGAAAGCATTTAGAGGAAATTTTGCTTTTCTGTTTTTGCAGACATCTGAATATAGCGAGGTTGTTCACTAATTTGAATGTTGTAACGTTTGAGAATTTTACATTTTACAAATTTACCCTTAAAGTCATTATGTAAATAAAAGTAAATTAAAGCGATTAAAGTAATAAGATATTATAAAATATTACAACAAGAATACAAGATAGAAAATATGATAAAAATCAATAAAAAATAAAAATAATGTAAAAATGATAAAATAGAAAAATCTATTATAAATACAAAAAAATGTAAAAAATAAAACAATAATGGTAATAAACATAAAAATCCAGCACTGATTTCTAAGAAGTGACAAAATAAAAATCAAAATCCAAGATTGTACACGGAAAAACGCACCTTTGTTGAATAAGGTTGAAGAAAACGTGTTTGTCTTCAATATCATTTGTAAAACAATAACCATGGGAAACAATGGAAAACGAAAACAAAAAAAGGGGATGGGAGAATGAGAGAAGAACAGTGGTGTAAAAATAAAACAAAAGAACCTCACCTCTGTGTGATGAAGATTGTCGGCACTACTGCTGTGGAGTCAGAGAACGGTTGTTAGAAGAAAGAAGGGTTTGTGTGTGTTTGGGATGATTTAAGGTGCAGGATAATTTTGGGTTTTTCTAATTCTCACATGGGCGCCACTATAACAAAAAATTCATGCGCTACCTCTGAATAAATTGGAGGAATTTTCAGATTTCGGTTTCTCTATTCAGATGTGCAGCCAAACACCATCAAGCGCTAAAAAAGCAAGTTTTTTTGGCATTTGGTGGTGTATTCAGTGCTATCGAACACAACCTTAATCCAATTCTGCTTTAACTTTTTAAAATACAAAAAACTAAAATCTTAATTACTTTTCAATTTTTATATAATAAATTAATATAAATATACATACTGAATTTATTATATATATAAACTCATATATAATATAATATTTTTATAATTTTTAATATAGTTATATAAAATTATATATTTAAATCAATAAATATTATAGTATAATAGGATTCGGATTCTAATTGGATCAAATGGAGTCAAATCTGAAACCAATCCGATTATTAATCAAATGAAAATTGCAAAATCCAAATCTGAAACCAATCTCTCTATCTCTCTCTCTTAGCCCAAACCCAAATTGATGCCAAAAACCTAAATTTGTCCACCAAAACCTAATATGTGCCCAACTCTATATATAGATTAGCCTAAAGCAAAATTCAAGACAAAATCTAAATTTGCCAACCAAAAGTCAAAACCTAACTTCTGCCTAAATCCCCCATGGGGGCTATTTGAAATGTACAACACCATACTAATAATCCATTCCCCAAAGTTGGTGGTAGAGGGAACCGAATTTGTATCCATGTTAGAACAAACCAAAAAACATACCAACTAAGTCACCACTTAGTTGGCTCCCAACCTTAAATATGGACTTAAGTCTAAACCGAAATTGATGCCAAAAACCTAAATTTGCCAATCAAAACCTTAATATACATTGCATGAATTTAATTGCTAGTGTCCTGTAAAGTTTAAAGAACACCATAAATATTGTGTATGAAAATGTAACTCAGTCTTATTTCAAAAGAACACCATTCTAGTCCAAGTCAAGCATTGCACCTCAATCTTATTTCAACCAATTCATATCTCATCTTTATCTTATCCCGTAATATACCACTAAACCTCCTTTTGTATAAAATCACACCAAACAATTTGCAATACGTACGTGCACTTTTTACTTTATCGGCACAATGCCAAATGAATGAATACATCTAGTGATAATATGATGAAGAGACTTTATATATATATTGAAATTGACAAATACTAACAATCTCCCACTGTTTGTCATAGTTTAAAAAAAAGGTTTTGAAACAAAACATCTATTGGGTTGAAATAATGTTTTTTTTTTTTTTTGAAATCGAGTGAACGCTCATAAAGACAAAAAAAACAACATGTGTTATGAGAGTGTAAGATCAAATCAATCTTGCTTTCAATATCCTTACACATGCCCAAGAAGGAGAAACCTACGCTATTATGCAGTAATGACTCATTTCCATGGTCAAAGAATCTATAAGCATATATTCCACAAGCCAAAACAAAAACTGGGAATAGTGGTTTGGTAAGCCATCAAAGGTATCTCTAAATATGGTCACTAAATTTCATGTGCCAATTAGTTGATCAAACACATGTCACCTGGATGTCAAACCATGTGGTCAAGAATGCTACTTTCAACAAGCATTTCATCCGGTGAGGGCTTAATAGGTGATGTCCAGTCACCATGAATGCCCAAGCCATAAAATCTACATGGACAATTAAAACCCATTGGAAAAATCAAATGTGCACATATATATTTCTAAACAAATTATAAAATATCAAATGAGCCTTCATCGTCAATGAATATTAAATGATATTAGTGTCAAAACTAAATAAAATAAACATGACACTCCCACTGACCAAAATAATTCACTAGCATTTATTACACCCATATTGGATACATGATGTTGGGAGGGTTTGATAGGTAAACCCTTAGTCAAAGGGTCAGCTAGCATGTCTTCAGTGGACATGTAAGAGACTTTAATTCATTTTCAGCAACATTTTCTCTAACATAATGATATTGAACCTTTATGTGCTTTGATCTTACATGATGATGCGCCTCTTTAGTCAAATGTATGGCAGCGGTGTTATTACAATAAATCTGAAGAGGTCTATGAATGGAATCCACCACAATCAAATCAATGATAAAGGTCTTAAGCTAAGAAGCATGCCTTGCAGCTTCACAACATGAGACATATCCAGCTTCCATTGTGGAGAGAGATGTAGATTCCTA
Organism: Nelumbo nucifera; assembly: GCF_055504915.1. Lineage (NCBI taxonomy): Eukaryota > Viridiplantae > Streptophyta > Magnoliopsida > Proteales > Nelumbonaceae > Nelumbo > Nelumbo nucifera. Next base: position 51,710,290 of record NC_142653.1, read on the forward strand.
CTTATGACTTCTCCAAGAAATAACACCACCAACAATAGTGAAAATGTATCATAAAGTGGACACTTGAGTATCAAGATCACCTTTAAAATCTGAGTCAACATATCTCATAATCTCTAATTGGTCTACTTGGCTGAAAACTAACATGAAGTGTTTAGTTCTTTGCAAGTATCTTAAAACCATTTTAGCAGTCTTCCCAAGATCTATTCCAGGATTATGTTGAAATATGCCAAGCAAACCAGAAGCAAAGAAAATATTAGGATGGGTGCAATTCATGATATACATGATACTACCAACAACAGAGGCATATGGAATGTTTGCCATTTCTTTGTGTTCTAAATCATTCTGTGGGCACTGCCCCTTATGTAGTTTATCTCCTTTTATAATAGGAGATTCACCAGACTTACAATTTGCCATCCCAAGCATTTATAGCACTTTCTTTATATACCCTTCTTGTGATAATCCTAGCATTCTCATACGTCTATTACGCTGAATTTGAATGTCCAAAACATATGAGGCTTCTCTAAGATCCTTCATGTCAAAAGATCTAGACAAAAAGGATTTGGTGCCAAGTAACAATGTTAGATTATTAGAGGCCAAGAGGATATCATCTACGTATAGTATTAAAAATATAATGTTACTCCCACTAGTCTTGGTGTAAATGCAATTGTCAGCAGTGTTCTCCTTAAATCCGAAGTCAGTGATAATGCCATGAAATTTATGTTACTACTGCCTAGAAGCTTGTTTGAGTCCATACAATGATTTGTTCAACTTGCATACATGCCTTTCATGTCCTTTGGCTACAAATCCCTCAGGTTGGTCCATGTAAATAGTTTAATCTAAATCACCATTTAAAAAGGCTATTTTTATATCCATTTGATGTAATTCATAATCAAAATGTGCCACAAGAGCTAATAATATTATAAAAGAGTCATTTCTTGATACAGGAGAAAAAGTCTCATCATAATCAATACCCTCCTTTTGAGTATAGCCCTTGGCTACGAGTCTCGTTTTATGTTTCTCAATTTGACCACTTGAGCCTTGCTTAGTCTTAAAAACCCACTTACAACCAATGGACTTTGCACCTACAAAGAGGTCAACCAATTCCCATACAAAATTTTGTTCCATGGATCTCATTTCTTTTTGCATTGCCATTATCCAATCATTTGAGTTTTTATGAGTCAGGGCTTCAGAGAATCTATTCGGATTTGTGACATCATCAATAGATGAGCTAGATAAATACACAAGAAAATCATCTGATATGACAGACATTTTCACTATTTGGGAGCGTTGAGGTTCTTCTCTAGGAATTGCAGGAGGATTAATAGATTCAACAGATGAAGGTCTGGACTCTGAGAGTTCTTCAATATTCTACTTGTCCTCTCCCTTGTGATGTAGAAGTCTCTTGTAAAAATTCCACATCTCTAGACTCAAAAATTGCATTGCTCAGGCTAGACGATTCAATCAATCAATAACCCTTAGATCTTTCAGGTTACCCTACGAACACACACTTAATTGCCCTACTAGCAGTTTTAGGTAAACCAGGTTTGTTAATCTTAGCCACTCTTCACAGTCCCAAACATGAAGATGATTTTGGTTAGGTTTCCTACCAGTCCAAAGTTTGAATGGAGTTTTCAATGCTGCTTTGGTTGGTACTCGATTGAATATGTAGGCAACAATTTTGAGTGCTTCTGCCCAAAAGGATTCAAGTAGGGTTGATCCAGCAATCATACTACGCACCATGTCTATCAATGTCCTATTTTTCCTTTCTACAACTCCATTTTATTGCGGAGTTCCTAATATTGTGGTTTAATGAACAATCTCATTATCTTGAAGAAAAGCATAAAAACTATCATATTCTCCTCCCCTGTCAGATCTTATTGCCTTGATTTACTTCCCTAATTGCTTTTCAACTTCAGTTTTATAAATTTTGAACATTTCTAATGCATCAGACTTGTGTTCCATCAAGTATATGTACCCAAATATTGAGTAATCATCAATAAAAGTCCCAAAATATTTTTTGTCCACCTCGTGCAACATACCTAAAAGGGCCACATACATTAGAGTGAATCAGTTCTAAAAGAGAGCTTGACCTAATACCCTTAGGAAAGGGTTTTCTTGTCATTTTTCCTTTCAAACAATCTATGCAAACATTAAGGTCACTGAAATCTAGCACAGACAAGATATCATCTTTGACAAGTCGTTCCAATCTCTCTTTAGAAATGTGCCCTAACCTTCTATGCCATAATAGAGAAGAATCATCACATTGCATTTTTCTTTTACCATTTTCATTTATGAACATAACATCATTTCTAGCAAGGAAACATGCATTGGACCTATTCAAATTTAATAGATATAATCCATTATGAAGAACACCTGAACTAGTAATGTTTGCATCATGTAAGATTGACAAAGTACCAAAAGCAAAATAAAAGGAATATCCAACTGTATCCAATATAAAAATAGAAAGAAGATTACGCTTCATAGTGGGTACAAATAAAGTATCCAATAAATCTAAAACATATATAATATCTAAGGCTAATCTAAAGGTTCCTATGCCAGTTGCCTTCACTTTATGTGCATTTCTTGTATATATTAGTATTTCCTCTCCATCATCAATACTTCCTAGATTCTGGAATCCCTTGTTTCTTTTTCTTCTGTTTCAACTTTTGACAGTCATTTATGAAATGTCCAGGCATTTTGCAATAGTAACATATCACCTTATCAACACTAGTGGCTGGCTCAATGGTAGTCGGATTCGGTTCAGGTTGTTTGGTGGGTAATACCTTTTTACCCTTCTTATATTTCTTATTTCCCTCATTGTCCTTCTTTGAACCTTTCTTGAAGGGTTTCATTTTAGGACCCAAGGAGGTGAAATAACAGATTCTATTTTCTGTCTTTTCTACCTTTATTCTTCTAGAACACATTGATTTATCATCTCATTGACAATCCATTTTGCTGCACTTGTATTAAAGTTCACCACAAAGGTCTCAAAGGATTTTGGTAACTTTGACATAACAGCATAAACCAAAAATTCATCACTTAATTTCATATTCAAATCTCTAAGTTGGCAATTCCTGACATCTTAGAGATGAACTCTCTAACATTCATTCCAAACTCAAAATTAATAGTGAAGAATTGTGTGAACAAGGTTATTGCAAGGGCTTTGGTTGATCCAGCAAACTGTGCCTCTATGTTGTCAAGTGTATCTTTGGCAGCGTTTAAAATGAGAATCCCGGGTCTAAGAGGTTCAAAGATAGTGTTTTGAACTATCAAGAGTACTAGCTTATTTGCTTTGTGCCAAGTGGTATATCTGGTTCTAAGTGCCTCAGAAGCATTGGGAGCAAACTCAGATGGCTCAAGTTGGATGAGACAAAAGTCTATTTCTCGAATTCCTAAGTAGGATTCCAATTGGCCTCTCCATCTCTTATAATTATTATTGGTGAGAAGCTCAATAGGGTAAGGCTGATTAGGTCCAACAAAGGTGTTCACATCAACTGCAATTTTAAACCATCAAACTATTCATTATTTCAAAAAAAACTAAGCAATCATGATGTCAAGGGAGTATATTTATATCTAAAGTCCATACATCAAGCATCTCTCTAATCACATACAACAGGGAACGTCTAATGACTGGCACGGAGACAATATATCACCCTAGATGTTTATGGCTTATCTATCCCCTCCTTCGGGCTAAGATAAATAGCCACATCATCATTTTCAATGAATAAACATTGCTCAAACAAAACAAGTTCCATATATGAATGTATATGATCTCCTCTTACTCCTTTGGACTTAAGAAGTTCACTTACACACCATATACTTTTCTCCTTTATCTCATTCTATCTTTATCATAATGTTAAGTGTTGCATTTGGGCTAACCATAACAAGAATAAAGAAGGAATGGTAATCACAACCTATTTTAAGGTTCTTAAAATAACAAATAAGGATTGAACGCTTGGTTATCATGTCATAAACTTAAAGTACTTTGGCCATCCATTTACTAAGTGTCCCTAAGATTTAATAAAGGATGCAGTCTAAATGTATACTTTGCATCTAAGCATATAAAACAGAAATATAATGCCAATGAATGAATCAAAAAAGGAAATAAAATTCAAAACTAACAAAAGGAAATAAAATATAGAACAAATAATCTTTCAAATAAACAATAAGAATGGAAATAGAGTTAGTTGGGTCTAAATCATTGAATAGGCTGACAAGATGGAAATAACAAGTTTTGATTCGATATAGTTCTCTTAGAATATTTGAACAAGCTGACAAAATCCAAGGGTGTTACTGAGAATGGATCCTTGAGAAATTATGTTTTAACTTCTGAATACTTAAACCTAACCCAAGGGTAAAAAGAGGCAATTGACGGCGATCAGTTAAAATATCGCCTTTCCCTTTTTATTTTAAACCCTTTTCTTTGATGGGAAAAAAACCCCTTTATGCCAAATCAAAATAAACAAATAGCAGCCGGCAATCATTAATTATTTGATGGGGAAAGCCCCTTTATACCAAGTAAAATAAATAAATAGTTAAAGAAAACTAGCAGCTGCAATCATTGATTAATACCCATTAGTTATTATAAGGGCTAAGGAAGAATAGCTGATTGAAAAACCCAATTAGCTGTAATATAGCTCTTCCAATTAAAATCCCAAAGAGAGAAAACTGATGGGTGTTCAAACAACCCAGGACGTCAGAGCAATTGATTTTCGGAGACGAATCGAATGGAGACGTCCAAGCAATTACCCAAAATTTTTTCAAGACGAATCAATCGGAAACGAAAAGTCAAATCTAATAAAGATGATTCAGACATATCAAAATTTTGTTAATAACTAAGATTTAACTAAATTTCGGCTAAGTCGTTCAATAAATCAGATTCAGATATACGTACCTATTTGCATTCAGATTTGGCCATTGTTGTTGAATGTTTGTAACGAAGAAAGATTTGGTCCGACATCGCAAATCATGTCACGTGGTAAAAAACAAGTAGTTCAGCACTTAAAACAGCGTACCGAGAGTACAAACGCCAAAGGGAAGAGACCAGCGGTCCGAACTCCGTAGAAAGTGCCCGAACTCCCTACTTAGTGCTCAAACTCCCTGCAAGGAGCCCGAACTCCCTGCAAGGTGCCCGAACTCCCTACTTGAGCTCGAACTCCCTGCAAGGAGCCCGAATTCCCTGCAAGGTGCCCGAACTCCCTACTTAGTGCTCGAACTCCCTGCAAGGAGCCCGAACTCCCTGCAGGGTGCCCGAACTCCCTACTTAGTGCTCGAACTCCCTACGAGGAGCCCGAACTCTCCCTTTGGCCTTGAGTCGCACAAAACAGAAACCCGAACTGGCTCGTCCTATGACAGTTTGGGGCCCCCCTTATCCAAACTCAAGACTTCGCCTCACGCACCGCTCCAGGCACTTCGCTTCTGGAGCATTGAACTGGACGAACCACGCCGTACCTGACACCGAAGGAGTCCGTATCCAGGGGTAGTGCACTTGACTGACTTGGGATCTGACGCTTGACGGCCGCATTTCAAACGGCCACCTGCCACCATCACCAGTCACCGCTACCTCCAGTTACAGAGACGGCTCCGACAAAAAGAGAAGTGACGGTTCTGCCCCAACAAAGGCGATAACGCCCAAACTGGCAGAAGCACAGAAATACTCATACCTGACTTGACAGGAGTCTAGGAGTGAGTGCGCGAGGTGGTTATAAAAGGCTCTCCACCCCCAAAGAGGAGGTATGCAAACTTTGCGCTATCTGGTTTTACCTTGCCTTTGAAGGATTCTAACTTAAGCTTCGGAGCCTTTACACCGGGTTCCCCCCGGAGCTTCCTCATCTCCTCCGTTTCAGGTTCTCTGCTACTCAGTTCAGAGGCAAGGTCGTTGACAGTTAGGACCGGCCGGATTGTGCATCATCAATTGGCACCGTTTGTGGGAAACGCTTCAAAAAAGCCTCCCTCCAAACTCTCATACCCCCTTTTCTTCTTCAAAAAACCCAACACTCATGGCCTCTTCCAGCAACGCCGGACGTGGCACGGAGACAAACACCACCGGGGAACAACTTCAAGTTCTCGTGGTGTGCATTGGACAGTTCACCATCCCCCTTTCGGTGGATGGAATCCCCAGCTTGAATGCGCCACAAGCAGTGGCACCCATAAACCTTCCTGCCACAAGCATCCCCTTTCCTCCCCCTATTGAGACAACCTTTACTGAACCAACTACCGTCCCCCTGGCAGCCAAAACCGGTTGGACGACCTGATGCAGTGCATGCGGGCAATGCAAGCCCAAATGCAATAGTTCCAACAACACCAGCTTCACCAGCACCAAGTGTTGCACAACATCTCCCAGTATCACTATCAACAACAGTTCCCCCAACTGCCACTGAACCAACCACTACTTCCACCTCGCCACCCTGCTCCGAGGCCGGTCAAGGCCTCCCCGCAAGATGGACGCCCCCACCAAGGAAAGGCCTCCAGGCCCCAAAACCCCCCTAACAGCCAGGCCTCGTCCCCAGGCCGAAGAGAGAAAAAAATCATCCCCGCCTCGCAGCTCGCAGGCGGGTCGGGAACCTCGCCCACGAGATCGGCACCTTGGCGCTCCAAGCCTAAGTTCCCACTCACGGAAAACCGATTTGGTGCCCTAGCAGCAGCAGACTACTAGCATTCCGAGCCCATCGAGCTCGGCAACACGGAGGCCAGCAGCGCCAGTACAAGGCCCACTCAACAACGAAGGTGCCGGCGAAGTCGCCGAACCGCCACCCGTGTCCTGTCAGAGCTCAGAGGCAAAGAAGAGACGAGCTCGGACGAGGTAGGAGTTGCCCCGATTCTCTCAGTTCCTTCCCCCCTCGCATCAGAACTCCTGGCGGTCCCCTTGCCCAGAGATTTCAAGCTCCCACCTCTGGACAAGTATGACGGGTCCTTTGACCCCAATGACCACGTTGATGCTTTCCATTCCCAAATGCACCTCGCTAGGGCCAGCGAATCGTGCATGTGCGTGGCCTTCACCACCACCCTCAGGGGGGTAGCCCGCACTTGGTACAGGAACCTGGCCCCCGGGTCGATAAAGTGTTGGGCTCAGTTCGTGTAGGTCTTCACCGCACACTTTGTCACCAGCAAACGGTGCCCCAGAACAGAGGAAAGCATCTTCGGAGTAGTCCAAAGGGAAGGAGAATCCATACAGGGCTACATTAAGCGATTCAATGAAGCATGCTTGCAGATACTGCGGTTGGACCCCGCGGTGCAGCTCGCGGCGGCAAAAAGATGGGTAACACACAAAGAATTCAAATGGCACATGGTAGCTAACCAGCCCGCAACCGTGGCCAAATTCCTAAAGCTCGCGGACAAGTTCATGAGGACAGAGGAAGAAATCAACCAACGAACCGAGGGCGGGAACGAGAAAAGAAAGAGGGAAGGCGAGCCCTCCAACCCAGTCGACAGGAAAAACCCGGCCCGAGAGCCGAAGCCGAACCAGTCGTTCCAAGCTCCCCTATCAGTTCGGACGGATTACACGCCATTGAACACAAGGCAGACCGAGATCTTAATGACGATCAAGGACGCCCCATACGTGAAGTGGCCACCTCGCCTAAAGGGAAATCCGAACGAAAGAAATAAGAACTTGTATTGTAGTTTCCATAGAGACCATGGTCATAGTACCGAGCAGTGTAATAATCTCCGGGACGAGAAAGAGGGGCTCATCCGTTGCGGATACTTGAGAAACTTTGTACAGCACAACAATAATAACAATAAGGCAGGACGGCAAGGGGAGCACAAAAAGGATGCCCCCGAATCTAGCAGCAGACCTGCTGAACCGTTGCAGCGACAGCCTTCGGAAGAGAGGCCAGTTCGGGGAACCATCCATGTAATTGTTGGAGGTTCGGTGGTAGCAGGGTGTACCTCGGCAGCAGCTCGGACTTCAGTTCGTGAAGTGGCCCTCGAGGAACGGAACCTCCCAAAGAGACCAAAGACCGAAGAACCAATCTTCTTCACGGAGGACGTCGCGCGAGGGGTCCACTACCCCCACGATGACGTGCTTGTCATTAAACTAAGGATCAGCGACTTTGAGGTCAAACGCGTACTCGTAGATTCGGGCAGCTCGGCGGACATCCTCTTTAAATCAACATTTGACCAGCTACAGTTACAGAGGAGTGAACTGAACCCCGCAAACACTCCCTTGGTGGGTTTCAGCGAAGAGGAAGTCAGGCCCCTCGGAAAAATAACAGTACCTGTGGAAGTCGGCACATGGCCTTGTGCGGTCAGACTCAACCATGATTTCCTGGTGGTCGCGACCCCCTCCCCATACAATGCCATAATAGGGTGGCCGATCACGCATATCCTACGGGCAGTGGTCTCCACCTACTATTTGGCCATGAAGTTCCCTACGGACTTTGGTGTGGGGTAGCGCGGGGCGACCAGCTCGAGTCCCGCAAGTGTTATGTTGCCGCCCTGAAGGGAAAAACCAAGGCAGCCGACGACCTCGAACTAGAGTGGCCTGCGGAGCAAGGCGAGGAACGAGCTTCGCCCACAGAGGAAACAGTCGCAATCCCGACTTCGGCTATGGACCCAGCTCGCACACTCCAGATCGGTGCTTCCATCGAGGAGCCCCTACGAACCGATATGCCCGCGGCCGATATGCCCGGTCCGTGGCCGATATTTTTGCGTGGTCCACGGCCGATATGCTCGGTGTTAACCCTGGCCTTATAACTCACAAACTTAACACTGACCCTGTAGTTAGACCTGTTAGACAGAAGAAACGCAACTTAGCCCCAGAACGCTGGAGGGCGGTCGACGAGGAGGTCGAGAAGCTCCTCGTAGCAGACTTCATAAGGGAAGTCCATTACCTGAGCTAGGTGGCCAACCATGTGTTGGTAAAAAAGGCGAACGGCAAGTGGCGCATGTGCGTCGACTACACCTACCTGAACCGAGCTTGCCCGAAAGATTGCTTCCCCCTCCCCAGAATTGACCGCCTAGTGGACGCGACCTCGGGACATGAGTTGCTAAGCTTCCTGGACGCCTACACAGGCTACAACCAAATCCGGATGGACCAGTCCGATGAGGAAAAACCCAGCTTCATAACCGAGTTCGGCCTATACTGTTACAAGGTCATGCCCTTCGGATTAAAAAATGCCGGGGTGACTTTCCAAAGACTCGTAAATAGGCAGTTTCGGCCCCTGATTGGCACGAAGATAGAGTATTATGTAGACGACATGGTCGTCAAGACATAGTTTTCACAAGAATTAATACAAGACTTAGATTCTGTCTTCCAAATCCTGTGTCAGTTTAGCATGAAATTGAACCCCAACAAATGTGTCTTTGGCGTCACCTCGGGCAAATTCCTAGGCTACATTGTCAATCAGCGCGGTATTGAGGCCAACTCGGACAAGATAAAAGCCATCCTAAATATGAGACCACCTCGGAAAGTAAAAGAAGTTCAGAGGCTAAACGGCCGCATAGCCGCCCTGAGCCGCTTCATGTCCAAATCAGCAGACCGCTGCCTACCTTTCTTTAAAGCAATCAAAGGCAAAGGGTTCGAGTGGACCCAAGACTGCCAGCTCGCGTTTGACGAGCTAAAAGGTTACCTCGCCAGTGTGCCAACCTTAGCCTGGCCCGAGGAGGGCGAGGTCTTAGAACTGTACCTCTCGGCAAAAGACGAGGTGGTCAGTTCGGTACTAATAAATGAAACAAACCGGGTCCAGCGACCCATATACTATGTTAGTAAAATTTTGCAGGGAGCAGAGATAAGGTACCCGCAGATAGAAAAGCTAGCGTACGCACTGGTGATAGCAGCTCGTAAACTCTGCCCGTACTTCCAAGCTCACACCATCATCATCCTGACCGACAAACCTTTGAGACAAGTTTTACTCAAACCCGAGGTTTCCGGTCGACTGACGAAATGAGCCATCGAACTCAGCGAGTACGACCTCCAGTACAAGCCAAGAACTGCTATTAAGGCCCAAGCTTTGGCAGATTTTATCGCCGAATGCACGTTTAGCCTCGAAGCCCCCTGAGCCGGTCGAGCCCAAGATCCCCAGCTCGGAGCTCCCAAGCCAATAGAGTCTGAACCCCGTGAAGTAATAGCTAGTGTAGCATCTCTCCTGGTTAGACCAAACGCGAACTGGGATGAGGAGCCCTGGATCCTTCACGTAGATGGCTCCTCGAACCAGCAGGGCAGCGGGGCTGGAATAGTGCTACGCGGCCCGAGCGGAACAAAGTTGGAATACGCACTACGCTTTGAGTTCGCGGCATCCAACAACGAGGCGGAGTATGAGGCACTAATAGCCGGGCTGAACCTAGCGCACAAGGTCGGAGCAAAGCATGTAGTTATTTGCAGTGATTCCCAGCTCGTGGTCAACCAAGTTATAGGAGAGTACGAAGCACGCGAGCTCACTATGATTGCATACTTGGCAAAAGTAAAGGAGGCCCTACTCAACTTCCAGTCACACTTCATCAAGCAAATCCCGAGGTCAGAGAACACTGAGGCGGACGCCCTATCCCGACTAGCCAGCACGAGCCACAACGCCAAGAGAACCGTGTACATAGAGGACTTACCTCGGCCCAACATTCTCGGTGGGGCAGAAGAGGTCGCTCCTGTCTCTGAAGCAGAGCCGAGCTGGATCGACCCACTCGCGAGCTTCCTGCTAGACGGAACCCTCCCTACGGACCGCAATGCAGCCAAGAGGGTGCAGCGCCAGGCAGCCAAATACGTCATAATAGACGAACGGTTGTACCGATAATCCTACACGCTCCCCTACCTGCGATGCTTGCGCCCTGCCGAAGCCGAGCTCGTACTCTGCGACACTCATGAAGGCTTATGCGGTGGACACCTGGGAGGCAGAGCCCTCGCTCAAAAAGCACTTCGACAAGGATACTACTGGCCAACGATGAAGACAGAGGCCGTCGAGCTCGTCAGAAAATGCGACAAGTGTCAGAAGCATGCCAATATCCACCATCAGCCTGCTGCTGACCTCAAGTACCTCACCAGTCCATGGCCCTTCGCCCAATGGGGCATCGACATTCTGGGGCCATTCCCACCAGCGACAAGCAGGAGAAAATTCCTAGTGGTGGCAGTAGATTACTTCACAAAGTGGATAGAAGCTGAACCTCTGGCAACAGTTATTGCCTGAAACATATAGAACTTCTTTTGGAAGAACATAGTATGTCGCTTCGGGCTACCTCGGGTACTGATCTCCGACAACGGCAAACAGTTCGAGGATATCAAGTTCTAAGAATGGTGCCAAAGTATGGGAATTAGTTAGAACTTCACGTCGGTTGCACACCCGCAGGCAAATTGCCAAGCAGAAGTAATGAATAGAGCCATCCTCCGCGGACTGAAAGCACGACTAGACCGAGCTAAAGGGTTGTGGGCGGACGAGCTACCAAGTGTTCTATGGGCTCACTGAACCACGGAAAAAACCGCCACAAGAGAGACCCCCTTTAACCTCACCTACGGCACCATGGCGGTAATCCCGGCGGAAATCGAAGTACCTACGCTACGACTAGAAGCATACGACGAGCAGACAAATGAAGACGAGTTACGCACCAACCTCGACCTACTGGACGAGGTGAGAAACCTCGCGCACATCCGAACTGTGGCCTACCAGCAAAAGGTAGCTCAGTACTATAACGCGCGAGTAAAGAAGAGGAACTTCCGCGTCGGCGACCTGGTTCTCTGTAACGTCATGGTACCTGAACCCGGCGTAGGAAAACTCAGACCAAATTGGGAAGGACCCTACCGAGTAAAGAAAGCACTCGGGGGGGCATACGAGCTCGAAACCCTAGAGGGAAAACAAGTACCCCGAGCATGGAACATTGTCAACCTAAGGCGATACTACCTATAGACCGCCAAGCAAAGTGGATAAAATCACCACCAAAGCCTACGGGCTAGGATACCAAGCTAACGAAGGAATCTTGGCACAAGCAAGCAAAGAAAACAAGCCGCGCGAGTGCGGTAACTCGGGTAGAAAACAGACCGGACGTATAGTCAGTTCGGCAAATACGTTTAGTTTGGCAAATATGCTCAGTTCGAGAGAAAGAATAACCAACACTTAAACAAGTCATTCCATTCCAAAAGTAGGGTAGTACAAAAAAAAAAAAAAAATTTACAAGCCCGGAGCTATTTCTTCATCATCAGAAGGCACTTCGACAAAACCCATAGGCCCCGCCTCGCCCTCGGAGTCTGGCTCGGCGTCAGCAGCATTAGCCATCTCCTGAGTTATGCGCGAAGTGGATATGGCACTAACATCGAGCTCGGGGTACGTATTCCAGATCATCCACCGGCTTAGTTTAAAACCCCTCCTATATGAATCCACCATCAGATCATCAAAACCCGGCGAAGCGATGTACTCATCGACGGCCTTCTTCTTGGCATCTTCGATACCTTGAGAAAAGATCTGCATCCTTTCCCTGATGTCCTCCTGAAGATACTCGACCTGATGCTACAAATCCAGCCTCAAGTCCGCCATGTGCTTCACCACCACTCCCATGGTCTCGGCATCTCTCTAAGACCTCGCCTGCCTGATCTGAGAAAAACGAGCAGTCTCTTCAGCAGCACGAGCAGCCTCCTTGGCAGCACAACGAGCCTCTTCGGCAGCTCGCGCCTACCTCGAGCTCCTCTCCACCTGAGACGCCAAGGCGTGAATAGAAGAATTCACCTACCAAAAAGAACCGAGTGATCAAAAGAACCAATAAAATGAAAGCCAAAGAGCTCTAAAAAAGGGAGAACACTTACCACCATGGCATGGGTAATGGCACGATAGGCCACTTGATGCAGAGAGAGATTAGTCCACGCCGTGACCTCCTTGGGGAAAATGGCCTCCTTACTCTTTTGAAGAGCATGGGTCGGCGTCAACACACTCCTGAAATCCCCCGGGGCCCCCGAGCCCGAGGGCCCAGCTCGCGTATGAGCAGACCCGGAGTAAGCAGGAGCACCGGAGTATGTAGGAGCCCCTGTGTATGTAGTCTCGGCATAAGGGCCCCCTGCCGGCACCTGCATTGGAGGGACCATCTCGGGCTCCCTGGGCAGATCTTCTAGTTAGTAGCCAGACACCTCGGGCTCCGCATCCTGAGGCGTCTCAGCGCGAGTTCGCTTGGCAACCCGCTTTCTCCTCTTCATACCTTGAAACAAGTGCCCACCCCGGGTCCCTCGCGAATCCATCACACCTGCGAAAAGAAGTTCACCGTCCGTAAAAAACAAGAAAGACAACAAGATAAGAGTCTCTAAGTGAAGAACCTACCCGAGCTCAGGCCGGCCGCAATGAGCTTGGCCTCCGTCAGATACTGTTGACACTTCAGCCCAAGACGCGCCCATTGTCGGAGGCCCTTCGCTGTCTCCTTGTCAAGCATAACCCCGGAGTCAGGAGCGGCCATTCCCCACTCGGTATGAAAAGGCCACCCCAGCACACTTCGCATCCTGAAATAGTCCCGCTTCCATGCTGGGACCTTGTTAGGGAGCTCGTGTAAAAGCTTAAAGCCCGGGCGAGGAGACAGGTAGTAAGTCCGCCTGCACCCGGGGAGGGGACCCGCTTGCTTCTTAAGCATCAAGATTGAAGAAAAAAATCTCCAAGTCCAACGGAAAGCTCTCGTCGTAGAAAAAGGAGATTGTCCCCACCAAGTTTCGAATGGAATTCGGGTGAAACTGGCCGACCGTCACGCCGAAGTGGTTCAAGACTTCAACAAAGAGGGGGTGGAAAGGCAATCGCATCCCCGCGGCGAGCTGCTCCCGGAATATCACGATCTCATCAGGACCGTGTTCCCAAGGAAAGCCACCCTAAGCATACTCCCCGGGCAAGTTATAGTAAGTAATGAGGGATTGGAGCCCCTCGGGCGTCATGGTCGAAGGGCCGAACTTGTCTAACATCCGACCCCAACGAGAGGTGGACGCCAAACTACCCGAAGTGCCACGGCCTACGAGCTCGAACTCTTCCTCGAGCTCTACCTCCGGCTCACAAGGGCTATTGGGGGATGCAACTTGGTTCGTAGAACCTGCATCAGACCCGCTGAAAGGACTATTTGAGCCATTCGAGCTAGACATCGGGAGTGATGAGATCCAAGAAAGTACTCACCCAGACAAAAGCTGTAGACCACAGGAGCTCGGACGAACGGAAGACCTTGAGTGCAAATTGAAAAAACTTGGACGCGAACTGGATGCGAGCTGAAACTCAGACGCGAGCTCAAGAGAAATACAGAAGTGACAACAACTGGGGTCCCCCCCGCTATTTATGCTCACAGTGACCGAAAGGCAACGACTTACATCAAAGCCAATCCGACAGCCTACGGCCGCACTGACCGCACGTCCCCCGAGACCGAGACGTGATTGGCGCACGTCTTTCTGAAACTGACAGCGCCGGCGCACATCTTTTCGAAATTGACAGAACGCCAACACACATCTCCTCAGAAAAAACGGCAGCGGCACGTCTTTTTCAAATTTGAAAAAACTCCCGCTACCGCGCCCCCAAGTGGCGCTCCATTTTTTAAAATTTCGAAACAACGTGCACCGCCACATCTATCAGCATTTAGACAGGTCGGCGCACTTCCCGCATAAATGGACGCTCGAAGAATCCCAAGAAACCCTGACAACGCACCTCGCGCCAGCAGAACCAAGATTCAAAGTGCAGGACAAATCTACCTGACACCTTGCGAACTCCCCGCGTCAGGGCAAGACCCTTAGCACGAGGAATGGGGGGCAATTGATGAAGGAAGATTTGGCCCGACCTCGCAAATCACATCACGTGGCAAAAAACAAGTAGCTCGACACTTAAAACAGCGTACCGAGAGTACAAACGCCAAAGGGAAGAGACCAGCGGTCCGAACTCCCTAGAAAGTGCCCGAACTCCCTACTTAGTGCTCGAACTCCCTGCAAGGAGCTCGAACTGCAAGGTGACCGAACTCCCTACTTAGAGCTCGAACTCCCTGCAAGGAGCCCGAACTCCCTGCAAGGTGCCCGAAATCCCTACTTAGTGCTCGAACTCCCTACAAGGAGCCCGAACTCCCTGCAAGGTGCCTGAACTCCCTACTTAGTGCTCGAACTCCCTACGAGGAGCCCGAACTCTCCCTTTGGCCCCAAGTCGCACAAAACAGAGACCCGAACTGGTTCGTCCTATGACAGTTCGGGGCCCCCCTTATCCGAACTCAAGACTTCACCTCACGCACCGCTCCAAGCACTTCGCTTCCGGAGCATTGAACTGGACGAACCACGCCGTACCTGACATCGAAGGAGTCCGTATCCAGGGGCGGTGCACCTGACTGACTTGGGATCTGACGCTTGACGGCCGCATTTCAAACGGTCACCTGCCACCGTCACCTGTCACCACTACCTCCAGTTACAGAGACGGCTCCGACAAAAAGATTAGTGACGGTTCTGCCCCAACCGAGGCGATGACGCCCGAACTGGCAGAAGTACAGAAATACTCATACCCGACCTAACAGGAGTCTAAGAGTGAGTGCGCGAGGTGGTTATAAAAGGCTCTCCACCCCCAAAGAGGAGGTATGCAAATTTTGCGTTATCTGGTTTTACCTTGCCTTTGAAGGATTCTAACTTAAGCTTCAGAGCCTTTACACCGGGTTCCCCCCAGAGCTTCCTCATCTCCTCCATTTCAGGTTCTCTGCTACTCAGTTCAGATGCAAGGTCATTGACAGCTAGGACCGGCCGGATTGCGCATCATCAGCTTGTATTGTGGGAAAAGACATTCTGTCTCTGGTTATAAAGAACTGTTGCCAAAGGTGAGATTTTTTGACATTTAATTTTAAGTTTTAACAATGTTTAAATAAACATCATTAAAACTTCACTCCCGCCACTTAAATTCCACTCCCCATCACACCCAAAATTCCGCGCGAAAAAACCTTTCACGACATTTATTGTAAACATCATGGAAATTAGTTTTAACGACGCTTAAATTATTTTTTAATGACATTTATGTGAAGCGTTGTTATAAATGTCTCCCACCAATATAATTTATGGAGGGAATGCAGTTTTTTACGATGTTGGACATAAATGTCATGACAAAGGAAATTTAAATGTCTCAAAAATTACTTTTGTACTGATTTTAAATTTTTAAAATTTATTAACTATAAAGTAAACTTATAATATAGTTGATTTGAAAGAATTATAGAAATATTATTATTTATCTTTTAACTTTCTTATTAATGAATTTTAAAATTTATATATTAATTATAAAGTTAAATTGAAATAATTATAGAAATATTTTATATTTTATTTTACAAATGTAATTAATATTTTTATTAATTTGTTTATTAATCTTACAAATTTGTATTCAACTATTAATTGTACTCTATGTTTTATTTTAAGTTATTTTGAATATTGAAATGGAGTTTAAATTTATCCATGTCATAATTTATTTTATTTAGAATATTTATATATTGATTTTATTTGTTCATATTTCTTTAAAAGATTATGATGATGATATATAAATAAATGGTCCAAAATTTTTTACATTCCATTGGTTGGTTGCAAAAAGGAAGATATATAATAGGTAAATTAGTGCCTATGACATTATTAATTTATTAAATATTAAATTTTATTTTAATTAAATATTAGTTAATGTCTAATTAATCAACAATGTTTTTATCTTTTTTATATTTTATTTTATTATTAAATATTAATTAGATGACTAGTTAATGTATCATTAATTAATTAATTAACTAATTAATAAACCTTTGAGGACTACTTGTATTTAGTGATGTCAAACTGGGTTCAGCATGGGCTTTACTTAACCTTGAGGGAAAATTCACCATTAGTACCTTATACTTTGGCTCGAGTGACAATTTGGTCATAGGACTTTAAAATGTGACAATTCAATACCCAAACTTTCAAAATGTGACAATGAAGTACTTGTTGTTAACTAGTCAATTAATTAGCCGTTAAGTGACACTTGAAAAGTCAAAAATGCCCTTTGAATGCCATCTAATTCTCTTTATCAACCATCCAAACATTGGCAATAAAATGAATAGTTCCAAATTATAGATTCTTGTAAACAGTCACCATTTTTTTTGAATAGAAGAGGCTAGGATTTGGGATTGTTTAGTCTTTTGCCAATTTTTGGATGGTTGTTGAAGAGAATTAGATAGTATTCAAAGGGCAGTTTTGACTTTTCAAGTGTCACTTAGCGGCTAATTAATGGACTAGTTAACGACAGGTACTGGATTGTCACATTTTAGAGTTCAAGAACCAAATTGTAACTCGAGCCAAAGTACAGGGTACTGATAAGGAATTTTCCCTAACCTTAATCCGACCCTCAAATGTTCCCATGCAAATCCAATTTGAGTCGACTTAGTAATATGTAAATTTCAAACTTGACCCAACTTATTGGGTTGACCTAATACCAGCGTTTTCAACCCATCATTGACCCGGCTGGTTGAATAGTTTAAATCATCACCCGGTTAGGATTCTAGGTCCAGTTTAGTAAATACCCATCAGGTGATCAAAAACTGTTAACTTGGTCAAGAACTGTTCAACTTGGCTGGTTCAACTGTTGACCCATTTGACCCGATCACTAGGCCATGGGTTGCACACTTAATGCATACATACTTTCGGAGGCAATAACTCTGCACTTTGATGTCCGATTGGGGTGATCTTTTTTTTTTTAATTTTGGGTAACTATTCAAAATCTGTGCATCTCAAGGAGCCAAAGGCGCCTTGCCCTACTAGCCCAACCTGAATGCATCATATTCTAATGTGGGTCAAGTTCGGGTTGGGAAAATTGGGCTTAACCTCAGGCTCGATCTGAGCTCGGGCTTGAAGCCCAAATTTTAGGGCTAGGCCTAGGTTGACCATAAACCCGACCTAGCCCACCTGATTTGCACCCTTAGAGATGGATATTGCCTTAACAAGTAGGGTGGAGATGAGGTTAATAGGAATAGCCTAATTAGGGATAAGGACAGGACTAAGGCTATCAATGATGCCCAAAAATCCGAGACCCAATCTAACTATATGATGATGTATTTATATAATCAGTTTGGATTTAGATTTTTTAACCTACATCTGATTTATAATTGGATCGAGACTTGGATTTGACTTCATCTGATCCAACTAAAATCCAAATTCGATTATAATATAATATTTATTGATTTTAATATAAAAAATTTATATAATTATAATTAAATTTATAAAAATATATTTTTATATATTATATTATATATGAATCTTTATATATGTATATTTACATTAATTTATTATATAAAAGTTGAAAGGTAATTAAATTTTTAATCTTGTTGGATTTTAAAATATTAAAGTAAAATTGGATTAAATCCAAATATATATATAATAAAAATATTTATTTTATAAAAAATAAAAAGAGTAAAGAGTAAAGACAAAACTAAAGATTAAAAATATTAAAAATAAAAGTATTTCTTTTTAATTTTTAACTTTTAATATTGAACTTTCTCTCCTCTTCGATATGAGCACCAAAGCTTCTCCCATTGTATACATCGTTGAAGCTACTTTATTGACCAACGACCACCATTGTATTTCCATTTTATCGTCATCGATTGCCGTCCACTTCACCATTGTTGTCGTCTCTCTCTCTCTCTCTCTCACACACACACATCTTGTTTTCTATCTTCCAAGTTCCAAGCCTTATAAAAGCCCTAAAAAATGAAACCCAAAACCCTCTTCCTTCCCCTATTCAACCAAATTGGGCTGATGGGCATTGTTCTTCATTACAATCGGTGTGGGTTAATTTCTCATTGTAGGTAACTGGAGCTCCCATTTTTGTACACTTCCCTCCTCATCCTTTCTTCTTCTTCATCATCATCATCTTCTTCTTCTTCTTCTTCTTCTTCTTCTTCTATTGTGGATTACGGTACTTCTCTATGCATGTCACTAAAGGGAGGAAGAGCAAATAGCAAGAATTTTTTGTTTCCTTAGGGTTTTCTAGCAAAGGGATCGTAAGGATTATGGTACTTCCTGATTCTTAATCTGGTGAAATTCTTAATCTATTTTTTCTTTAGTATACTATATCTTAGGCATGAAAAGCTTAGACATGTAAATGGTTGTTGCTTCATCTTGGTTGTTTTCAACTATGATTATTTTGAATTCATTAATTAGAATAACAACCATGATTATTGTGTTGACTTCATTAAATATTGTTAAATCTACACAATCTAAAAGAACTCCAAGATTTAATGTTTTTAGACATTCGACATTATTGGGAAGTGGAAACCTTTCATCTTTTCATAAACCCCTTCTAAACTCTAGGGGTGTTGGAGTCTTAATGGAATGTAACAGACAACCATAGTCTGTTAGATAGCTGCCAAGAATTTAGTCGGACAGTTTGTAGTTTGTTGGAAAGTCAAAGCAAAATTACCAACATTCATTACAGATGGATCTCATCGCATACTTTTGTCTATAAATACTTATTCCTCTCAAGTCAATAAAATAATATTTTCCTATGAGTCCAATTTTTTTTTCACATGGTATCAAAGCTCTAGGTTGTAAACCTAGTTTTCCATTTCTGACCAACAACCTTTCTTTTCCCTCTTGTCTTTCTCACGCATAGTCAACCGGCAACCTTTTCCTTTTTGTTTCTCTCACCTATGACCAGAGATGACTATAGAATTAGGTTACAACAGTGACAACAACTCATTCATCGGATAATCTCGGCATAATGTTGGTATCGTTATTGCTAAATGAAGAAAACTATCCGACTTGGAGACGTACAATGATCAACACTCTCAATGCCAAAAATAAGATTAGATTTGTGGATGGAACGATAAGCAAGTCGGACCTCACCAGACCGATGGAATTGAGAGCTTGGTCCAAATGCAACTACATGGTGTGTCTCGTGGTTGTTCAATACCCTAGCACAAGAACTACACCAGAGTATTGCCTATATTGAAACCGCACGAGAAATCTAGCTCAACGTAGAGCAATGATTTTCTCAGGGCAATGCTCCACGCATTTTTCACTTGAAGCGCGAACTGGCTGTTCTGCATCAAGAAAACCTCTCAACTCATCATACTACACCAAAATGAAGGGGATTTGGGATGAACTCTATATTTATGCTCCAATCTTAGTCTATGCCAACTGCGGAGCAAAAGATCTCATCATTGAAAAGGAAAAAGAAAAGGTTTATCAATTCTTGATGGGCCTCAGAGATCATTTCAATGTCATACAATCAAATATTCTAAGCATGGAGCCTTTACCACTAGTCACCAAGGTCTATGCATTGATTGCCCAAGAAGAGAACTATCAATTGTTCTCCACTTGCTACCCTCCAACCTCCGAAGCTATTGCTTTCTTTTCTTCTGGTTCAAAGAATCCATCCACGAGACAATGGGAATGGTCCAAGATTCGTTGTGACCACTGCAAGAAATAGGGCCACAACAAAGATCGGTGTTATGAACCGGTGGGTACCCTCCGGGATGGTAATGGTACATTCCCTATTCCTGGCCTATCAGTTGAACAATATCATCAACTCATCACCTTCCTAGGCATGAGTAAGCAATTAACTTCTACCTCCAATTTTTCTAGCAAGTCTTCAGATCCCTACTCAATCTTAAACATTGAATGCTAGCTGCTTGACAACGGTGCCTCATATCACATGGCTCCCACTACAAACATCTCTAATCAAAGCTAGTCTAGAATGGCTAGAAGGGCAATTCATCTCCCTGATGGAACAAGATTGATCACCGAGTCTCATGGCTATGTGAGAATAACACTTGAGATTCAATTGAAGGATATTTTGTTCATTCCTGGTTTCAAGTGCAAGTTACTATTAATCATCAAGATTAACTTCTCAACCGAACTGTGTGGCAATGCTCTTTTTTCCACCTTTTGTGTATTACAGGACCTGACCTCCAAGAGAGTGATTGGGCACGACAAGATGCACGATGGGCTTTACCATTTTGTGCCAATTACATAATCAACAGCCTTACACTCCTCAGGTTTAAACATTGATGCTTCTTCCAATCTTTGGCATGCCAGATTGGAACATGCATCTTATGAGCACTTCGCCTTGATTCCTGCAATACAAGTTTCAACACATAATAATGAGCAGTGTTGTGACACCTGCCTGAAGGCTAAACAACCTCGACTACATTTTCTTGTTAGTACTACTAAATCTGACAATTGTTTTGAAATAATACATGTAGACACTTGGGGTGGCTATCGAACCTCTTCTTTATTAGGTGCTAGATACTTTCTCACAATTGTAGACAATCATTCTCGTGCTACTTGGGTTTATTTGATGAACTATAAATCTAATGCTTACATGTATCTAGTCATGTTTTGAAACCTTGTTTGAATACACTTTCAATCTCATATGAAGTGTATTCAGATGGACAATGGACAAGAGTTCCATTCAGGGCCTGTGCAACATTATTTTAATGAACACGACACTCCATCAACGTTCCTGCGTAGACACTCCCTAATAGAATGGAGTGGCATAATGAAAACACTGACACCTCCTTGAAGTTGCTAAAGCATTGAGGTTTCAAGCTGGTCTTCCCATACGATTTTGGGGAGAATGCGTACTCACTTCTGCCTACATTATCAATTACCTCCCTAGTTCGATTTTAAAGGGTAAGACACCATATGAAGTATTATTATCTCACCAGGCACCCACCTATGACCACATTAGGACATTTTTTACTTCGCGTGCTCAAAAATGTGTGTTCCTTGGCTACCTTCATATGCAAAAGGGGTACCACATGTATAGCTCGGAGGACGAAAGGTTGTTTGTCTCACGAGACATCCGTTTCTTTGAGAACCAGTTTCCATATCAGAACTCTGTCACTAGTGGCGTTCAATGCCCGGTCATGCCATTGCCAGCTCTTGATGATGTCACATCTGGCTCACCTAAACCGCTGCGGTCTATTAACCACCTATCTACAAACAATCATGATGCAACTCAGTCCACCATGGATTTGTCCCATATTTCACATTAATTACTAGTTGACAAAAATCGCTCCACTGGCTTTCAACCCAGGAGAGAGTGTCGACCTCCAATGCGTCTATCCATCTATGACTACTGAACGGTTCACACTATGAAGGCCCATTTAGTCACTCTTGACCCATCCAAAGTTACCAGTAGTGTTCCCAATTTAGAACCCACCACATATCAGCAAGCATATAAATCTTATCATTGGAGAATGACAATGGCAGTTGAGTTGGCAGCCCTCAAAGCCACTCAAACCTGGACATTGACTAACCTTCCTAGCAACAAATCTACTATGGGTTGTAGATGGGTCTTCAAGGTGAAAACGAATCCTGATGATAGCATTGAGCAATACAATGTACACTTAGTTGCAAAGGGATACACCCAGATTGAGGGTGTGGACTATACATAGACATATGCACCGACAGCAAAACTGGTGACTGTGCGGTGCTTATTGGCCCTTGCTTCAATCTGTCATTGGCATTTACATCAAATGAATATAAATAATGCCTTTTTGCATGGACAATTACATGAAGAAGTGTACATGGATCCTCCACCCGAACTACTCCCACCAAGAGATAATTGGGTATGCAAACTCTATAAATCCATTTATGGCCTTAAGTAGGCCTCTCGCAACTAGTTCGATACACTAGCCAATGCCTTGAAGGAATGAGGTTTCAATCAATCCAAGGCTGACAATACTCTGTTTACACTTCACAAATCTGGCCACTCCCTCGTAGTGTTAGCCTATATCGACGATCTGGTGCTAGTTGGTGATGATCTTAATGACATGAACAGTCACAAGACATATCTCGGCAGTTGCTTTCTTATTAAGGATCTCGAAACTCTCCATTACTTCCTAGGAATTGAAGCCATTAGGACATCTGAAGGCATTTTTCTTAATCAACAAAAATACCTCAAAGAAATTCTTAAAGACACGGGCATGCCAGATTGTCGGCCTAGCTCATTTCGCATGGAACAACATCACGATTTACAGGCTAGCAATGGTCCTCCCATTAAGGATCCAACACAACATTGACACCTTGTGGGCAAGTTGTTGTATTTAACCATTACAAGACTTAAAATTAGCTATTCGATCAATACACTCAGCTAGTTTATGTCTGATACTTGATAGCCACATCTTGATGCTGCATGTCTTGCGATATCTCCGATCTTCGCCAAATCATGAGATATTCCTATCCTCTTCTAGTGATTTCACGATTAGAGCTTATTGTGATTCAGATTGAGCAGGTTACCCTACTACAAGGCGCTCGATCACAAGCTACTTTACCACCTTGGGTTAGTCTCCTCTATCGTGATAGTCCAAATGACAGTCCACCATTTCTCAATCCTCGGCAAAAGCTGAATATCGATCCATGGCAGCCACAGCAAGTGAGCTAGTCTAGCTCAAACAATTGTTTTTAGATCTTGGACTTGATCATCAACAACCCATGCAACTCTTCTGTGACAACAAGGCAACGTTGCACATTGCGGCAAATCCAGCTTTCATGAACGGACCAAGCATATGAAATAGATTGTCACTTCATAAGGGAACTTATTCAATCTCAGTTTCATCACTATGGCTCATATATCTTCCAAGGGACAATCTGCAGATATATTCACTAAGGCACTTGGTTGTGGTCAATTCCACTCCTTCTTACCCAAGTTGGGCATCCATCCACCTCCTGCTCCAACTTGAAGGGGGTGTGTTGGAGTCTTAACGGAATGTAACAAACAGTTGTAGTCTGTTAGACAGATGTCATCAAGTTAGTTAAAAAGTTTGTAGTTTGTTGGAAAATCAAAATGAAATTACCAACATCCATCGTAGATGGACCAACATTCACCGCATAAGGATCTCATCGCATACTTTTTTCTATAAATACTTATTCCTTTCAAGTCAATAAAATAATATTTTCCTTTGAGTCCAATTCTATTTTTTTCAAAAGGGGATAGTTGGTTTTCTGTTTAATACTTAACAACTCATCATCATCATCTATATTTTACTTTCACTCTAAATGAACAAATATAATATATATATATATGAAGCATTCCTAGCTAAATACCTCAAAATGATGAATATAAAATGTATGTTCAACATCTCTTTACTTTCATTCTAATGAGCCAATCCGTTGTTTTTACTTTTTAATGGGTTGATGCATGTCTTCATCCACTTAAATGCTTGATTAACATTTATTAAAGGAGAGGTTTCTCAATACTTCACTGCAATAATATCAAAACCCAGAATTAAGTGATACTTAAAGCTAGAGGCATCAGGCATGTCTGTCAACCATTTGATATGATAGAGGTAGTTTAGTGTCAAACACTTTACCTATTAAAGAAGACAATTAAGATAGGGACATTTATGAAATTCATCCACCCAGCTCGGAGA
The DNA here is from genome assembly GCF_055504915.1 of Nelumbo nucifera. Lineage (NCBI taxonomy): Eukaryota > Viridiplantae > Streptophyta > Magnoliopsida > Proteales > Nelumbonaceae > Nelumbo > Nelumbo nucifera. Next base: position 51,734,560 of record NC_142653.1, read on the forward strand.
ACAACAATAACATACTAACATATGATGATTGACTCCTAGCACCATTGAACTTAGGTTTTATATAGGCCCAATTGTTTTAGCACATCAACAGCTAATTCCTTTAATTTTTTATTATGATATGGTAATAAAAGAAATAGACACATAATTAAATATAAGAGCTATTGATTCCTTGGTATGTGGAATGATTTATGTAGCAGCTGATCTTGGAAACATTATGTTTTTCCATCTTACTATAACAAGATTAGGATATTAAAAGACTAATTTGGCACTAGCTTCTTTTGTGATAAAGAACTAAAATGTGTTGTTGTCGATGATAACATAGCATTTGTGCAAATGAACCTGATGGGCCAATACTGGACTTTCTTTGTCCCACTTTAACTCATGAAAACACCATTGATGTTGGGTACTTTATCTCTGGCCTTTCTCAAAATCCTTATTGTTCTCTTTGTTTTCTTCTTTCTTCTTTCCTTTTGCTTTAGTTTGAAATTTTAGTTAGTCCTAAGGTTTTAGTTTTAATCTAGGTGGCCATTGGATAGGTAAATCTAGTGTTTAAAGATTAATTTGTAGGAAAAAGTGCATATGAATATGAGTTTTCACAGGCATAGTCTTTCATATATAGAGTAATGGAAGTGTAGGAAAACGTGCACCAGAACCAGACTCGTAACAAATTACTGCGTATATTGAATATGAGTTTTCACGGGCATAATACATTTCTGTGAATCCATTGCAACAATAGTTGTAGAAATTATTACATTCCAAAGTGATTTTTAGGTGCTTCCATCATATCAACCATATACCAATTTTAATTGATTTTCAATTAGAATTGATGATATGCGATCTGCTCACTTCCTCGTGTTTAATGATTGGGCTCGAACTAGGGTTTTGATTTGACAGTGCCGAGCTGCACATCCAAACTGGTATCTGTACATCCGAGCTAAAAAGAGCTGTAAAGAAGAAGGATTAGAGTGTCGGGGTAGGTTTTACCCAAGAGAATACTCCGATGCTTAAGTCAGAAAAGTGATTTTGTGAGAATATGTGAGAGAGTTTAAGAGCATTAGTGCATATACCTCTTCTGAGTGGATCTGAAGCTCTTTTATAGTTATCTGGGGTTCATGTGCCATTAGGCAATGTCTCTGAGTCTCCTATGGAGCTGTTTCTGTAGTTTGAGGCATGCTGGAGTGTTAGTTGATAGATTCGTACGGTGGTTATAGGTCGCCTGTAGGTCTTGTGGCGTGCAATTCGGCAAGCCATTCCAATTATCGTGGTAATGGTGCCTGTGGAGGCGTGGCGCGCAGAACAGTTTAGGCAAGTTTGTGTTGGCAGCAGCCCAAGCTTGCCCCAGCTCGACCGCCCACCTGACGTTGGGTGTCTCATGTTGACTTGTCGAGATATCCTGCTGACTTGGATGCTGTGTTGTCAACAGTGTCCATGTGTCATTAGTTGAGCGGGGTGACCAAAATGCCCCTCATCAAGAACCATTACATTAGATCTCCAAGCTAGTAATTGTTTCTAAGCTTAAAATAATCCAATTCTCTATGAACACATAAACGGTGCATAAACCATACAAGAACTTTTCCCATGACAAATCTTAAAACTTAAAACTTGTTATAAGACAAATGCTTTCCAAATGCCAATTAAAATAGGTGCCAAGTGATCATGAAAGATAATGCATATGCAATATCAGTTGGTCACTCTCTAGATTCTCCACATGAAGTAATGAAATACTACTGAATGTGGTACTTGAGAGCCTACAGTACTGTTGCAGGTTTGATCTCGCCCCTAGCTAGAGGCGCCAATAAATGCTCATCTCCACAACTGAATTATTGGCTTCTATTTGAGACAGAATGGATTTATGGCTGGTATTTACTTTTTGCTAGGCCAGTCGATGTGTAATTCAGGCCTAGCTGAATTATCTGGATATACCTGCTTTGTAATTCAGGCCAGTCGAAGTTCCATCTCTAGATTCTCCCTATTTTTTATTTTTTCTGGTTTCTTTAGTCTGTCTCACCCCTCTCTATCCTCCTCACGATGGCCTTCATTATCTCATCCCTGCTACACCATTGGGCCGTCAACTTCACTACCATCCACTCTTGTAGACCTGGTCCGTCATCTAACCATCTTACCAACCCCCCTTTTCCGCAATCATTTATTTATTTATTTTTTTTTCTGTTGGGTATCCCATGAAATATATTTACTAATTTATAGGCTTGTTAGTGTGGTTTGGATGGATTGCTTCAGGTTAAAAAAAAAAAGTTTTTATATATTTATTTCTTTTGTGTTAATCTTCAAGAAAAAGTAGTATGATTGGAGTCCGTGGTGGAGTAGTTAGGGCACCGTCAAGGAATGGATGCCTTCTTTACCACTCCCCCATTCGGTTCAGGTAAAATCTTGAAAAATGATCCTCTACTATGATTAAATAGTTGATAAGAGTGCACTTTGATGAGTATCATTTGATGAAACGTCTATGCCTTCAATGAACATCCAAGAAATAAAGACATTTTAATTAACATTGACATATATGAAAAGTAAGCCACAATGGACACTTTGATTTTATATGTAATCAGATGTTGGCAACAATTAACAGTGGAGAATTGACTCCACAAAGAAGGATCTGATTGTCTTGGACTTGGATACTTTGATAGTCGAACTCTTCCTTCTCTTTTTGTCAGGCAAATCTTATAGAAATTGATCTGCCTTAAGTCTTTGTAGGTTTGATGGGGCTAAGCTCATTTTGGTTTTAGTATTTGAGGTGTATAGCTCTGAAAGCAACTAATCCAGTAGCTCCATATGGAGATTCCATCTGTGGCACTGCTTGAGTGGTTGATGATAGGGTTCTATCACTAAACTAGAGGCAGAATAAAATAATAAAGAATATATATTTATGTAAAAATAATGTTTCAGATTTTGATTTGTGGGTCTGTCCAGCTGGTAGAGGGCTGATTGTCCTTCATGGGGACCATGTGAGTTTGTGGATGTGATGCTATTGCTAGTTAATTTGCTACCACATCTGTCCCTCTCTCTCTCTCTCTCTCTCATATCATCATATGGATGAGTTCCCCATGGGTGAAGCTTTAAGTAACTAAGTCTATAAATTTCCATGTGTCACCTAATGATGGGAAGTGCAACGGAATTATGGGTTTTGTGTATGAATATGAAAGAGAAGGGAAGTGCAATAGACAACAGCTGTGGTGGTCCATAGATGCCCAAAGATTCTAAGCTTTCCTAAAAAAGTTGATGTCCAATCCTAAGAAAACTGCCCTTCATCTTCATGGGAATGATTTTATGTAGTAGATAGATAGAAATCTGCCCTTCATCTTCATCTTCTATTGAATAATTCTGAACTAGATCATTCTGAACCTCACTTAATAGTTTACGTTTTTAGGTTTAATGGTCATTTGACACCGTATCAAAGTTTATTTGTTCATGTTATCTAGTATTCAATCCTCTTCATTTATCCATGCTTCAAGCCCAATGGGATTTCATCCAAGCAGCATGTTAGAGAATCGGAAACCTATTCAGGAATCTCAACTAGCAACTAAATTAAGCATTTAGGTTGAATGGTTCCTTGGAAAATGGTCCTCTTGTGAAAGGGGACACTTATCACATATGAATATTCACATGAATGAGAATCTTCATACAGGAACACTTATCAGTTATCCTAGAGTGAATCTTAGTGCAGGAGAAATTTGAGAAAAAGAAATGAGTAGGACATCTGAGTCGAACTAGCCACGTGGAAGACTCCTAGATGATCATCACATGGAGAAATGTTAGGTGGCAGTCACCCCCTTTCAAATCCATTAGGTTACTAGAACATAAATCTATGCGGTTTAGAAATGGTAATATATAGGTGATTCACTCTAAGGGCCATATATTGTATAAGCCTAACATGGTTAGTGGTTTAGTGGGGCTACTAACAGAGTGTATACAAGACCCACTGATACGCAATGTGTAGATTCTGCCTTTGTGAATTTGAACATTGACTCAGCCTGCAATCTTATATGGACTGGCTTTGAATTTTCAGTCTTTAAATTCGGTTTGGGCCAAAAAGTTCAGACTTCTTAAGTTTTTGGGCTGAGCTCAGACCTAGCCTTTAGGTAGTCCGAAACTTGATCCAACCTTATCCCAACTCAAGTCTGACCCAATTATATAAGACACATGTTTTCATGCATATATGAATATATGCATAATATTTTTAATAGATCATACATATTGGATAATTCAAGCCTAACCTTGGACTCAGGCCAATCTCAAGATTTAGACCCAATTCATAGGGTTGGGCCTGAATTAAGCTAAAACTTGGCAAAGCCCATCGAACTTGTATCTCTACCAATTGGATACCAAGTGGGTTGGCCTTCACTTTATTAAACCTGATTTTGCAACTAGGCAGACCATGCCAGACTTAGGAGTTAAGGCCAACCTAGAGGTGTAATACATGGCCCATTTTTTTGATAATAAACAAAGCCTAAGGTTCAGTTTGGAAAGAGTATAAATACAAATACATACAAATTAATATAAAATAAAAGGTTTTGTAATCTATATATTTGTATTTGTATCTTTCCAAACTGAGCCTAAAACACACTCTAGCTTTGAAGCATGATAGTGATTTGATATTATGTTTCATAAAGCATCCAATGATCATGTTAAGTTTCTAATTAAATGGATTGTTTATCCTACATTATTTTTAGTTGACTATTTATGTATAAATAGTACCTATATCCATTAAAATGTAGTTGGTATCATCTACAAGAGTGTTTATTTTTAGTTGATTATTCTAATTGGCTGAAATGTTGCATTTATGTATATTTGGTCCTCTATGCTTGATTGAATCTGATGTAGAATATTAACTCTATTGCTGATTTAGACTTTAGTTTTAGTATTTGAGTTTTTTTTTTTTTTTGCAATGATGTATGGTTCTCAAAAGAACCCTAGTTTGTTTATTTATAATGACTTTAACATTTAAAGAATAAGTTATTGTTTGAATTTTAAAAAATATATGTTTTGTGTAGAGTCGTGGATCGGAAAACAATCCTATTTTAGGTGGAGATTATCTCTATATCTCTCATGAAGCTTCACCATCAAACCCTGTTAGCTATCTCAACTTTATTTTTTATATGTTTATAACTTTTGGCATGAAATTAATATTCTACTTTCATTGTCTTTTATAGGAGACCCAATAGCTTGGATTAGGCATGTAGGGGTGTCAACAGTATTCGAAAATCCTATTTCAAATTCGATATTCAACATAACCGAATCGAATTCAGATAATTCGAATATCTAATTGGTCGAATTCAGATATCCTATTCATATCGAATATTTAATCGAATTTGAATTCATATATGACATGATTCGATTTGATAAATATACGAATTTGACCAATTATTTAATTCTTATATATAATATATAAATATTTTATATAATTTGTATATATATAATAATTAAGTTATATAAATATTTTATATATTTATTAGTTATCTAAAATAATTAATTAATCGAATTTGATTCGAATCAAATATTCAAATATTTAATCGGATTCATATTCAGATATTGCCTGATCCGATTCAAATTCAATCTATTTACACCCCTAGATGCATGCGAAACAAGTCGAGAGAGTGAAGGAGCATCTCATATACATTATAAAAGTTGAGAGAGGGAGGGGGGATGCGAAGAAAAAGAAGAAAGTTCTTTTTAAACATCAAATATTTACTTGATATTTACTTGTAAAGGAGATCATTAAAAATTTAATATTTAAGTTTATTTTGAAAGTTTGCATTATGCATGAATGTAAATTACATGTTCATAAAAGTCTTATTGGGCAAACCACACAAATAGGTAATGGGTGGTTATTAAATCATTTACACAACTTTTAGCGGTGTTTAATTAAATGCCACCAAAAGCAAAAATTAACGATATAATGACACCTGAGGTTAACGTCACTAAAATTGTGTTTTGGTGATGTTTAGTAAATGTTGCCAAAAGGTCGCTACCATTTTCAAAATGATGGGTTTTCATGACGCTTGGTAAATGTCACCAAAAGTCATTTTTCGTGACGTTTACCAAGCGTTGCGAAAATGCATTTTTGTGTCGTTGAAAAACGGTCAATCTGCATTTGAGCATATGATTTGCAACATTTGTCAAATGTCGTCAATTTGTTTGTGAACGTCACGAAAAGTTTCCACAACATTGATGATTGCAATGTTTGGGCATACGTTGTCGATATGTTTCCATGACGTTTGGGTAGGTTTTGGCAACGTTTAGGTAATGTTGCCAAACACTATTTTTTTTAGTGTAGCATTAGATTGTGATTTTTTAATTTTTGTTCAATTAAGACTTTTTTTTCGAGGAGTTTTAGTAAGATTCTATTAAGGAGTGTTTTCATAGATTAGAAAATTTTCTTATATGAATCATAAGGGTGTAGGTCTATATAAAGAATAGCTAAGGCAAGGTTAGGGCACTTTATGTTGATTTTCTTTTAATTATTCAATGAATAATTTTTCTTCCTGTTTATTTTGGCTTTTGCTCTTTTCTTTGAATCTTCTCTAAACATGGTTTGTTTCCGTACTATGCCAATTGATACCAGAGCTCAAACTTAATAATTCTATGGATGATGGCTCCTAAGAAGAAACAAGTTGCTCAAAGTCTACCTCATAAAACATCACTTTCAGTTGTCAGCTATGGAAGTCCATCCACTCAGTTCCTTACTAATGCTGTCACATTTTCTAATTCAAAGAATAACAACTTATTTTACCATTTTTAATCTTAAACTACTAAGTAAAAAACAGGACTAAAACGACCTTCATAGGATTAAGGCATATGACTAACATAGGCTTTTTATTTTTTGATAAATCAAGAAAAGGGACAGGATGGGGGTTGCATGTCCTTAGAAATCAAAACAGTTAATAACACTTAGATAGTACTAGTTACAACATTGGAATGAGCAAAATTAGCTAATCAATTTGTTGCAATGTTGTATTTTCTATAAGTATGACAATACTCCATTTTGCCCTCTAGACTCTCGAACAACGACATGCAATTCTCAATGATCGATTTCAATCTCCACGGTGGTTCAACATGTTTCTTTAGACACTCAATCACAAGTTTTGAATCACCCTCAATAGTGATGTTATTGCTTGAAAAGTTGAGGGCCACATTGTGGGCTTCCAAAGAGGTCGGAGCTTACATTAATAATGCACTATTAATTTGACCCGCATAATTTTTATCTATGCAAGCAATGGTACATGTACCATTGATGCAAGAGGTGTCAAGGTAAATCTTTATAGATCCCATTTTAGGGCTTTCTCATGACAGAGATAATAGATTTACCCTTGAAGTCATTCACATCAAGTTCCATACAAGACTGGATTTCCATAAATGTATGCCAAGCTCTATCAGTTATAACAAGAGGGGCACATTTTTGTTATTAAAAACACAAGCATTTTGGTTTTTCCATATCTGCCATAATAGCATAGTAAACTTTTCTTCCAAAATGGGAGAATCATCCTAGCCTCCCAGAGTTCCACTCGTCAAGCACAAAATCATTTGGACTACAAAATAGTTGAAGATAATCACTAATACTAAGCCACACTTGTCTAGCTATGATCAGAATCTTCCTCTTCCCTTTATTTCGTATTAGTGCTCGGTCTAAATCCCAAAGCACTTCAAAATAATACAAAATACAAGGCTTTGCACTCTTCATATTTGTATTTGTACTCCTTTTAAATTGAGCCTAAATAATTTTGAAATTTCAACTTTCTATGCTTTAGAAATGCAACTTGTCTTGTTAATTAGCCATTTGTTTGAACAAAATCAATGTATAAAAGACATAAACGCATTACGCATGCTTAATCATGGATCTGAAAATATTTATTTAAAATTTTGGACCCTTGGTCATTTTAAAGATAAATTTTCAGAACTTTTGAGGCTTCAAATATTTCTAAAATGAGCTAGCTTTGTAAGATCGCCAATGATCAATCTTTACATAAACTACTCAAGATTTAATAATCCAAGGAGTCCTATGTAATTAAGGTGCAAATATGCCCATAGTGACTAGGATGAATATCTATTATCTGAAAACTAGCTAATACTTCACCCATAAAGTGCTCTCATCCAATCACATGCACGCGATGAAAAATTGATTCATGAATTATCACAAATTTAAAACCAGACCAAATTGTAACAAAATGATTTGGCCTATAGGTTTAGTCTTATATTATAATTAGCCATTTGTTTACAGTTGCTTCGGAAATGAGGTCACTGTAACTTTGGAGGAGAAGCTCTGAGGCACGTCTGAAGACACCGTCTTTAGAACATTATTTGCCCCCACTCAGTTTCACTGAATTTATTGTTGGGTTACAGGTAAATCCGTTCCCAGGATACAACAGAGCCTTGGGCGAGAATCTACAACCAGCAAAGTTGAAGAATCTCCGAAGAAACCTTCTATGAGACTGTAGCAGACCGGACTTAGAGAGAGAGAGAAAGTGGATTTCAAAAATGTGTGTTTTTGAAGTCTAATTCATGCTCCTTAAATAGTTTATGAAGAGGTATGAAGAAAAGGTAGGTGTTGGTTCAGAGAAGGCACCTTGAACAATCACAATTTCAAACATTATAACTGTTTAAAAGGTAGTTAATGACTGTTAACTTTGAATTGTGCCTCTTGCTCACACCTGATCGAATCGTGACCATTGATCTCATCAATGGTGATCAACGGTCAACATCGCACCAAAACCAAAGCCGCCGAAGTGCGAGCAAAGTGCGCCTCTAAAGTGCCTCATTGCACCGCACACACGCGCGCACACGTTGTGCGGTATCAAACCCCCATACTCTCCTCTACTATTTCTAAGGAGTGTAAATCAGCTCCTATTAAAATACTAAAAACAAAGCTTATAATTTTCCAATGTGGGATAAGTTCAAAACTGGGTTTTGTAAGAGAAAAACTAATTTTCCAAACAAGTGTGCAGGTGCAATTTCTCATGTAATTGACCAATCAAACCCATTGGATTTAATCTCTTATGAGATTAAAATCCAACAATTTGGAAATAATCCCATGTACCAATCCAACTTTAAGCATTCAACTAATGCAGTAAATAACATCCAAGAAATTTTGACAGTCTGCACCAATGCCATGGCCCACTAAAGGTAGGGATTCCCTACTATGGCCTAAGATTTTGGAACCAATTTCTGCATTGAGGGATGGGGTTTAGTAATCATTTCTCTATTCATCTAGGTATCGCCGTTAATATGTTTTTATTTTGTGTTTTGATTATTTCTTTTCATCGCATTTAATCCTTTCTCATTAAGTCTTATACTTAAAGGTATTAACTCTTATTTTTTCTTATTAAATTTTATACTTGAGTTATTTTTTAGTAATAAATGCTATTAATCAGATTTATGTCAATATTTTTAACAATATAAACCAATATATTTTAAAACTAACTCAAAAACAAAATCGTTGTTTATCCAAGTGGCGGCTAAGCAATTCAACGATCCGAATCAAATTGATTAACTTATGATGTCATAGTTAAGTAATAAATTTTTTTTTAAATAAATATAAATAGGGCTGGCAATCTTGACTCCAACCCAATTGACCCACCCACCTTGGAACCCACTCATACTCACCCATTCTTTTGGCGAGTCAATATGGGTCGAACAACCCATTAGGGTCTGTGGAAAAGGATCAAGGTGGGTTGGGTCAAGGGTACTCATTAAGGTCATGATGGGTTGGGTCGACTGTTTCGCCAAGTCTCATAAAAAAGCATTTGCTATTACTCAAACCCAAGGCCACTTAGCATGTCCATGTCTTGCTCCAATTCCAAGCCACCAAGCAACATTTTATTTTGTGATTAAAAGTAAAACAAAATAAATTTTATTACCTTTTATATTCACATGTAATCATGGTTTTCAAAACCGTATTGGACCGGACGATTAGATCGGAAAACCGGGAATCGATCACCTGACCGGTTTCGTTTTTCCCCCAAAACCATTGATTTTGGTTAGCAAACCGCTGAACTGTCCGATTAACTGTTTGAACGGTTTTGACCATTTTTCAAATTTTTTATTTTATTTTTTAATTTTTTTAGTTTTTGTCAAAACGAAACGTTGGACTATTCGAACCAGTAACCGGACCCCTGACCGGTTCGGTCACCAGTTCGGTTTTAAAAACCATGCATGCAATTTAAACAAAAAGCATATATTTATACTTAACAACTTAACTAAAAATTAAAAGATAATATTAAAAATAGTATTTTAAAAACTAATATAATAAATAATCTATTTAATAATAGAATAATCATTTTAATAATTAAACTTTATAAATTCGCATATGATATAAATCTTAAAATTTTTATATGTTCTTATAAGTAATATTTTAATTTACATTAATAAGTAACAATAAAATATTTATTATTTACAAAAAATAAAAATATTACAAACAAAAGTATTGAAGAATATAATATCAAATTGAACCTATCAAATCCACTAATCTACATTTATTTCAAAAAAAATTGATTTTTTCATAAAATTTATAAAAATAAACATACTAGTAATGGAATAATTATTTTAGTAATTAAAAATTATGAATTTGTATATGAAATGTATCTTTGAAATTTTAGCAAATTTGATATACTCCAAGTTAAGATTATATTTTTATAAACTATTAATTAATATCTTAATTTGAGTTGATTTTTGTTGATTTAAAAAATTAAAATAGTAAAATAAAATAATAATTGATATAATAATTAAAATATAATAGGTGCACATGTTTAGTGTCTTGGACTCTTGTTTGATCCATTATAAATAAAATTATATGGTATTTATGCACCATAGTATATTAATTGTAATATATTTCTTCATATATATCATTAAAATTTACATTTTCTATGTATTTATATGCTATTTTGTCATTATTTTGATCTTAAATTTAGTGTTATTAATGTATTTATATAATATGTATGTATTTTCCTAGCGTATCCATATGTTTCCATATTTGTTGTTAGTATCTATGCATTTCCAAAGTATATCCGTATCCGTGTTATCCGATACGATACCCGATGCTGATACTTTAATCTTTGGTTTTAGTAATTCGAAAGTCTTTGTTCAAGTTGAGGGTTTTTGAGTAAAGGTCGAGGCTTCCTCCTACCATTTTTTACCATGTTTTTATAGTATACTAGTGGGTCCCGCGTGATGCATGAAAAAATCTGAAAGATTTAACAATTTTATTTACTATTAATTAATATTAAATTAATAATTAAATTTTTTTTATTAATTATTGTTAAGTTAATATGAACAAATATTTTTTTAATAAATTTAATTTTTTAATAAATCTAGTTACAAAAGCAAACATTTTATTAAGTTCACTAATAATTAACATTTATATAGGAATGACAACAGGGTGGATTTAGGGCAGGGCACCCCATCCTTGTCCCTGCCCCATAGTCAAGACACTCTACCCCATCTCCGCCCCATCCCCAGTGTTAAGGCGGGTTCAAGGCAAGGCACCCCACTCCTCATCAAAGATGGAGAATCCTTGAATTTTTCTGTCCCGTCCCCAGTATTGGACGGATTCGAATAGAAATGTAAATCAAGTCGTGCTGGGCTAGCATGGCATGACCCGCATGCGTTTTCTCCCTTCATACATTCAGAACCAATTGTATGGCGCCTCATCTGAAAGGTGTAACTGTGTAAGTGATCCAACAAGCCTATAGTCTCAGAACTAGGATGTGACAATCTTGGGGCCCTTAAACTCCTTAATAAATATTTTGTACAACATGTATGTTGGAAAGAAAATCGTTGAAAAAGTTTATTGATGTTGTTTTGATCCTTACGCATTAGTAGATACAATGGTTGAATAGTGAAAAAGAATATGATGGTGGTGGAATCATGAAAAATAAGTTTTCCTAACAAATGATTCTCATATAAATTGAGACAAATGTTTATTTGATAAAGATTTAATCAAACAATATTTCAAACTCTATTAGATAAATACCTATATGGCACTAAGCTGATACCATTTTTTAAATAAAGAATAATAGAACCAAACACATATATGGCAATAAGCTGATGCCATTTTTTAAATAAACGATAATAGAACCAAACACCATCCCAGTTAGACTCCCTCTCCCATCTATGAACCAACTTTTACATTGGTTGTCCTAACTACATATGGAAGTTAAAATTCATCTTGCTAACCTGCTTCTGGGCTTATGCCCGACTCATGATGTGCCCAATTGATTGAAAATTCTAAACTAAAAGAAAAAATAAAATAAAAAAATCCTGGGCACAAACTAATCAGATGTAGAACAGGGTAGAATTAATGGAAGGTACAAACAAACAGGGTAGAAATGGGGGAATTAATCATATAACTAATGTTATAATTCGTCCTATTATATTTTTCTTGCATATTTCAGATCAAATCTGATAGATGGTATATGCTGGACCTCGCAGAAACCCACTCCATTCCCTTTGATGTTGTCTTCGAATTCTTTTGGCATTTTAATCACATCCAGTTCACACAGCGTAGTTATGAACCTCAATCCTTCTGGAACCATTTTCCACCTATTACAGTATTCAATATGTAAACGTCTAAGTCTTGGCATTGCTCCTTCTTCTATTCTCCATTTCTCTAATTCATGTAGATCAGAGAACCCAAGAAACTCAAGTTGAGGAAAGCCATTTCTAAGACAAACCATTTCCTTCTCTACATATGATTCAGTATACAGGTTAAGCACCATCAAAAATGGTAGCTTCTCAAGCGCAGATAGCTGCAGTTGCCCAAATCTGGACTCCTCTAAGGTCAATTTGGTGAGTTTTGGTGGAAAATCAAGTGGACCAGGTAGCTTTTCTATTTCTCCTGACAGATTCATTCTCAGGGGATGCTTAAAACCAGAAATTGGTTCCAGACTATGAATTAGTTTCCCAAGCCCATTCGACTTCAACTTCAAAGTTTGAAGGTAGTGGAATTTTCTTACGGATTCCAACACTGCTTGCCCTTGAGATGGATTCAAGATGCTCAATATGCTTAATTTTCGAAGATTAGTCAAATTGGCCAAATGGCCCAAATCTTCTTCCATCCATCTACTAACGCTGACATTCAATAGGGCTTGGAGCCCTGTCAAAGTATCTATTCGCAACTGTAAATCCTGGTTTTGGCGCTCAGGAAGACAAATGTATCTCAGTTGTTTCATCCTCCATATCACGTTGGGTACAATTAGTGTGGGGAGAGATCTATGAAACAGATCTAGGGTTTCCAATCTCTGCAAGTTGCCTATGGAGCTCGGAATCTTTTCAATGTTAGTGTTCCTTAGGCCTAAGTACTTCAATTGCCTTAACCTTCCTATTTCCTTAGGTAGTCTTGTGACAAAGACGCCCTCAAGATCCAAGATCTGAAGCGATTTGAAGTGCTCACAGACAGGCTTCAGTTGGTAGCTTCTCAAGACAGTGAAGAACGAAAGAGAGCGGAGTTGTGAGGTATGTTTCTTGAGGGAGAGATAGTACCTGTCTGCATCAAAATGCACAGCGTTCCTTCGCAATCCAAGAGATGTTTTTGCAGGATGATAACTTTCAGCGAAGTTCTGCTCCCTTGCTTTTGACACACACAGATCTCGCATGAGGTCATGAATGCGGCATGTCTTAACCCTTCCAATTGGGCTGATGGATCCCACCTCTAGAATAAACCTATCAAGCAGCTCCTCGAAACACTTATTTGCAAGGCTTTCCAAGGTTTCTCCCCGTCTACATTCGACTATGAAATCCTCAACGAGCCACAGCTGGATCAATCTCCTTCTGGGGATTTCGCAGTCCTCTGGGAAGAGTGCTAAATAAAGGAAGCAACGTTTCAGGTGGTAAGGTAGATCATCGTAGCTTAACGCCAGAATCCCCATGACTCCTCCTCCATGTTGTTCCCCTTTTGCAAAGATGGATTTGATACTTTCGTGCACATCCTCCCATTCATAGACAGAGCTTTTTGTTGCTAACAGCCCTCCTAATACAACGATGGCCAGAGGCAGGCCGCAACATTTCTCCAACATCTCTTTCCCAATCTTCTCTAAAGCTGGAGAATAACTACTGTTTGTGGCTCCATTGAATGCTTTCTTGCAAAACAGATCCCAGCTTTGCTCTGGTGTCAAGGTCTCGAGTTTGTAGGGAATACTAAATGGATCAGCGTGCAAAGCGACTTCCTTGTTACGGGTGGTTATGATAATTTTGCTTCCCTTTCGCCCATTTGGGAAAGCGGATTTCAGGCAATCCCAATCTTCCTTCCTCCAAATATCATCAAGAACCAGCAAATATCGCTTCGAATCCAATATTTTGTAAAGCTTCGAAACCAATTCTTCCTCGTTCATTTGCTGAATCATCTCTATATCCTCTTTGCAGAAATGATTAGCCCTTTTGATGAACCCGTGCAACACATCTCTCCTGCTGGGTTGCTGAGATATAAAAGCCCAGGCGCTACAATCAAAGTGGTGTCTAACGTCTTTGTGATGGTAGACTTGCTTGGCGAGAGTAGTCTTTCCAAGACCCCCCATGCCAACGATGGAAACCACACGGAGCCGTCGGTCCTCGTTCAACAACTGAGCCACCAACTGGTGAGTGTTTTCTTCAAATCCAGTGACATCCTCTTCTACACCATGTGAATAGGTCCGTCTTAGTTGCTTCTGCGTCTCAATTGCAGAGATTTTCGCTGTATTTGAGTTGCTATTTTCTCCAATACCATATATTTGCCGACTCCTGTGAATGCTTGCAATCTTATTCTGGATTTCTTCGATTTGCTTTCCAAACTTATGGAGGTCTTTCCACTTGCTGTTGATGGTGAAGACCCTGTTTGGGAAGCCCTTCCATCCTCTTCTTTCCCTTCGTGCTGCTTCTTTCTGGATGTAGAGGGTAATAGCATCCTCAATCTCTGAAGCAAGGTCTCTAATTTCCGTAATCCAGTTGTTGATCGGTTGACCTTCTAATTGGTTCTCCTCTGCATATCTTAGAAAGCCTTGCATCCTTATCAATTCGGACCGCAGCCATTCAACTTGATTACTCACCCCAGAAAGTAAGACTTCTGCTTCTCTAGCGAGTAGAACACCGAGCCTAAATACAACAGAGGCAACAGCAGATTCAGCCATCTGAAACTCTTTCTCCCTATTCTTATGAGCATACTTCCTCGCACCATCTCAGATGATATTTACTTGAAGGAAAATGTGACCATGGACTTGACTAGTCAACCAATTGCGTACTCAATCCGGTTTATCAGTAGCATCTCTCTTTTATATGATCTATGATGCCGGAAAGACATGATACCCAAAACCAAAAGGTTTAGACGAATCACAACCACTTATAAATTGGATGAGAACCCTTAAACTGAAAAGAGCATTTTTTTTGTTTTTTGTTTTTTTTTTTTTAAGAAAAGAAACTGAAAAGGGCAATACTTTTTGGAAAGGGCTTCCTGTTTTTCAGAAATAGGCATGAAATATTAATAGTTTAGTTTGCTTACGATATACTTCTCGTCTGATATGGATACATATAGGTAGGGGTGTCAATGGACCAGTTTTGGGTTAGACTCCATCCAAATCAAAATCTATTTGAACAGATTGGACGAACCAATAAGACATATTGAATTTGGACGAACTGGATGACCAATATGACATATTGGATTAGACTTGGTCTGTCCATAATGAATTTATATTGGATTGAGCCAATATCTGGTCCATTGAAATGGACACTGGGTTGGAGGCTAAAATATTTGTTGGACTAGATTGGACTAAGTCCATTTGTAATGGACTCACATTGGATTGGACCGGATTGGACCAAATCCAGTCCACTTGACACTCCTACGTATAGGGTTGATCATCTTTTTCCTGGTCCAGTCCAGCCCACTAGCCCAGTCCTAAAATTTCTAGGGTGGGCCTTGGCCAATATCTTAGTCCTTACTTCCTGGTTGGTTGGTAAGGTATCCTGTTGATCATAACAGAGACTTTGGATCAAATCCCATCTGCACCTGGGTTGGGGGCTTATGGGTTTAGGGGACGAATTAACCCCAAATCCCCTTTGCGTTGCCCCTTGGAGGCTAAAGCAAAAAAAAAAAAAAAAAAAAAAAAAAAAAAAAAAAAAAACAGGGTATAAATATATTAATAGGGCTGTTCATAAGAATGCCCAACCCGATCAAACCGACCAACCCGGACCGACCCAACCCGAGTCGGCCGGGTTTTCATTAGCACGGGTCGGTTTCAGGTTGTTCAAATTCCTAAACCGATGATTCGGATCGGTTTCGGTTTTCACACAAGAAAACCGAACCGACTTAGTTCAAACATGAAGTTCCAAGGCCCATTAGGCCACCTAGTTTTTGAATGGTTGCAAGAAACTTTGGATTAGTGAATAGTGATTAATAAATAACTTTTGTGATTAACTTTTCATTTAAATTTTATCATAGGAGATGGCTGAAATGATGTTCAATTTATGACTGCTTTTAAAATTAGCAAGATTTTATCACAGGGATGAACTTAGAACCGAAACCAACCCAAACTGACCCAACCCGACTCAAATCGACTAGGTCGATTTTGCTTAACACTGGGTCGGTTTTGGTTTCTATGTCAGGTAACCCGACCAAGTCGAGTCGATTGGAAAAATCGCAATAAACTGACCCAACCCAACCCGTGAACAGTGGAAAGTTTAACCAAATAAACATTTCTAGCAATCAGAAAACAAAAACCCGTATAGATTGTTGAGCCCTGATTTTCATGTCCAGTCCACTTTGAGTTTGATACTTGATAACATTGGGTGAGTAAGAGTCTCTTTTTGGTGAGTTGGTAACAACGTAGTAAAGTACACTAACATTTGGTATATTAACACAGAAAAAACACAAATATTTTGAGAGAAAAAATAATAGTTGGTATGTAAAAGTATACTTGAAATTTAAATTGCATAAAAGCATCTCCAATCATTTACCGAGAATTTTATGGTAATCGCACATTTTAATTTGTGTTTTTTGATGGGGAAAATGAGTGGAAGTTTCAACCCATGAAAAATAAAATGAAAGTTCAAGTAATTTTCGTTTTCATGTTTTTTTTTTTTTTCTCACCAAATCAATACCAGGTAAGGACTGGTCAAAAGTAGCCACTTAGCCAAACATTATATGCAAAATACAAGTCCTATGGTGGGCCAGCCCATTGTGAACGAGTGGACTTTTAGTGCCTTGGATGGATATTCTTTTGTCTTTTTCACAATGGATGTTTCCTCTTTGTCAAAATTGGGATATGCCCAATAACACAGCTGCAAGTTGTGCTGGGTTTGATGTTTTTGGGGCGATTAGTTCAGTTTCGGTTTTAAACATCGTTTATTAGAGTTTTCAGTTTTTAGTTTTGGTTATTGCATTTAGCAGTTTGGTTAATCGAAAAAACCAAACTTCTAGAGATAAATAGGTAAAAAATAACTTCCCTCTTAAGTCTTAACCTGAACACCTAATTTCCCAAATCCTATTCTTAATAGCAATTACAATTTCTAAAAAAACAACCCTCATTCATTTGCTTACCCAAAAGAGTTTGGGTTTGCAACTTTGCATAATCGATGGAAGGAGAAGCAGCGGCAGCTGGGAACTGGCGAACTGGGGTTCAAATACCTTTATGACAACTAAATTTTCCTTCTCCACCACTAACGGAAGGAGTGAGAAGGGAGATACAGCGGTGGTTGGCAATTAACAAACTAAGGTTCAAATAGTTCTAAGAGGATTGTGTTTTTCTTCTTCACCACCGATGGAAGGAGAGAGAAGGGAGATGCAGTGATGGCCGGCGATTGACAAACAAAGGTTCGAATAGTTCCGCTGGTGCCTGTGTTTTCCTTCTTCACCTCTGATGGAAGATAGAGCAAATGAATGAGAGTTGTGTTTTTGCCACTGCAATGACAGCCGACGATTGAGATTCGATTCGCACCGACTCTCTAGTCTTTCTACCATTATAGAACAAGGCCAGACAATATTCTCTTTTTTTTTTCACAATTACAGCAATAGCAGAAGATAGAGGTTCAAAATCTAGTGTGAACCCAATACTATTTCTCCCAAAACTTTCCGAAATTGCACCAGATCTCCCTGATCGTCCTACCATTGCAGGACAAAATCTACATTTTTAACGTTTTTTTTTGCAATTTATGCTTTTTCTTTTATTTTTATTTGCAATTTTTCCTTTTTATATTTTTTGTTGTTTTTATAATTTCTATTATTTTTCTACAATTTCTATTTTTTGTATTTTTTTACATTTGCTTCAATTTATGTATTTTCTTATAACTTATGTTATATTTTTGCTTTTTTGTAAATTTTTTGCAACTTATATAATTTTCTATTCTTTTGTTTTTATAATTTCCTATAATTTCCCTGTATAATTTTTTTGTTGTTTCCATGTTTTATACATTTTTATTTTCTTATTTGAAAAATATTTTTTGAATTTTATTATTCTTTTATTTTTCCACAAGTTTTGGGTTGAAATATATAATTATTTTAATTTTTTCAATTTAGGTATTTTATGCAATTTCTACTTTCTAAACAAATATCTTTTTTTAATTCTATCATTTTCATTTTTTCCTAACTTTTTGTTTTTTACTATTTTTCAAAATTTGTATGTTTTTATTAATACTGGTATTTCTCAATAATTTTCTTAATATTTGTACTTTTGTTTGGCTAAAGCATTTGTATTTTCTTAATATTTGCATTGGATTAGCAAGTCATATGAGTGGGTTAGGGTGGGTGAGGGTCAAGTGGGTTGTAAAGCATTAAGAACCAAAAACAAGGTGGGTCAAGTGGGTGACAAATGGGTCAAAGGGTCAATGTGGGTGGGCACCCATTTGCCACCCCTAAATTCATAAGGAGTGTTCCTACTACAATTAGTCATGACTATACTGTTATATTTATAAGCATGGTAAGCAAGTTCATGGCAGTAGTGTTACTTAAGGGTGTCAATGGACTGGTTTTGGATTGGACCCCGTCCAGTCCAAAATCAATTTGGACGGATTGGAAGGACTAAAAAGACATTGGATGGGACCAATCCGGTCCAAAACATTTATTAGATTGGATTGGACCTAATCGGTCTGTAATAAATTTATATTGGATTGGGTTGGATTAAGCCACTATCTGGTCCATTGATATAAGATAAGAATGTATGTATCAATGGACCAGGTTTGAGTTGAAATCAATCTAAATAAATCAAAATGAATTTGAATAGATTGGACAGTCCAGATATTGAATTGGACTGGTCCAAATTGGTCCAAAACATTCATTGGATTGGAGTGGACCTGGCCATTTATAATGGGCTCACATTGGACTGGATCGGATTGGACCAAATCCAGTCCAATTGACACCCCTAGTATTACCTGGTCTACTTATATGATTTAGACATACATAATCAAAATAAATTCAGAGATTCTAAACATGATATTTAAAGTGTGCAGATCCCTTTCAGCTTTTATGTCTTTATGAACTGTATTATCACCCCTGATGAATCACAAAAAAATAAAATAAAATAACAATAATAATAATAATAATAATAATAATAAGTTAATAACATTGACTTAGGGCCCATTCTTTTTTTTTTTTTTTGGATTTTGAGAGGGGAAAAATTGGTTAATGGGATCTTAGTTCCCATTGACCAAGATATTCATGTTCTTTTTTTTTTAATTCATGTGGGGTTCACTGAAAATTCATTTTCCCTAGGTATCACTTATCCAAGTAAGTGATACTCATCTCCCAAGTGAGAAAGAAAGTGATCAACACTTGGATGGGACAAATTACCATTTTTAATAATGATTTTTTTATTGTTAAAATGGTCATTGTCTTATTTATTTGAGAAATAAAAGAATATGGATAAATGCACTTACTGGAGTAAGTGTTTTGTGAAAAAAATTTATCCGAAAAAAAGCATTTACTCTAACTTCCCAAAAAACAAGCGGGGCCTTAATGTCCAGCCTCACTGCTTTCTTTAGTCCTATTAGTGCTCTGCATTCAACTTAGGCTGCAGATGTGGCTGGAATTCTTTGACTTTCTGCAGAAACAATAGATGAAGCCTTAGATAAAATTATGATTCCAATCACTACCCATGTAGTTGACATGTACGTAGGCTCCTTCTATGAAAAGCAGATATTAAGGAGGTCTGCATTGTAATGGTGAGCTTCTGTAATGGTGACATGAAAGATTCAACTTTTTCAATTAGTTGAGATGGATAGAGAGGAGGTTGGCCATGCAATTATGCACTTCTCATGTCCCAAATGAGTTTGAATAGGATGAGAAATTTTGCAATATGTATAGTTGTTGAGTATCTTTGGGAAGGGACTTTAATTTAGATTGTACCCATTGGGGCATGAATTGACTAAGCTGCAAATTTAGTATGGCCTCTGGGCTTAAGTCTATATGTGTTGTGAACAAAGAATAAATGTTGCCATGATTCTTGCGTTGATTTAAAGAAAGTGCGAAGTTGGTCTCATTGTGGCATGAAGATTTGGAACCTAATAGAACTTTAGCCCTCTAAACGATGTTCCATGACCTTGTTGGCTCTGAGGATGATGGGAAGTGGCTGATGAACAATGTGATACACAGTACCTTGTTCTTTTAAATCTTTTCCATAGAAGGGTGTCTTTAGGAATTAGGGATGACCTACGAAGTTGAACGGTGTAATTTACAGAGTTCATTGTGAACAAGTCCCTCAAGAGTTGGATATTCTAGTTCCCTTCATTATCTAACAATTCGTTGACTGTTATTGTAACATTGGCTGTTCAAATCTTCCCTTAACTGAGGAGAGCCACTCTAATGTAGGAATCCATGGTCTTGGATGTGAACCTTGAACCCATCTTTTATTTGAAAGAAGAGGTAATCTTTGATTTGTTTTAGTCACAACTTTTTTACACCAAGGGGAGTCACACGAGTGTTTTTTCTTTAGCCTTAGTTTGGAAGGAGTAGAAATACAAATATGCACAGTACAAATACATACAAAATAATATAAAATAAAAGGTTTTGTGCTCTACATAATTTGTATTTGTACTCCTTCCGAATGGAGCCTTAATTGAAATAAGGATTTCATTTTCATATCTTTTTACTTGATGACTTGAGACCAGACACCATTTGCATTTATAAAGTCTCCACACTTGTTTTGTAAAAGGGTCTCTTTTAAATTCTCCCATCTTTCTGAATCCTAATCCTCCACTTTTTTCTTTGGCTTGCAAATTTTCTCTCATGCTATTGTGTGCATAGATGTAGAGGTGTCAATTGGACGGATTTGGTCCAACTCAATCCAGTCCAATGTGAATCCACTTACAAATGGACTGGATTTAATACAAACCAAATCCAATTCAATCCATTAAAATGTAAATGGATTGGATTGGATCCAATCCAAACCAAATGAAATATCAAAAATTATATAAAAGCACTTTTGACATTGAAAAATCATTTTTGTAAAAGTACTTTGACAAAAGTATTTTCGTAAAAGTGCTTTACAAAAGCACTTTATTGAAGGTACTTCATAACAGTGCTTTTGTAAAAGCACTTTTAGAAAAGTACTTCCAGACTTTTATAAAAGTACTTTTATAAAAGTGCTTTTATAAAAATACTTCCAGAAAAGTGCTTTTGTAAAAATACTTTCGTAAAAGTACTTTCATAGAAATGCTTTTATAAAAATATTTTCATAAAAGTGCTTTCGGTAAAAGTTCTTTCATAAAAGTGCTTCCATAAAAGTGTTTTTATAAAAGTACTTCCGTAAAAGTTTTTTTGTAAAAGTACTTTTATAAGTGCTTTCATAAAAGTACTTTTGTAAGTGTTTTTCGTAAAAGTACTTTTGTAAAAGTGCTTCTATAAAACTACTTTTATAAAAGTGCTTTCATAAAAGTACTTCTATAAAAGTTTTTTTTGTAAAAGTGATTTCATAAAAGTGCTTTCATGTAAAAGTACTTTTATAAAAGTTCCTTCATAAAAGTACTTTTGTAAAAGTGTTTTCATAAAAGTACTTTTGTACAAGTGCTTTTACTAAAGTGTTTTTGTAAAAGTGATTTTATAAAACTACTTCTATAAAAGTGCTTTCATAAAATTACTTGTGTAAAAACGCTTTCATAAAAGTATTTTTATAAAAGTGCTTTCACAAAAATATTTTTCATAAAATTATTTTTATAAAAATGCTTTTATAAAAGTATTTCTGTAAAAGTGATTTTATGCTGGCTTCAGTTTTGATTGATTTCAAATTGGACAAGGGTTTGGCCTCATGATCAGATTATTGGAAATTTGGTTTAGGTCCAATTCAAACCAATAAGAATATGAACCAATTTATTTTGAATTGGCTCAATCCAATAATTATAATTGGCCCAAATCCATTTGATGAGATTTGGATCGAATTGGATCCAAACCAAAACTAACCGATTGACACCCCTACATAAATGAATGGAGTGAGGAGCCCTCCGACCAAAAATTTCACTAGAGCTTCTCAATCTGGTTTACAATCTTTTTGGGTAAAAGAGAAGTTCACGTAATGTAAGTAGGTAGGGCTTGTAGAACTTATTTAACGATTGTGGTTTCCTTGCTCGAGATAGGAGTTTTGCCTTAAATGTGGCCAATTTAGAATTTACTTTCTCTATTATCTCTGGTGTTTTAAGGATGGTTTATCTTGAAATCATAGTTTATCACCCAAATATTTTTCACGGGCTTACATTTGTTTTATCTATATCATATGCAGAAATAATTTATTTTTCCTTCTATGCACTAAACTGTTGAATTGGGCCCCTAATTTGGCTAAGTTCACTTTTTCACTAAAATTTTTTAGGGTTTCCTTGACTTTCCTTGCTTGATTGAATTCAGCCTTGCATATCACTATGTAGTCATCTGTGAACAATAGATGTGTAATTGGGGTCCCTCTGCATATTTTAAAGCCCTATAACTCCTTATTTGTCCAGCCTTATAGAAGAGTCTTAAGAAGGCTTGCATTCCAATGATGAATATATAAGGTGACAAAGGATCACCTTGTCTAAGCTCGTTTTGTAGCTGAAAATATTCTGACTGAAGTTTATTTTAATGAAAATTTTGGTGTGTTATACATAATTCAATCTTTTGACACCTTCTAGGAAAACCATTTCCTTTAACATCTGGATGACGAAATCTCTTCTCATTCTGTCATAAGCATTGGACATGTCCATCTTTAATAGCAGCCATCCCTTTCCTCTCTTGTTTTTTTCAATTTGTGAACCATTTCTCATGGTAGAAGAATGTTGTATATCCCTTGTCTTCCTTTTATAAAGGTTGATAGGTTAGGAGTAATTAATCTGTCTAGTAACTTCTACATCTTGAGAACCAAGCATTTGGCTATTATTTTGTATAAGAAATTACAAACACTTATGGTTCTATATTGTTGGATTTTTTAGGGATCTTGATTTTTGGAATATATACAAGGTTTGCATGCCCTAATTCATGGAATAAATATGAAAATTACAACGAGATATTGAAAAGGCGTTAGACAGTGTATGCCCTTATCTTCAATCAGTCTGAGGTATACAAACATTTATCTATAAATTAATAAAGCACATTGTTGTTTCATGTTTATATCGGTGTATTTTTGTGTATTACCCCTTAAATTAAACACTTATGAGACCCGTGTTAAGTTTATAATGTTCTCAGCCATTTGATGGACTTTGGGAGTTTATTTTGACAAGACTGACACTGGTGTTCTACCAAATAGTTGGAGTAACTTGTCTCAGCTGTTAGGGTTAGACCAAAGCACATGTAGTGGATGTTTAGAAGAGACACTGAACCCGGACTAATTTCCAATTATGCCTTGTACCTTGGAAATAGATGGGCAAAACTAGAAAGTTATACATAATCCCAAACTTGATTATGATATTACATTAAGTAATGGATCAGGCTATCTTTGATATACCAACTAATGGAATCCATTAAGAGTTAAATATCTAGGCATATTAGAGCAATTTGGGAAATTATTTGAATGGGTGATCATAGTGATAGGATCAACCCCTTTGTCGAATAAAGTGAATATCAAGGTTTACACTCTCTGATGGAAACCTAAACTGTCAATAATGAATTTCACATGTGTTTGAAATTTGGTTTTGCAAAATATATTTATATACTATATTATTATTTTGTGAAAATGGTTTGCAAAATGTTTTAATTCTAGGATCCATCCGAACAGAGAGTGTGGCACTGCACCTTGCAGGCAAGGGAGAGGTCATTTCCTATCGGGTAGTGCTTTGGTAATTATGGATTAAGAGGTTAATTGTAAAAGACCATTACAGGACTGATTACTTAATGGGCTTTATCTTACATAAGTCTGTTACCCTTAGGTATCCATAAGGTGGTTAAATCCAAAGATCATTTAGGTGTAAATTTTGAGCCCAGATTGAGCCCATGTTAATTGGCTTAGGAGTTCACTGCCCTAAGTAATGAATTCGGCCCAATCTCTTTCAGAGGTGGGGTCAAACCCTCATGGATTTGTGTGAGACCTTTGTGGGATCCCACGCCATACAATATCAAGCCCAATGTGGCCATGCAACACTTAGGAACGTGAGCCTTTAAGAAAAATGGGCCTAAGGCCCATTACTAATATGATTAGTTAAGTTGTCACATGACAATTTAAGTTGTCTTGTGATTTGGGTCAAAAACTGGGTTTGGATCTTGGTATGGAGAATCTATCCTCTCAAGAGGATAATGTTTATCAAAAGAAAGGTTCTAATCCAAATCAAATTTGGATCATCTCCTAATTAGATTAGGAGTCTTGCTCCATACAAGGATAAAGAGAGAAGATGGCAAACCAATCTTGAACTTTGCATTCTTGCTTTCTCTTCTTCTCTCTTATGTCTCAAGAAACCCTAATTACGACTTAGGCTTTTCAAGAACTGATTTCTATTAGTTTTTCCTTGGAATTTTTAAAAGAAAAACATTGAGGAAATTAGGCTCACACATCCCATTCGATCCAAGCAAGTTGGATAGCAGATTTGTTGAAATCAAAGTTGTTGAATCGGTTTCTCCCGTACATTGTTCCATCTTCAGTTGAAGGCCGATTTTGGGACTGATATTGGGTGTGAACTTCCACCTTGAGAGCTATGATTTGTGGTCTTCGTATCAGGTATAATATCCTTTCAATTTGACTTCAAATTTAGTCTGATTTAGTGCAAGATCAATCCGAAAAATTCAGCTTTCAAATTCACCAAAAATTTGTTCTTGAAAGAGTTAGAAAAATTTTGAAATTTTGTCTAGCCATTTAGCATGGTTCAGCCATTCATATGATGGATTCTAAACCCTTCCAACAAAATGAACCAACAACCTCTGATACATATTTTTGAATTCAACTATTCCAAATGCATAGCTCTAATAGAGAGGAGACAGTGATAGAGTGGACTTAGAAGTGGGTTTTCCTTGTCCTTCATAATTTAACCATAAAAGGGCATTTTAAGAATTTTTAAAATATAGTCACGTGATGTCACATGTTAACAGAGTGTGACAGAAAATTAACGGAAATGGAGATTTTAGACTATTGTCAAAAAACTTAAGAATACTTTAAAACAATAATTAAATAGTAAAGGTATAATGTTAGTCAATTTCCTAAACCATAGGGGTATTATAAGAAAATTTCCCATAAAAATATGCACCAAAACATGCTTCAGTTTGATATTTTTTTGAGCAACAGCTGCCGGAATATCTTTAAAAATGGGCAATAACTGATTCAAAATGTCCTCCGGCCAAACATCGGTCAAAAGGGCCAATTTTAGAAGTGTTCCACAAAAAAATGGGTTTCCAAAAAACCGTTGTCTATTTGAGAGAAGAAGACAATATAACCGGGTTTTAGATATCCATTTTGAATTCAATTGTATTGGGTATGGGAAGTAGTTCTATAGCGACCCATTGGGTACTTTGCAATGATTTTAAAACAGGTAAACTTTAAATGAAATTAAAATATAAAATGTATATATATTAACAGGACAATGGTGAAGATATCATCCACTTACATTTCAGCAAAATTTCAGTATTATTAAGAATTCTTATGTCTAAGCTTTCTTGCGAAATATTTATTTTTAAATAAAAACATAGGACGGTGATGTGTCTGCTCAACTTTTGCTGTTTGGAAGGCACTTCTTTTTTAAAGGGTTTATAGTTGAATCAGATAGTTTACTGGCAATGGATGCAGTTAACGCCGGTCATACTGATCTTCCTTGATCCTGTTTGAATTTGCTGGATAAGATGTCTTTTGTTAAAAGAACAATTTAAGTTTGTTAAACTTGTACCTTAACATTATTTACCCAAAAAAAGGAATAGAAACTTAACATTGCCTGCCCATGTTTTAGCAAAAGAGAAAGTCTTTTGAAAGGACTTATTATTGGAGGTAAGGTTCAAAAAATTGACATATATCGGCCCTTATCGGCCAATACGTATCATATCGGGAGCTTCCCAAATAGAAAATACAATTATTTGAAGAACTAATCCCTACTCATCTCATGTCAAAACGCCAAACTTATTTGCTTCATACTAATTTAGATGCTGAACTAGTGTTCTGAGAATTTTTGTGTTTGGTTTTAGTGTTGCTATCTCATCATCATCATTCAAGCTAAGCTTTATCCCAATTAAATAGGATTGGCTATCATAAGAAATATGCAAAAGTTTTAGTGCTCACCGTTAATGTGACGCAACTCTCTTTTATTTAGGTTTGGGACTGGGAGTACAAGACAAGCTGACAGTGACAGAGTTATTATCATTTAAATGAATTGTGCAATCAAACACCATCCAATTATACATAGACGAACATGTAGATGCAATCTAATGGTTTTAGAAGCATAAAACCAAAAAAAACGACAGGTAAGGTTTCTGGGTATTTTGGTAGTACATATCCATCTTTTTTTGCTAGTTTGCGATGCACCAAAATATCACTGCACTGCTATATATAATGCCACCTAAGAGCCTAAGTCATGGGCTGTTTCTTCAAATGGGCAAATAATGGATTTGATTTTTCCCCAACACCCCCTTTCTAGTAGAAACTTCTATAGCTCTATCACTATTTTAACTCAAAACAGTCTCAACCAAACAAAAAATAAATGATTATCTAGGTGGCGCTGATGTAACGTAGAAACAACAATATCAGTACCAAACATCACCTATAACACCGTTAAATCACCATGAAGCTGTGGTACGTGGTAATCCGGTAGAGGAGTTTCCTGGTGATTTCTTTCTCAAACGTCCAAACTGATTCATATATTATCTAGAACTACTGGGTTGAGATTGTCAATACCGTCACGCCCGAGACAACCGAGGGTGGTGGAGTGGAGACCCCAGCCCAGAAACATGGAAAATGTCAAAGCTTGAATCAAAAGGAAACATCATAGAAGCAAGAACGCCTTTACAAGACAAGAAAGTCTTCCCTCTTCGTATTTTTTCCATCATCTATTTATTTATTCATCTCCCCATCTTCATCTCAATTCTCGATTCACAAGTCTCACAGCTATATCACCAATCTTCCTGTCTTCAAGCTTCAAGCTTCAATATCAGAATGGCAACAGATACGTCTCTCAGACAAAGATCGAGGACCAACAACGAGACACCGATCACAGAGACACCCAGCTCGTCAGATGATGAAAAGAAGCCTCCAATTGCAACAGATTCCTCAGCGTATCCCTCGATCTCGCAACGAGCCATCAGCCAGACCTTGGCAAGCACTGCACATTTGGCCAACCTCCTCCCCACCGGCACCCTCTTGGCCTTCCAGCTCCTTGTCCCGACTTTCACCAACAACGGAACCTGTGATTCTGTCACTCGCCCCTTGACGCTGATCTTGTTGTTGGTA
The DNA here is from genome assembly GCF_055504915.1 of Nelumbo nucifera. Classification (NCBI taxonomy): domain Eukaryota; kingdom Viridiplantae; phylum Streptophyta; class Magnoliopsida; order Proteales; family Nelumbonaceae; genus Nelumbo; species Nelumbo nucifera. The sequence continues at coordinate 51,762,333 of NC_142653.1, forward strand.
CTGGCTGTTTCTTGTTCCCTGGCTTCCTTCACCGACAGCTTCAAAGCTCCAGATGGAAAGGTCTATCATGGTATAGCCACCTGGAAGGGCATGTGGCTCTTTGACTACACAGGCTCAAGCGTTCCTGATCTCAGAAACTACCGGCTCAGGTCCATTGACTTTGTCCATGCAGTTCTATCAGTCTTTGTTTTCGGTACCGTCGCGCTGAGAGACAAGAATATTTTGAGTTGCTTCTATCCATCGCCTGCACACGAGACCCAAGAAGTTCTCGACATAGTTCCCCTTGCTATCGGTCTCTTTTGCAGCCTGCTGTTTGTGGTTTTCCCCACCACAAGACATGGTATAGGTTACCCTGTGACTTCAGGGAACTGATTTATTCATTTGTTCTTAATTTTCTTGATCTCTTCTGTAACCAACCAATAGGGAGACATTCAAAAAAAATCAAAAATATCAAACACCTTTTATCATTTATACAATGATCGGTCTCTCCATGGGTCCAAGCTGATGGCAGTAGCAAAAATTTACTTGGTTACATATGTCATTAAATAAATAACACCAAAAGCACATTCTAATTTAATTCTCCAATTTTCTCAACATAACTACATCTTATGAAATAATACCACAAGCGAATTGTAGTTTAATTCTCCAGTTTCTGCATTACATTACAGAGAGAAAACCATGTCTAAGGAGGATGTGGAAAATTCATGTACAATGACATCTTAGAGGAATTGAGACACCTGGGGATTTTCTCTTTTCTCGAATAATTGCTTCTTTAATCATGGGTAGTTTTTGGTGAACCTTCCTCCAAATGTGGTTGACCGCACCATCAGGAGGAACTGGCCCAATACCACCTGGATGACCATTGTCATATTCAAAAATGGGTTGAACATGGGCCATATTTCGGCGAAATGCATCCTTCTGTTCTTTGGAGAAGCTTCTGAGGTGATTCAAAAGCCAGTTTGGTTTAAGGACATCACTTACTGACACAAAAACGGAAAAATCTGAGTAGTCCACCATGCCTTCAAATGGAAGCTCGATGTTATCACTAACAATTACAGGTATACAAAGGCTGAGGACAGCATCAAAAAGGCGGCATGAAGTTGGAGTATCACCAGCTGGATGCAAGCAGAATTCTGATGTCCTCATCCCTTTGATTGACTGCTCTCTGCCAGTAGCATTAGGGAAGCCTTCCTCCATGACGACACCAGGCTCATTAACCAATAAGTCCCACAACTTTTCCCGAACAAGACCTCCCTGTAGAAATAACATTATTGAAGAAATTATACTAACAGTTATATTTACATGAAATGAGTTTTTCAGAAAAGAAAAAACTACCACAGAAAATTTTTTCCAATCTGTAAAATGGGCACCACTATATAAATTTGGACGTGAAAAATTTAGAAATATAACAAAGAAAAACATCAATTAGTGCAGTAGCTGACAATAATATTCACATTTGCCAATTGCTTTTATCAATTTGTTAGTATGGTAATCTCATTAAAGCTACTATGTAACCTAGGATAACAGGTAGAAATAATTATAGCCTTGGAATTGGTTGCCTCTCCTATGTTTCATAAGGCACAGTTGCAAAACATTGTTGTTCCATGATTATGGATTAAAATGTATAGTGGATGGTTCAAAATGAAAAGCTCTTGATTACAAGACAAGCTGCAATATACTAATTGTATAACTAGATACCTAGAAAACCAAGTTGCCACTAGCCATGTCTCTGACAACTTATGGCTGTAAGACTTGGGCAGAACACAGGCCTCTTAGCAAAGAGTCATGATCAAACAAAATACATGCAATTAGCTTTTTTTTTTTTTTTTGATAGATAACAGAAAGAATTTCATTACCTAAACAATAATATACAGAGAAATACAACCAGGGATTGAGTACGTACCCCTTTAAGCAGATGGAACAACTAAACCCAATACAATCACTCCCTACCCATCACTTATCCACAGGAGCAGGTTAACACTTGATCCTTAAAGCAGCTGAACCCAAAATAATTGCTACTTAGCAATTATCAAGTAAGGAACTAAAAGGCTATAAATCACAAAAAAGACCACAGCAGGTGCATTCAATCCAATAAGGTGATGATGCTCCAGAGTTACTGCAACTGCATGGAGATGATCACTAAAATGCTATGGTCATAAGTGAAATGATCACAATAACCGCTTGTAGTGGTTGAAACAGAAACCCCCCTGGTGAGAGCAGTGTTTTAAAAGCACAAGGGGCAATTTGCACCCGAGGCACAAGGTACAAGACGAGGTGCATGCCTTTTTGAAGCAAGGCGTAAAAATTTAAAAAAAAAAAATTGCTAAATAAATAAAAAAATGTCAGAAAATTAAAAAATATCAAAAAAAATAAACATAATATTAATAAAAAACATAAACTTAAATTTTAAAATAAATGTTTTAAAAAACCTATTATCTAAAATTAGAATAATAACCACAACATGTAAAGCGTATTCAAATAAAATTTTAAAAATAAAATCAAACATATAAAGCATTTTCAAGCATGTAAAAGCCACAATCTCTTTTTTTCCTCAATTGCATTACTTCAAGTAGCTAATTTGATGTAAAACATATTGCATTCTTGATTCTATGAGCCGCCTTTGTACCATACCCCTCGAGCCAAGCCCAAACAAGTCCATGTTAGGGTCTTAAATTCTTAATTCACACATAAAAAATAATGACTTTATAACTTTCATTGCCTTTTAAGAAAATATTTTTATTAGAATGAATGAATGAACAACATTATCACATGGGGGGTTCTCAAAGCTTCGGTGAGCGAGCAAAGCAAGCAAATTAAAATATCTTCTTAAATGGCAATTAAAGTTATAAAATCATTATTTTTTATGTGAGAATTAAGAATTTAAGACCCTAACATGGACTTGTTTGGGCTTGCTTCAAGGGGTGTGGTCGGGGGTTTGGGTGCGGAGTCCCCAACCCAGCCGCTAGGTTAAAAAAAAGCAAAAAAGTGTGAATTTTTCAAAAGGTGCATGCCTGGGCTGAGGTGCAAAGCGCATCAAGCGCACGGCTAGGCACACCAGGCGTATGCATAGTACCTAGGTGAGGCGCATACCCTAAAGTGCACCTAGTACCTACGCGAGGCACATACCCTAAAGTGCACCTCGCCTGTGTGCCTAGGTGCGCCTTTTAAATCACTGGGTGAGAGATTATGGCAATTATGCACAATATCCCTATCTCTGTGCCTACTTAAATTCACTCAAGTTTAATTTGAGAGGGTATTCAAAATAAATTTCAGATCCAGCATCAATTAAAATGATTAGAGTAAGCAATAGAATTTTCTTAAGCAGTAATGATCAAAAGAGAACTGATATCCAATTTACACATGCTGACAGAATGAAAACTAGGGCTATTGCTAATCAATTGAAAAGAAGAAAACTTTCTGGATTTAATAAGTTCCATGACTAAGGTAAAACAAAAAAAAAAAAGCATAAATATTTAAAAAGTGGAAGTTCAATACTAACCCGGTGCCTATGCTTTGCTCCTTTGAAGTAAAGAAGGGTAATACGATCCTGATTTTCTGACAAGTGCAGTCTAGGAAGTAGATGGGTATATGGAACAATTACATCTTTGAGCAATGAAACTTGCGTGTGTTGTATCATATCAGAAGTGTTGTCACTGGATGCTTTCAAGTCAAGCCTGTACCACCCACCAAAATCCACCACCAGGAGCACTGCTGGTGCTATCTCAGCTTTAACATGCCACATTGCAACTGGGTCTGTCAAAGAATGCCTCAAGTTTTAACATAACCTGACAATCCAGAGACTGAATCATAAGCTTCTAAAGCTTGTTTGATTTTGACAGTATGCAAACAGAGATTTGTACTCATTCATATCTGTGCAAAACTTTTAAAGCAGCATTAAAGTGTGATAGATAGACTTAAGAACATATGATGGCCCAGTAAGGAATCTGGTGATATTTGTCATGTTGAAGAATAACTGGAAAATAGCTACAGAACCTTAAGTGGATAACAGTATGAGCATAATTATTTATAATATTTATTTATTTTTTGTTTCAAAAGGTAATGATATGACATCATCATCATCATCTAAGCCTTGTCCCAACTATATGGGGTTGGCTACTGAATCATGTTCTGCCATCCCATTCTGTTCCGTTGTTAAATTATGGGCCCTTAAATTACTTATCACTACTTCCTATTGCTGCCTTCAGATTTTGAGGAATCCGAATCTGGTGCAAACCTAGCTATGTGTGTGACCAATCACAAGTGAACACACCAGTATTCTCTACACATGCAGCCCACACCACGTGAGGTAACCATGTGTATAAAACACTGGCACATTCACTAGTGATTGGTCACAGCCACATTCACATTGTTCACAGCAGATCCCATGACAATTTTGTGAGGCCTATGCCTCACTGCCGCACACCTCAATTTGGTGAAGGATACACCACATATAGAAAACATTATATTGCAGAAGAAAATAACAGATATAAATATATTGATATAAAATACTTTCCAAAATTCAAAAAATAATCACTTTTTGGTTGGTTACAAATAAAAAAAAAGCAGTTTACACTTAAAAATATATAATAATATCTTTTTATCCCAAAAATATCTATTTTTTCTCTTATTTGCTTTATGTCTCAACGTACCTAATGTGAGAATATCATCTCCATTTATGTGTTTACTAATAAATAATGACAGTGCAACCAGTCTATAAACCAAAAATGACAACTATGATTCTACTTAAAATAAATAAAAAACACATAGAAGCTACCAATACAATAAAAAATTGAACAAAATTATCAAACTCTTTTTATGCAGTTTTACTTGCAAGTTGCAAGAGAGATTTTGTTTCAATAATAAAGTTGTATATGATGAATAGTATTCATTTGAAGATATTTAAAATTGTTTTATATTGAAAATAAAGTAGAATATGTGTAAATTAACCAATTTAGTAAAAAGATTATTTTTTTATGAATATTTTAGTAAAAAGATTATTTAACATGGGTAGAAAATGTTATAAACATAAAACACTATACTAACCTCAAATGCCTTGACTCCTACACCAAACCTCCACCTCTAGCCTTTTAAAACCTTACTAGAAAATAACTTCTATGAGAGTTGAACCTATGACTATGTAAAGATATAACAAAAAACCAACCTTACGAATAGATACATATTAATTTCTAACTACATAGTACATATACTTAAAATATTATTTTTTATCAGTATATACTTAAATGTTATTCCATTGGATCTTAATGGATTGGACTGGGGTTGATCCACATTTGACCAAGTTATAAATGGATCAAATTGGTATTCAAATTTGGATAAATGGACAGTTGTCAAGCTCACCCATATATAAGGCTTTTGGAATTTGAAACCGCAACATGATATCATTTCCTCCTTCCTAGATGAAAGGCATGTACACTTTTATATATCTAAGCATTTTAACTGGGAAGAGGAACATCTGCACTAATTGGTTTCTGTTCTAGAGGTCTAGTTCACAAATTTGATGTCTAATCTTCTTAAGTCACCTAGCATTGCCACTACCCCCTTAATAGTTCTTATAAGTTTTAATATCTCCAGCTATTTAACACTTAACAGTATAGTCATCCCTCATACACCATGCTGGTCCTTGCACTTAAATTAGCTTTTATGTCATCAGAAAAAGAGTAAAATTTTTTTATAAGATATAGACAAGTAGCAAAGACATCACATTCAGTTTAGTTTCACACAAGGGAGGTCAAGAAGGAAAGCCCTTTTACCCTTGTTGTCCAGTAATTCATGCAGAGTTTAAAGAAAACAAGAAACATCCAACATGGGTGTAGTTGACCTAAGCCTTTACAAGGTTCACAATAGACAATGCAAATTTCCACTTACCACACACATGTTTAAATCAACAACTGCCCCAATCCTTATCCTCCAGTAATTTGCACTACTTATGAATAACCAATATTTTATTCTTAAGATGAGGTCCTTAAGAATGTTTTGGAAATCCTTCAATCATCCCCATATGATCCTTCTTCTAAGTGGAAGCCCTCTTTCTATGCTTACAGTAGTCTCATTGGTATCACCAGTGTCAGCTTATCTTACACTACCAGTCCCAAGCTGGTATAAAGGAAGATGGTTGCACCAGGTTGGCAGCTGACACTAAAAGTTTTTCCAAATTCTCAGTCTCTGGCATTAAAAGGAATGGAATGGCAAAACAGGATTTATGTAGCCTTCCCCAACCACAGGGATAAGGCTTGGATGATGATGACAGTAGTCTCATGGATGACACCAATACCACAGAAGCTGACGTGAGGGCTCAAGATTGCCAAACATCTTCGCATTTCAACCTTGGCCATAGAGAGTGAGCTAATATAATTAGATGGAATAACACTGAGAAATGGCCCATAGAGTCTGGCTTATTTCTTACTTTAAATAAGAGAACCTATGGAAGGTGATTTAATTCATATTTAATGGATTCCAAGCTAAACCCAGGCTTGGGAGAGCTCTTTTAGAGTAAGAGATCTAAACAAATAGTTTTTTTATAGTAAGAGACCCATAATGCTTTTCAGAAATGCAACATTTGAACCAAAAAAAAAACACTATATTCGGGGATATGCCACTCCACCAAAAGTGAGCTCTTTGCTTGGGTAGCACTTTGGAAAAAGTGCCTTACTAAAGAAATGTTGATAAAGAAAGGTTTCAACATTTCAGATTTGGTTTGCCCTCTATGCAACAGGGAGACTGGAGACTTCAAACCACTCATTCATTCATTGCAACTTCAGTGCAACTGTTTGGCATGATTTCCTCAAAGCCCTAAATCTAAATTAGTGCTTCCCAAGCTCAGTGAAAACATTTTTTATCAGAAACGATAACTTCAATAATGAGATTTAGGGCATGTTCATTTTCTCTGACGCCTAATATGTGGAAATGCAATAATTACATTAAGAGGTATATTGGTATTGGTGAACTTTTCTTTCCTCTAAACTCTGAATGCAGAGTATGTTGTTCTGATTTCTGATTTCTGAATTCTGAAAATTGTCAAATATCCCTTTTAACCCCATATATGAGAATTTTTGTTTGCGTTTTGGGGGTATCATTGGAAAACCAAAAGTTGTAAGATTCCTCTTTAAGAGATAAGAGATAAGAGGACACGAACACCCATTTTCCTCTTAAAGTTGTAAGATTCCTCTTAAAAGATAAGAGTTAAGAGGAAACGACAGGCCCTTAAAATTCTGAAATACAGACATCAACCCCTAGTAGAAGAGTTTGGGCCAATAGACATGAAATTACAGCACTACCCAGTACAAACTCTCTCTTACAGTCCCTTGTTTTGCAAAGGTATCAGCTAAATCATTTGCTGATCTCCTTACCCACTTAAAGTAAACACCCACCTCCCTTGTTATGCTAAAAATTTCCCCTATCAGCTGTCTATGTTGCCAAATTCCCAGATGCCCTAATTGCATCCACTCAATTACCAATTTGGAGTCCCCCTCTATCTCAATCTGCTGTAGCCCAAACTGTTTGGCCAATCTTACTCCTTGATGTAGAGCCAAGATTTCCGCTCTTAGGGTATCTCCAACTCCTACTGGACCTGAATAAAGAGACATTATCCTACCTTCATCATCTCTGAAAGCACCTCCTATTCCAGATAGGCCCAGATTACCATTAGAGCTTCCATAAGGTTATGCTTTACCCTTTGTTGTGTCAGTGGGGACCAAATTAACTGTACCAAAGGTTTGGATGGAGTTGTAGCTACCACAGCACCCCAATTTCTGTAAATGTCTTCAGCTGAGAAATTCTTAAACAGATCACATGATTTCAATCAATGGATGACCTTAATGGTTATTCTTTCCACTACCTCTTCCTTGGATCTAAACACACCATTGAAGATCCTATTGTTTCTTCCCTCCCATACTGACCATAACACAGGTGTTCTTGTAGCTCTCCACATAGCCCTTCCACGCACCTCTGGTTGCATGCAAAAAGATGGATCAAAGAGGCTCACCCACACTCGGGGGAGAGGTTTGAAGAATGGCAAGTTTTGGGGATCTCCGAGAAAGGCAAACGCTGTTGGTCAGCCATCCTACTAACAATGCTAGGAGTTATTTGGCATGAGAGGAACAATAGATTATTTGAACAGAAATCAGCATAAGAAGAAAGGGTGATGAATGGAGTGATTGAAGATCTTAGGAATTGGTTGTCCATACAACACGTTGTTAAAGATGACACTTTTTCAGCTTCTTTTAGGGCCCTAATATACATGTACAGAACCTTGTTATACGGTCCATACTTTTTGATTTTAATGAAATTTACCTGACCTTTACTCAAAATTAAAAAATAATAAAAAAAACGCTAATGGAAAGATCAACTATAGCCAAGCAATGGAGCTTCAATTTCTTAACCGCAAAAGCTAATTCAAGCAAAATGACAAATGATCGCATCCACTGGCCACCACTACCTCCAATATACGAAAGATACTGTCTTTGTTAGAATCTACAAAACATAAACCCCAGTAAAATCTACAAAACTCAACATACAGATGAAGCTCCCAGCAATGGAAAACGAGTTTAGAATCTATTAGTCTACAATAATACCCACTGATAAACAATGAAAGACACAGAATAAGAATCTTCAATACCAACATTTGAATCATTTCCAAAACAGAAAAATAAAAATATAAAGAGAATTAATAACAAAAAAAAAACATACCGGTCAATACGAAGACGTGATCCCGCCCGCCCGAGCGTTTCCAAGCATCCGTACCTCGAATCAAATCTACAACCTCCTTCTGCCTCTCATAATCCTCATTACCCACTTTCTTCCTAAATGCCCCCTTGGCCATTCCCAACTGCATTTCCGCACTGAGCGTTGCGAAGAATGGCACAAAAACAACATCAGCTTCATTGACATCGAAAACCCGTTTCGCGAATGACCCAGTTCTCAATTCCTCGGGGGTCATCAGATCACCCAAGATCCAGTACTCAGCGCTGTACTGCTTGATCAACGGGTTCTCTGGGTATGGAGGGAACTCGAGCTTCCCTTTAGAAGAAACCGTGGACCGAATGTCATTGTCGACGTCGCTTCCAAGTCTCGAGTCGTCGCTCAGGGACCAGTATTTGCCTAACAAACCGTAATTGAGTGATCTGGGGAGATCTGCAACGTAGACTCTGATGGATTGGTTAGGATTTTGAGGGATTTTCTGAGAGAAGGTGAGAAACGGAGAAGAACAAGAGGTTTGCTGATGGGTTGATTGTAAGAGAAAGAAGATGGAGAGTGGAAGAACACAGAAGAGACCAAGAGAGAGAAAGAGAGAAGGGATTGAGCAAGGAATGAGTGCGTTGTTTTTCGGAGCCATGCCTTTTGCTTTGCTCGCGAGCTCAAGTACTTTGCCCCTTAAATTTCGACTCCGGTAGGGGAAGACCGGGAGGTTAGCTGGTTAGGTCGGGTTGATATCAACCCAAAACCAACTCGAATTATTGAACCACGTCCACGACCTCAATCGACCTGGAAGAATCGAACCTGGGTCCTGGAATAAATTTGACCAATCAGAATCCCCGGTGAACGACGAGAGCTAAATGACCGTATTACCCCCACATGTGGTGGGGTTTTGTTCTCAAACCCGAGAGCTCCAAATCGCGCTCACTGTCCGCCGGTGAACAAATTCGTATTCAGCAAGGATCACTGTTCCTCGAGCGACGAAGGGACTCGCATCTGCCCCCCCCCCCCACATACTTGCCCCCAAAAACGTCCCACAAAATCGGAACGCGACGCGTGACACACGCGCATTAAGCGAGATGCGTGCGGAACTCATTTCACACCGTCAAATGTACCTCCGTTAATTCCTCTCTTGCCTAAAAGCATTCTTTCTCTCATACTCCTCCATTCTACTTCAAACTAAAACTCTTGGCGCCGGCCCCTTTTCGTAATTCACTCACCGGAGATTAATCTGGTCGAGTTCCACCTGCCGACACCGACGACCATACCGGTAGGAGGTAAGTACTCTGTAAGTTTTTCTCATATATATATATATATATATTGTTTTTTCTCATTTGTTTTCTAACATTCAAAGATCTGAATCCGCCGGAGTGGGAGCCTCCTGACGCCATTTCAAACCCTTGACACCCCCAGAATTCGAAAGCCCTCCAAAATTAGAAACTCTCTGGTCATAAGCAATTAAAATTCATAATGGTAAACAATTAAAATTCATAATGGTAAACAGTAGTTTGGAAGGAAACATAGCTACTATGCAAGGAACTGTTGGTGTGTTTCAACACTTTGACTATAAGAGGATATGGCTGACAATTTGTGTTGATGCAGCATGGAGCAATCTACATCAGATGAAGTTCGGGAGCAGGATTATAAAGAGAGAAGCCAAAGGTCTGAGTTCTTTCAGTAGTTGGTCCTATCAACCATTTTCTAAAACCCTCTACAACTTGAGCGGGTTATCAGAAAAAATACTAAATAAATGCAATTATATCTTCGATTATTGCTCATGTATGCATTTAGGTAGTTGCTATGTCTAGAAGAGGGATTTTGGTAATAACCAAAGACTAGTAGTATTTCTACTGTTATAGCAAGGTAATGTATATTTATTCATATATTTATAGTAGCAGGAGTTATAGTCTTGTATAGCAAGTACTCAGTAGATATATACTCTCATCAACACTGATGCTCCTTTAAATTTTTGCTTTCCGTTGTTGTTACATGACCTCTCTAGATATGGCTTCTAGGTCTAAGGCTGCATTTGGCATTCCTTGTTTTAAGGACTCCTTTTTGTGGTTAAAATGCCCCCAACACCAAAAAGAGGTAAGTCCTTGAAATAAGGAAAAGCAAATGAAGCCTAAGACTTAAAAATTTTTACCATTGCTGAAACCAACTGCCTCTTCCGAGAGAGAAAGAGAGATCGTATTACAATGTAGATACTAATCAAGAGAGACAGAATATTGACAAAGAACCTTTAATATTTCATAAGAGAATACATGACAATCATTACAAAGGAAATTATGATCAAATTCATTTGTCCCAACTGATCTCTCAACTTCAACAGCGTCCTCTTCTTCCGCTCCCTCCGCTGCTCTACTCCACCATTGGATCAGAAGCCAATACTGGTGGTGCGGTAGCAGCAATATAATCTTGTCTTCTTTTCTTTCTCTTGTAAACGAAGCCGTCATCGTTGCATAGCTCCCACTCCTCCTCCCAGGCTATTCCAGCCATGGCCAAGCGCCTCAAGTCAAAACTTAAATTCTGGAGAGTTTCGAATTTTGGAGGGCTTTTGAATTCTGGGGGTGTCAAGGGTTTGAAACGGCATCAGGAGGCTCCCACTCCAGTGGGTTTAGATTTGCAAATGTTAGAAAATTAATGAGAAAAAACAATATATATATATATGAACTTACCTCATGTCGGCATGGTCGTCGGCGTCGGCTGGTGGAACTTGACTGGGTTAATCTCCGGTGAGTGGGTTACGAAAGGGGGACGATGCCAAGAGTTTCAGTTCGAAGTAGAATGGAGGAGTATGGGAAAAGAAACGCTTTTGAGCAAGAGAGAAATTAACGGAGGTGCATTTCACGGCGTGAAATGGGTTCTGCATGCATCTCGCTTAATGTGCGTGTGTTATGACACGCGTCACCTTCCGGCTTTGTGGGACATTTTTGGGGGGCAAGTATGTGGGGGCAGATGCGAACTATAGACATCAGAGATCGTTTCCCCATCTCACAAACCTTAAATGCTCCGCAACCATTTAGGGTGGGAGTTACCCTGTTGCCCTTTGGGGGATTGTCAACTGATGAAAGTATGCCACATGTCAGGGGCTTTTTTTTTGGGGGAGTAAAACTAACCTAGAGTTGAAGAGTAAATGACATTGGAGAGGAGAGAAACGGTAGGGAAAGGAATCAGGCTAGGTTGGCGGCTTTTCTTTGGGAGAGAAAGATATGTTGAGTGAAATCTACGGAGGAACCCAAAATCTAAATTTTGGAGAACACCACAATGATGGGGATTCCGAGTAGGGGCAATTGGGTTATTTGAAGCATAATTCATTGTGTTCATGAATGAAATTATTCTAGGGATTTTCACTTAAGAATCCTTTCAACAATAATGGATTCTGATCATTTCCATCCAAACAAAGAATCACCAAATGTATTTAGCAGAGTCATATGATTCTTTTTTTCTCATAAACAATAGTTACCAATTTCTTTGAATCAATTTTTTAATAAATTATTGATAGGAAAAATCATGTCAATTATAATAAATAAAAGTTCAAATGAAGATACATTTTACTCTATTACGTTTAAATCATTGTCAAGCACAACTAAAAAAAAAGGAGAGAAATAGATGCCATCCAATAAACTTATTAGTGGCATATTAGTGGTATCTAGGTATTTATTATTATTTTCCCCTTGGAACTTCTATGTCTATCTTTGATGTAAATCCAAAATCTTCCCTTGTATGCTGGCTACATGAATGATACTCATGACTACACTAAAGAATCATACATCAGAAGGCTCTTATATGAGGAATAGCTTCTTTTCAATTACTTTATTGCTATAGAATTGACCGATTCTGCACTACCAAAAGTTATTTCTTGCTACATAGACCCACATTCCCTAGTGTAAGCATTTTAGTTCTTGAGAGCACCCTTAAAACATTGTCAAGATCTATGTCAAAGAATTTATAAAAGTTTCTGTAAGCGCAAGTTGGCTACCAAGCTAAAGTTACTTGCAATCTTTCTCTATCTATATTAAATGCAACACATTTATATAAAAAAAAAAACTGGAAACAAAAAGAATTAAAATAAAGTAGTGAGAAAAATGAATCCATAGTTCAAATCTATGAAAATTACCTATAATAAATATCTCCAGAGATTCATAGTGATAAGAAAGAATCCATAGTTCTTTGTATAAACAGAAATTAACCCATATATACAAAATCCTTAAGATTGTTTAATACTTTGTCGGGTTAACCAACTCAGTCCAAAAGGGGTAATGTATTCACTTACCTTGCCAGAGGATATATGGTGATTTTTGGAACCAATGTTTTTATATGATGATCCTGATACTATATTTAACAAAGAGATGTTTTAATAGATATTAACGGTACCTGGATTTTGTGAGGTATGTTCTAACAAACCAGAACTTGCAGATGCCTAGAAAAATTTTGAGAACAAAGGCAGAGAAAAAAAAAATAGAGAGAAACCGTGAGATTTTGGGGGTTGTATTGATTGAAAGTGAAGAAAAAACAAGGAGGGTGATTTGTTTATCTGAGATCGTCCGGGCTGCAGATAGCCATTGGAGAGTTGCAAAGATCTTCACTTTTCTTGGAAATATTATGAAAGCAGCGACAAGAAGAGAAAGAGAAAAAAAAATGGAATAGAAATGGTGATATTTTTGGGGTTGTATTGATTGGAAGTGAAAAACAGCGAAGAGATGGATGAGATTTACCTGAGATCACCTAGGTTGTAGATAACCGTTGGGGTGGGAGAAAAACATGATTGGGATTAGGGCTTTTGTTGATCCTCTATTTTGCATTGCAAAATTATAGAAGTGCTCATGTTTCACGTGCGAACATGGGCACTCATGTTTGTTTTTCACTAAAATACATAGCGAGAAACCAAAAGATGAGAATCATTCATCTTTAGAAACGTGAATAAGTGGATTTAAAGAAATGGCCATTCGGATGAGAATTTCCATCTAGAATTGGAGCCATTCTTCGGAAATGACAATGCCAAACACCATTATGTTCCAAAGAACCAAACAAGGCCTTAAATACCCTTGGAGTAGAGGTGCCTCTTGATCTTGAGAAGCTCCTTCAATAGAAAACCCACATTGAATTCCTCTTGGAACACTTGCACAATGTCTTGAATCTTGATAATCCGGAGATATCATATGGGCGGAAGAGAACATAATATAGAGGTTTGGTGGAGCTGGACCGAGTAAATATTTGAAATAACACCCCACCTGAACTATCAAATGAAAAAGGTGAGAATCGTAAATTCTGTTGCAGTCTAAATTTGAGCAACAAATAAGGATAAGAGAGGATGAAGTTCATACTACATTTTTAAGATTTTAAAGTCAATCAAATTGAATTGATGTATTGATGAAGATCAAAAGTGATCAACTTGATCCTTACTACAACTGGGACCCTTGAACACAGATGTGGACTCTAGTGAAGGAACCTGCGAAGAAAACAACAATATAAGGGTCCGAGTAGGTGTCTTGGGTAGTAACTCTGATGCTTTAAGTCAATATATGTCAATATGTCCGAAGTGGTAAAATGCTAGAGCAGAAATCGAAATCCAATAAATGGCCTTGGATGGCAACTATTTACCTTTATATGGAGCCCATGCCTCGATTGGAACATGGGGTTAAGGGCAAGCAATGCGAAAGGCATTAGTCGCAAAGTGGGGAAATGGGGTACTAGCACCGCCAGGTGGTAATTTCCGGTTGCATATGGTAAAGGTCAGTCCTACCCCTTTGACGTTGGAGGTAAGTTAGATCAGGAGTATGTCCTTCATGTCCGAAGTAGCTCAGGTCGGATGCATGCCTTCGTGAGTAACCCAGTCTGAGCTCGTTCTAGGTCAAAGGTTAGTAGCCATCAGGATACCCAAGTTAGCTTGCCACTAGTGATCCAAGGAGCTATCAAGTGTTGTGCTGCCACATGTCACAATGTGGTGCAATAAAGCATCCTTCACGCTACCATGTGTCATGGCATTATTGGAAGGTAAATCGACCCCCACCACTTCATGGTGGATGGATCGTGTCAAATGCTCTGGTGCAGGGTTTCTAACAGATCTCGTATTCTCGCAAGTTCAGATTGCTAATTTGGGATTGTTTTGACAGAGTGAGAAGTTACATTGTCTTACGTGCAAACTTCACATGCATTATTAACCTGATCAAGCGCTAAAAATCATGCTAAATTGATTTCACTTCTCGGGGAGATCAAACCGTTGTGCCTCTTTACCATTGAACCAAATAGATTTGGACCATTGGAGAACTTTGTAAATAGTAGGGACATGAGAGGTCCATTTCACATTGTCCATTTTAGGGTTACCTTATGGTGGGGTCAAAGAGCTTGGTGCATGATTGAGGAGCTCGTGTTGACCCTTCAGGTTGGTCGAGTCATTTAAGTATTCCGGGTGAATCTTCCTTTCTTCATCTAGTTTCATTTTATTTCTAACATATCTATCTCGTCATAATCTCTAGAGGAGGAAGAAGAAGAGTAAATTGGAGCTTAGGCTAGGGAAGAGGGGTTCCCGATCTTGGAGCACCAAGGATCCCATAGAGGGGTTTTAGCTAAGGTCGAATAAGTATGAGTTTGTCCCAACTTAGTTGATGCTTCTAATCTCTAGCGAATCAAAGATTAGTACTATGTCCCTAAAAGTTTTAGGTTTATTCTCCCCTATATATCCCGACAAGTGTCCTTGGGATCATAAGGACAAGGAGATCTACATGTACGAGCAGTCCTTCATAATGGGTCTTAGGTTCCCTCTCCATGCCTTCTTGGAGGTGTTAAACCATTTCGGCCCTAGGCCAGCTCCATTCGAACTTTGTTAGGGTGCTTATATGCACAATATCAGTCTGTCACCAATTCAACTTCCCTCTACACATGAAAACCTTTGGAGGGCATTTGTCAAATAAAGCATCCAACTAGCGAGGATGGTTTTGATTAGTTGTCTTACCATCCTTAGTGTAAAATATTTCAAGGTCTCCCCTCCAAGGCGTCAACCTAGAAGAATAAGTTCATTTTTGTGGCAATTGAGGGGGTGGCCTTTTACTTTTGAGTGGGTCATCACCATAGGTGACCTAGACAATGACTTTGATAGAGGCCAAGAATGAATTAGTTAAAGGATTGGTCCAAAAGAATTTAAAGGCTAGGAGTACCTATTTGAGGTGTCACTGATCAGGGTTGACTTGAATGCAATAAGTAGGTTGCTATCGATGTTTCCTTTAAGTGTTTTAATTTACTATTGTCTTACCTTGGGTAATTGCTTAACATGTTTTCCTTTGGTAGAAGAGTTGTCGCCTATCAACATTATCGGGGTGATCGCTGTTGCCCGAAAGAAGAGGAAGCTGGTGAAGGGTGGAACTTCTTGAGTTGCCAGAGAAGACTCATAGTTAGTCGAGTGGGACGTTACCACCCTAGAGGTTGTAAATATAAATGTCAATGAGACCGAGGTAGAAAGGTCAACTAAACAAGTTCGGCAAGAGCAAATGACATGCCATCCGTGTTGAAGTTTACCAACTTTGGGGTCCCCCTTATTGAACGTGAGGCCCCTGCTACACCTAGCATGGAGGGGGCTAATACTTTGGGGTCCCGAGCTGCTAGCATAGGAGTGACTTAAGGGTAGGAAGCTTCTGAGCTAGTGTCGCTTCTTTGTCCTTAATGGTCAATTCAGATGGACCAACAAGTAAAGGACCCCAGGGTGGCACTCGAGCTAAGCAAGAGCGTCCTCCTCCCACAAGACCAGAAGGGAGGTTAGGCCACTATGGTGCTTGGAGCTCAGTTGGTTTTGTTATGGTAGGCACATGGTTTTCCCTTGTCCCAAAATTTCCCTTCTATTATGAACTGACCTCTTACTCCTTTTTCATGCTAATTCCTTAACATAGGGGTTGCTATGAGATTAGGCACAGACTGCCCAATACGAGCTTGTCAAGAAGAGAGATCTCCAAACTATGTGCCAAGATAAACGCTCTTCGAGCTAAGGGAAAGGCCAGCCTAGCTAGTATGGAGGAGAGAGCGGTTACAATAGAGCGGGAGAGGGCTGGACTAATAGAGAAATTGGTTGAGGTGGAGAAGAACACCACAGTCCTATTGGCCATTAAAGCTAAGGCCATCAAGGAGTACACTTCCTCCCTCGAGTTCCGGGTGAACCAAGACAACTATGCTTCAATGTCCCTCATCAAGGGGTTTAAGATATATTGTAAGTTGGTTGCATCTTGGCACCCCAAGGTTAGAGTGAAAGGATTAAAGCTATTCATCATCACTGAGGAGATTCCAAATAAGGTAGATGGGTGTGGGAGACTCGGCCAAGGATGATGAGGCTGGTGGCAACATGCCCCTAGTGACACTTAAAACCTTTTTGCCTCTTTTTTGGCTCTTATACATATAGCCATGTAGTCTAGGCTTTCGTGCTCAATTTTTTTCGTTGTTTTGTCTTCTCTCCTTTCTTTGTTGTAATGAAAACCCCTTTTGTTGTAATGATGCGACCTTTTTTATTCACCAACCTCTATTAAACATTTAGTTAGTTTTTTTTTTCGATTTTTTACACATTGGTCTCAAGGAGGTTGAGTTCGAGCTTACGCCTAGCCTAGGTTAAACAAAGCAAGGTTACAAGATGGTCGATCTCGTACCCAAACAATTCAAACATTTCCACTTGAGTTCTCCTAGTAAGGTACATTCGAGTTACCCACATTAGTGTTAACTTGAATCAAGATGGGTTACCCTAGCTCATAACGGCTAGCTGAATTATGTATCCACCCTAGTCTAGTCAAACAAACTAAACCAAGTTAGATAACCTTAAAATTTTAAGACACACATGGAATATGCTCGAGACTTTATTGAATAATGGAAATACACAATCATTGAAAGTACAATTTTAAGTTTTTGCATTCCATGTGTGAGATACTAATCCCCCCTTTTGAGCTAGTAGGTTCTAGGTCCCAACACCCTCACTATCTTGTAGGGTCCATAGTTTGAGCTGAGTTTTTCAAAACCCACTTCGGGTATTATAACTTTTCTAAGGACCAAATCTCCAACACAGAAACTCTTTCTCCGGACTCGAGCATTTGATATTGAGTTACCCTCTATTGATAAGTTGTAGTTCGAACTTAAGCTTATTCACATACCTCTTCTACCAAGATGAGATTAGCTTGGAGCTCATCATCGTTCTCCTCCTCGTTATAGCTCTCTACCCACAAGGTTGATATTTTAATTTCAGTCAGGATAACCGCCTTGGTATCAAAAGTGAGGTTAAAAGGAGTTTCCCCTATGGTCATTCTGCTTATAGTCCGTTAATCCCATAATACACTAGGAAGCTCTTCCATCCATTGTCCTTTGGCCCATGGAGGATCATCCTATTAGTCACTTCAGCCTATCCATTGGTCTGGAGGTAGGTCATCGAGGTGAACCTCTAGTGAATCCCTAATCTGGAGTAAAAGTCTTAGAACTTCAAGTTACTGAACTACTTTTTGTTGTCCGAGACTAACACCTAAGGTAGCCCGAATCTGTAAATGATGTTCTTCTAGAAGAAGTTTTGGATGTGTAGAGCTATGATAGTAGCCATGGTCTCGACTTCCACCCACTTAGTGAAATAATCAATAGCTACGACTAGGAATTTCCTTTGATGTGGGGCTGGTGGGAAAGAACTGAGGATATCAATTCTCCACTAAAAAAATGGCCAAGGGCTAGTGAGGTATTATAGGTCGAAGGTCGGTCAATGTGGTGTGCGAGCTAACATTGACATCAATCACACCGTTGAACCATTCGAATGGAATCTTCCTTCATTGTGGGCCAATAGTACCCCTGCCAAAGTGTTTTCTAGGTCAACGACCTGCCCCCCAAGTGTTCTCAATAAATCCCTTCATTGGTTTCCTCAACACGTAGTCCACTTCAATGGGCCTAAGACATTTAAGGTAGGGCAAGGTGAAGGACTTTTTGTACAATTGGTCACTTGCAATGGTGTATTGAGTTGACTTGCATTGAACCTTTCCATGCTTCTCTTCGATCAGCAAGTAGAATTCCTTGGCGTAAATATTCTATAATAAGTCAGTCTAGCTCAATTCCGCAGCTAACACTGGAGATACCTCAACTTCTAGTGTGTCTTTTATGCTGGGGCATGCCAAATCTTCTATATGGACGGTCCTTCAGCATTTGAGTTCGTAGAGTTGGTTAGCTTTGACAATGCATCAACCTGAGTTTTCTTAGACCTTAAGATTTGTTGGATGGTAAAGGAATCGAACTTTTGGGTGAGCTCTTATAACTTTTTCAAATATTTGGCTATAGTTGGTTCCCGAGCTTCATAGTGTTCATTAACCTAGCTTACAATGAGTTAAGTCACTATAGATGGCTATTCTCCTCACATCAACCTCCTTAGCTAAAGACAGTCCTACCAGTAGTGCCTCATGGTTTGCTTTGTTATTAGATGCTTTGAACCCAAATCGGAGGGCGTATTTTAGCTTCACTTCTTTAAGTCCAAGCAGGATCAATCTGGTTTTGCTACCCTTCTGGTTTGACGATCCATCTACATGGAGCATCCAAGTTCTTCAATCAAATTGGTGGAGGCTTCCAAACTAGTAAATGATTCAGTCAGGGTCGGTGTTTCTAGGTTGAAGTGCACTCTGTGATAAAGTTAAACCATACGTTTAGGCCTTGATAGCAAGTCAAAACAAGTCATATGTTAAACTCGTTGAGTTCCATTACCCACTTGGTGAGTCTCCCTGATACTTTGGGCTTCTGAAGGACCTATCTTAGTGCTTGGTCAGTGAACACCACGGCTATGTGAGACTGGAAGTAAGGTCATACCCTTTTAGCAAAAATGGTTAGTGCAATGGCAAGCTTCTCTATGTTCAAGTACTTGGTTTTGGCTGCATGTAGAACCTTGTTGGCATAGTAAATTGGTTGCTATATTTTTTCCTCTATCAAACCAGTACCATGCTAACAACTTCATCGCTTGTTGACCAGTACAAGTATAACTCATCTTCGGGCTTTGGCCTCATTAATAATGGAGGTGAGTTGAGGTACTCTTTCAGTTCTTCAAATGCATGTTGGCATTCTTTTGTCCACTAGAAATCTTTGCTTTTTGATGGCTTGGAAAATGGTAAGCATCTTCTAAATTTCGACATGAAGTGAATAAGTGCTGCAACTCAGCTAGTGAGCCTTTGAACTTCCTTAATAGATCTCAGTGGTTGCATGTCCAAGATGGCCTAAATTTTCTCTAGGTTGGATTTGATGTCATATCGAGTTAACATATATCCAATGAATTTTCCTGAGGTAACACCGAAGATACTTATTCAGGTTTAGTTTTAATTGATATGTTTTCAAGACCTCAAATACTTTGGCCAGATCATCAATGTAAGAGTTAGCATATCGTTTTTAGCTACCATATCATCAACGTAGACTTCAACATTCCTTCTTATTTGATTTTTGAAAATTTTATTTATAAGTCATTGATAGGTCACCCCAACATTTTTCAGGCCGAAGGGCTTGACTCTATAACGATATAGACCAGTTAATATCAAAATATGTTTTCTCTTGATCATCA
Source organism: Nelumbo nucifera (assembly GCF_055504915.1). Taxonomy (NCBI): domain Eukaryota; kingdom Viridiplantae; phylum Streptophyta; class Magnoliopsida; order Proteales; family Nelumbonaceae; genus Nelumbo; species Nelumbo nucifera. The sequence goes on from NC_142653.1 coordinate 51,782,578, forward strand.
AGATGCATTAGGATTTGGTTATAACTTGAGGTGTTCATAAAGCTTAGTAATTCAAAGCCCGAGGTGGACTCTACTAGCCAATCTATTCTAGGGAGCAGGAAGCTATCCTTTGGACAATCTTTGTTTAGGTTGGTATAGTCGATGCAGATGCGTCACTTCCCATATGCTTTCTTAACGAATACCACATTCGAAATCCAGTCCTGGTACTTCACTTCTCATATGAAATCCACGTCTAGGAGCTTCTCGACATCCTCTTCATTTGTCTTCTATCGATCTAGGGTGAAGTTCTTCCATTTTTGTTTCACATGTATAAATTGGGGGTTCATGCTTATCTTATGAGTTAATGATCGATGGGTCAATCCCTATTATATCAGTAGTAAACCATGCAAAAACATCAGAGTTTAAATGAAGAAAACTTGAAGCTCGGTTTAAAGGGAATCTAGGAGGAATGAGCTTGCACTATCTTGTCTAGCTCAACATCTAAAAGTAGTACCGAGACCACTTGCTCCATAGGCTATCCCCAATTGTTGTTGATTCCATCAAGTAGATCTAGGTTGACAACTAAGGATTGCTTCCCTTTTAATGCTGCCACATAGCACTTCCTTGATTCGAGTTAGTCCCCCCAAACCACACCAATCCCTCGCTCAATTGGGAACTTCATGGCAAGGTGGTATGTAAAAACTATGTCTTGGAGTGGCATGTAATAAAAGGTGACTCAAAATCACATTGTAAGTAAGGTGTTGGTGATTTAACAACTAGGAATTGTGTCATGATTGTTGCCCATCTCGGCGTGGTCCCCATTGTTACCAACAAGCATATCTTTCCAATCGATTGGACAATGTCCCACTAAAATCAACTAATGGCACATCAGTGGAGACGAGCTTCTTTTAGTCGATTTTCATCTACTCAAACACTTCATAAAACAAAATGTCAACTGAACTTCCACTATCAATCAAAATCTCTCTTACCTTGTAGTTGGCTATTAACATTTTCATGACCAATGCATCATCATGAGGTAGGCAGACATCCTTTAGATCTTCTTCAAAGAATGAAATTGCTTCTTCGGTCTTCGTTTGCTTCAAAGGTTGAGTGCTGAGGTCAGTTTGCAACTCCCTGATCGAGGCCTTCCTAGTGGTATGGCCGTATCCTGCCACGACTAAGTCCCCAACAATTACAACAATCACCCCAATGGTACCTCCCTCTTCAGCCTCTTTATTTTGATTCTAATTTTTCATGCAGGATTCTAATTAAGGGGGGTCTACTTGCAACTGTATTCAAAAGTTCAGGAGAGGTGATTGCAATTACCAAATTTTGGGGAGGTTTTCAGCATTGATAAAAAAACTTTTCAGCAATTTATTCAAATAAAGTAATGGTTTTACAATTGTAATCAAACATCCCAATTATTTTTGTTTTGTATTTTGCTTTTTCTTTGTTTTGTTTTGTTTTGATTTTTTTCCTATGGTTAAATACTTAAAGTACCCATATGCTTTAAAAACTTGCCTGAATTACTTTAAGGTACACTTAAGTTTTATGACATGGAATATAAGGTCTCACTATAAAAGCTATGGATCTCATGTATTTTATTATCATGTTCTATAGCCCGCTGAACAGCCAATGTGTTCATCTAGTATATGTTTGGTTTTGTGGGCCTTTATGGATGGGTTGTTTATTTGTACTTTTTCACTTTAAATGTTTTCTGTTTTTGTTGTTTAGTTGGGCTTCACTTTAAACGTTTTTTTACTTTCCACCTCAGATTAATACCCATTAAAGTATGCCACATCAGCATTTGGTTTCAAAAAACGCTGGGGCATTGAAGGAAACAAATAATTTGACGTTTCCCCAAATCTATATCAATAATATAAAGAGAAACAAGAGAAGGCAAGAGGGCTCTCACGAGGTTGCTCACATGAGTACCTCTGTTTTCTCCCTTCTCACATGTGTGATATTATTTTGTTTAAATTACAAAAGTAACCCTTAATGTTGATATTGCCACGTATAGAACTGTTAAATTCTCTTTTCATTATTCCCTATATACAGAGAAATTTATAACTGACAAATGGAGACAATAATAGTCATTTACCATGTTATTAATGTGTTTGCTTAGAGAGATTTTATTCCCCTAACTTGAATTATTTTCTTCTACCCAATTTTCCCTCTATTTTTTTTTCTCCTGCCCTCATCGTTTCTCTAAACCCAAATTGGTAAGCCCCTATATTTCACTATCTATTTAAATCCTTCCTTAGTGGCTGCCTACACACATGCCTTTGTAAATGGACCATTACAAGTTGATATATTTAGCTCTCTTAAATATGTAAACTCTCTCAAATGAATACGTTTTAGGGCTTTTTCCAAAGCCCTAAAACACTTCTCTTCAATTTCTTAATTATGTGGTGCTCCATGCAATAGGGGTTTAATTTTCAACTTTTCATGGTAGAATATTCTTAGATCTTTCATAACCTAATTTTTGTACATTTTACATATTCTCAACTTTTTCTCAAGAGTGTTTAAATCTTACTAATCCTCTTCCAACCTTATGGGGAATGGTTGGTACAAATATATTGAAGTTTAAACACTTTTTTCAAATCTAGGTAATGACTGCCTAGATCCTCTAATGCCGATTTAACGACCTCCTCACCCTCCAAACCCTCTAATGAATCCCTCTTACTCTATTGGGATGAATAGTTTTATTCTTAATACTTTAATTACTTATTCTCATATATGTATTTTGATTTCACCACATTCAACCATCATCAATTTCTACATGCTCTTGTGCATGCATGTGTTTCACGCTCTCATACACAAAAATCAAAGAATTTCAGTTTTTATCATTTAATATGTATTTGATTCCATTGACATTTATTGAATAAATGTTTTATACTTGATGTAATTGTAAAATCGAAAAAAATAATTAATAAAAGCATTTATGACATATAGGCGTCGTTAAGCACTACATCAGCAAAAGTGCTAATAAACGCTTATTCATTAGGGGACGGAAAGACACACAGAATTTGCAAATGTACGATGCACGTAACAACGCCTTTGCTGATGGGGCGCTTACGTGGCAACATTTACTCAACAAACCCCGAGAACCAAACAAGTAATTAATCGTGAAGACATATGTGGCGTTTATGTGGCGTGGCTTTTTCAATAAACGCCTACGGAACACATAATTGTTGCTCTTTTTCTATTATAGACTCATAATTGTGATCAAACATCCCAGTTATTTGATTTCTCGGATTAACTGCAAGAGAGTTGGAGAGAAGCGCGAACATGCAGATCTTCGTGAAAACCTTAACGGGGAAGACGATTACCTTAGAAGTAGAGAGCAGCGACACCATTGACAATGTCAAGGCAAAGATACAAGACAAGGAAGGTAAACTGATTTCTCAAGTTTCGGCCAAGCCAGTTTCTAACTTTCGTTTTTTCTTGTGCATCTTCTCTCACTATTTTGGTTACTTACTGCTCTTAGTGGTGGTTTTACAGGAATTCCTCCTGATCAACAGCGATTGATCTTTGCCGGAAAGCAGCTAGAAGATGGCCGAACCCTTGCTGATTATAACATCCAGAAAGGTTAATTTTCTAAATTCTAAACAGTTAGGGTTTTGAGTTATTGTTGAAGCCTTTCGCATTTTTAACGGGTTTCTATCGTTTGTTTCGTCGTTATGTTGCTACTGCTGATGCAGAGTCTACATTGCATCTGGTTCTGAGGCTTCGAGGAGGATTTATCCAATCTTCTTTGATGGCTTTCGCTAGGAAATACAATCAGGACAAGATGATTTACGGGAAGTAAGCTTCGTATCTTCTTTATTATATATTTGAGAATTTGAATTAATGCATGTATGGTTTGTGAAAATGTAACATTGCATGTGATATTTAATAGGTGTATTTGAGACTTTACCTTTTTTTATTGGTGATTTGTTTGTTTTTTGATGTCTTCATTTTTTCTCTTGAGCGTTTCTAATAGTGATAATGAGTTGTTAATTTTGTAAGGCTACAACCATAGGGGTTATTTGTGTGTCTGGTCCCTTAGTCTTCTCAGGTAAATGGTCTTGCTTATTACTTGGAGAGCTGAACTTGTTCTTAGCTTTGATGCCTGTATGCAAGGGTGCCATGTGTCAGATACTTCAATTTTTAGTCTAAGTTTCATATCTAACACCTTGTCCTTGCCATATCTGGGTAATGTAGGTTCTTAGTGTTATGTGAACTGATTTTGACACAAAAGGTCGAACCTTGCTGGGAAAATTGGTGTAAATTTTAAATCTTTAATCAGCTCAAGAAAGGTGAAATTGAAGAGGGAACATTACTCGATGTGGATACCACAAACATAGCTCCCAAAGTGGTGATACACACCCAAGAATCTGGCCAAAATCGAGTTGCAAGCTGAAGATGGCACAACCCATGTTGCAAGAACTTGATCTAGTCTTTTTGTGTGAATTGATATCTTCTATTGAATGCAACTGTTAATCACTTGAGATTTCTTTGTTTCTGCTGGAAAATATTAGAGAGAAAAGAGAGAAAAGGTTCCCATTTCAGCCTTGGTTGAAGTAGGGTTTGGAGATAGGAAACTTGATGATAATCATGCTTAGAGTCCTACATGGAGTTTCCAAATCAGATTTCTAACTAAATTAGCAGTTTCTAATTAGGAAACAATTCTAGTCATATTGGAATCATGTGAGAATCCAAATCCTTCCCAATTTGACCCAAAAGATGCAACTACCCCATGTCCTAGTCAAACTAGGCATGCAACTACTCAAACTAGTCTTGTTTGGAATTGCATCAAAACTTTAAAATTATTTTGACTCACATGTTTGACTAGTCAATTTGACCTGATCCTTGTATGGTGTGGGATCCATTAAGCTCTCACATTAAACCATGTGGGTTTGGTTCATGTAATGAAACACATGGGCTGAATTCATTAGTTAAACCAAGTGAACCACCTCCTAATCTTATTGGGCTTGGAACTGGCCCAACTCTAAAACAAAAGTGGGATTTGGGTTTTAGCCACCATATGAATCCAAATCCATTTGTCTAACTTGTGAAATAAGCCCATGAGGTTTCAGCTAATAGACTTTTGCTCTTAACCTCTTAGACCATAGTATCTATACACTACCGTAGGGAAGGACTTCTTCCCTAATTGTATAATACAATATCACACTCTCTATTCAAAAGGATCTTGGAATTAAAGCCTTTTGCAAACCCTTTCATAAAACAAACTATTTATAAATATAAATACATTTTGCAAAACCAACTTCAAAACGAGTTGAAATCCACTGTCAACAATTTGATGTTTCCATCAGGGAGTGTAAACTAGGATATTCTCTTTGTTTGACAAAGTGGCTGTTCTTTTCACAATGATTACCCACTCAGGGGATTTCAAATTTCTCCAACATACTTAGATATTTGACCCTTAGAGAATCTCATTGGTTGGCATATCAAAAGCAACCTAATCCATCACTTATTATAGTGTCATTATCAAGTCTAGGGTTAAGTGTGACTTTCTAGATTTTTCCCATCTGTCTCGAAGGTCCAGGGCATAATTAGAAATGGTCCTTGTTCAGTGTTTCTGCAAACACCCATTTATTGCACCTTAGGTCTAATCCTAGAAGTTGAGGCAAACTGCTTCACCAATTCCAGATTTTTCCCATTTGTCTCGAAGGTCCAGGGCATAATTAGAAATGGTCCTTGTTCAGTGTTTCTGCAAACACCCATTTATTGTACTTTAGGTCTAATCCTAGAAGTTGAGGCAAAGTGCTTCACCAATTTGATAGTACAACAGTGTCAGCCTTGGCATGATAAATGCCCCAAGTTTATCAAATGGCTGAGAACATTTTAAACTAACTTAAGTCTCATAAATGTCCAGTTTAAGGGGTAAATCACAGGAGCATACCAAAACACACATGAAATGCTAATGTTCTGATTTTATTCATCAACAAATATCAGATTATGTTAGTTTGATTTGGCATTCACTGTTTAACACTTAGTTCTTAAATCTTTCAGGATTCAGTTAGTCTAGATATTGTTGTCCCAAGTAAACTCTTGGTCTTCACTAAATCTGCATTTTAGGTTACAAAACTTTTTGCTGACTTGCTACATATAGGGCTCAAATTAAGCTTTTTAGATTTTTGTCATAATGGCAACATTCATTTTGATTGTATAAGAATTAATTGGAATACCATAGTTGATAAAGAACCTGAACTCATTTATAATCCTTTCTTCTGTTGTCGTTAGAAATCTAGTGCAAGCATTTCTAAATTCGAGATCTTTGGAAACCCTAGCGTATGAAGAGATTCAAGCTAATCCTGAGAGACCGTACAGTGCGACAGCTTTCATTCTTCATGGACTACTGGGATCTGGGAGGAATTGGAGATCTTTCTCTCGCAATCTTGTGTCCAAACTAGCAAGCTCTACATCTTCTGTTGGTTGGTACCTCATTGTTTTACCATTTTCTCATAAATATCTGTGTTTCTTGTATTTAAATTTGCTTGCTTATTTTTTAATCAGTCTCTTTTCCAAGGTTGCTTATGTCTAGATTTCGTTGTTTGATTGATTTCTCTACTTTTCTCCTTGAGTTGGCAAATTGGGGTTTAATTTTTATTTATCAGTTGTATCATTTCCTTGTGATTTTTGAACCATTTATGTTTATGTAGATTGGAGGATGGTTCTTGTTGATTTGAGAAACCATGGAAGATCTTCTGAGATAAAAGGTCTAAATCCACCTCATGATATGTTCAATGCTGCAAGGGATTTGGCCAATCTGGTCAAGAGTCAAGGTTGGTCTTGGCCAGATGTTGTTATAGGTCATTCAATGGGTGGAAAAGTTGCTTTGCAATTTGTGGAGAGTTGTGCTCGTGGAGATTATGGTCATTCTGCTACCTTGCCCAAGCAGGTATTTTCTTTGATTATTTCTTACAATATTAGATAAATTGGCTCCACCAGGATACTTCTTTTATGCCCAAAGACAAACTTTGAACATGGTGTTGTACTCAATCGTGGAATTTTGCTAATTATGAATTTCTTTTTCAAGCTGTTGCACATAATCATCAATACCATCAAGTGGACTGCTACCATGATTCAAGGCTCTTCAGCTGTTCAGATATTAGCTAAAAAATAGCTTTTATCAATAAGAATGGGTTTCTTTGTGACCCGGAGTGAAATCTCCTAGCCATTTGTTGGGCTGTTAGGGGGGCCGAAAATGTGAAATTTTAGCAATTGGGTCAAACCATTTGCACCTGTAATTTGCGAAAGGAGGATACTTTCCTGTTAATTATGGATCTTCTTTTTCTGATTGGTAGGAAGACCAACATGTTTCCTGGTAATCGACAGACTAGTTTGCAGATGCAAGTCAAACCGCAACAGTAGAGTTTGATTAGGCTTCGAACATTCATCAATGATTCATTGGCAGATGTTGCAAAAAATTAAGAATAACAATCTTGAGAACAAACTGATCAATATATATAAATATATATATATATATCTTGAGAACAAGAGAGTAAAGACTAAAGAGAATAACCCTAAAATTACACTAGAAGTTTCATAGAAATCACCTCTAGGTGATTTCATACAGCAAAACTTTATAGGTGAATGAGTGTTGTTCTATCTTACAGCAGAAGCTTGTAGTAGCAAAACTCTAAATTTTCCATTCATCAGCTTCATAAAGAAGAGAAAAATTTATAGGTGAATGAGTGTAACGTAGAACGTTGTTCACTATAATTACAAGATTGCATATACTCCAAAGTCAGAGAACATGTTGAAACCTACTGATCCAGTGGCTATCAAACTTGATTACAAGATCGCATATACTCCAAAATCAGAACAAGTTGAAACCTATTGATCCAGTGGCCATCAAACTTAGAATTGAAGTTGAACCATGTTAGCAAGTGTGTGTAGAACAGGGCATAACAGTGATTTTTACCCCTATTCAGTGGCCATCAAACATATAGTAGTCTTTTTACCAATATTATTAGTACGAATTGTTTCTCAGCTATACCCCTATTCTAAATGACTTGTCCTACAGTTAAACAGGGCATAACAGTGATTATACCTCTCTCCCATACTAATAAATAATATCTAGCTGATAGGAAGAGTATTCTTTTTTTTTCTCCCTGTTTGAACTTCTTCTCTCCTCTTCCTCTCCTTTCTCTCTTCTTTTTCTGGTTTCTTAGGTTCAAGATACCTGCCATAAACCAGATCTATCACTCCAAGTGGCTGGACTCCAGACATAAAGTAAATTTCCAAGATACTTTTCTGTCCTAATTGTAAAGGACATAAAGTAAGTAATGAACTTCAAACACCTTCCAAAGACTTGTGTGAGGGGCTATTTGTTCTCATCATCTAGATTTTTATTAGGATGGGGTGGCTGCAGGTGTTATCTTGTATGCCTATACTCATCCTCTCATATTTGATATTTGGATACCTGTGCATGCCTAGTGGACCAGTATCAGACATGCAGATGATACATGCATGATATGGCACTTGATACCATGTAGTCCTTTCTGGAATATACAGTATACTCTATAGCATTAACACTCTTAACATATGCAAATGATGTGACCAAATAATACCCAAAAAACTATATACGTTAGAAGTTTAATTTAATTTTGCAAAATATTAGTAATTCAGAAATGACATTGGACTTTGGGAATTGGAAAATAGGTATAAAAGCATCTATATGCACTGGATCCTTTTCTCTGAAGATAAATAAAAAATTTTTTAAAAGGAAAAAGGAAGAGAAATAAAATAGAGGTGAGGATAAATCATCAGGGAATAAAAGAAAAACAAAAAAGTACCATCACACAGATCACTGAAACCCAATAGAACTATCCAGCCTCAAACAAAACAAAACACCAAACACAAAACACAAATGCCTAAACCACCACCTTCCCCGTACCCCATTCTAGAATCACAAGACCATCATTCAACTTAATCACCCTTTATCCACTGAAGCCATTCTCCTGTTCTAGCACCGGAAAAAAACATCCACAATAGAAGAACCAAAGCATCTCCTCCAAGACCCAAAAATGTCCAATTTTTCTCAACACTTTCCTAATTTTCTTCACCTTTTTATTTGGGCTAATCCCAAATAAGCCTCTCTTCAATCTGTTAAAAACTTTTGAAACTTAAACATCTCAATGATTTTTTGACTTCTGCAATGTCTTGCTGTATTGAAATTAAACCCTGCAATCTTTTTATCGTAAACTACCCTTGTTACATGGTCCTTGCACCATCCACTTCACAGCTCATCTTAACACTAGAATTGAAATCCACAGTAGTTCCATCAATCACAACATCTTCCCGTCCTTCCTCTAGAAGACCATCTTTTGCATAATCAAAAGCTATTTGAAAACTTTGCTTCCCAACTATATCCATATCACTCATTACATATTTTTTACCATACCTTCCTTCCTCTAGCTCTCTGGACATCATCATCCTTGCAAATTCCTCCCCACCCAAAAAGAACAAACCCAAAATTTTACTCACCTCTACTTCTTTATTAACCACTTCTTCCAAATCAACCGAATTCTCTACCATATGAGTTTCATCTATCACAACTTTGTCCTCAACATCTTCATCTTTTTCTTCCTCCCAAATCTTCCTTTCATTCTAAGGGTTTTATCCTGTATTTCTTTCTATAATACACCTCCTTTGCTGGCTGCTCCAGTTACTTTCTACCATTCTCCAAGTCTTGCTGATTTAACTCTCCTGACACATCAAGTTCCTTCTCTATTTGAAGATAACCCTCTTGAAGCTCTGTAGCTTTTATTATCTATTATAGTTTGTCTGTGGAGAGTTAAGATAATTTACCTCTCCCTATCTTGTAATTTTTAATATTTCTAATGAAATTCTGTTATTGATAAATTATCTATTACTTTTTGGATCATTAACATGTGAAGTTTTATTAGTTATTATGAAAAGAAAGGCATACAATCAGTGATGTGCCTAGCACCGTTATGTTGGCCTAGCCCCTGTTAGCCTCGTGATTTACAAATTCCCATTTGGGGATTCAGATCCCAGTATGGTTGATCTCTGGTTGTTCCCTGCTTTGCTAGCCCATCTGCCTTGCAGAATTTGTTTAAGTAGTTTAAATTTACACTCATATCCTACATCAATAGAGTTCATATGACATTGATATTGCATACCTGAGACTTGTATGATCCCCTGATTCTAAGCTTTTCTAAACAGAGAAGTAACTTTGTAGTAAAACATTTTTTTCCTATATGCCATTTTAATTATTCCAAGGTAACAAATATCTATTTTATTTTCTAATACGAAGTTTTAATGCTTTCCTGATGCAGAACAGTTGTGGGTGTTGGACTCTGTTCCTGGACAAGTGAGCTCTGATGACAGTAATGGAGAAGTAGAGAAGGTTCTACAGACATTGCAGACCTTACCTTCATCAATCCCATCAAGGAAGTAATATCTTTGTCTCTCTACTTGATTGTGTCTGTTGTTTATTGACTGTACATGGGTGTGGTTGGGCAGCCATCACCCATAATGTAGGAGACAGAGTATGGTTCTCGATGATGGATTTGTTTAGCCATCAAATCTTGGGACATTGCTATTTTGTTTATATGCATAGAAATCTTAGTTATGCTTTGTCCACTTACAGCATTATCTTGGTAGTAAGCAACAATCGTCAAAGTTTAATTTGATATAATAGCCAAACCTGCTGCAATATGTATGATGGGAAAAATGTTAAAGTTGCTTTACTCCTATATGAAGGGTTTTTCCTCATCATTTTTAACAAATTACTTGAGTTACAAAAAGCCATTATTATCTTTAGTGCATGAGTATTTATGGCTCTAAATTCTAATACCTAGAAACAAGGAGCAGTTCAACTTTTATGTTTTAAATAGAAAGCCACAACGAATGCCAAGCTTAAGTCAATCTGGAAGAGGTTTAGGTTGGTGACCATGTTTTTTCAAAAACTGTTTAAGTTGGTATTTGGATGATGTGTTTTAATCAATACTACCAAAAGAACATTCATTTATTACCGTAAGTGACTCTTTCATTCTAGTGTTTCTCAACTTTCATCTTCTTTACCATGATATTCTCATATTCCAAAAATGCTCAACTAGATTAGTAAGGGCATCATTTTGTAAATTTAACAGGTAATAAAAAGTTTAAAGAGAAGAAACTACCGGTAATTGTAGAACAGTTACTTAAATACCCATACTTCTGTCTTGCTCTCTCTCTCTCTCTAACCACTTTTTTTCCAGTTCCACTCACAAATAATTGCACATTCCAGTATTCCCCCTTTTAGTTTCTTGACATGTCAGGCATTTGATACAGTAGATGATGTATATCCTGTTCTCAGGTGGCTTGTGGAGCACATGACTAAGCTTGGTTTCTCCAAGTCACTGTCTGAATGGATTGGGAGCAACCTAAAGAAGAGTGGGGAACACGAGACATGGGCTTTTGATCTCCAAGCTGCTGTTGAGATGTTCAATTCATACATGTAATTTCTGTGTCACCCTGGTTATTGGTTTTTCAGTTTTATTTCCAGCATCTTTTTCAAGCATCTTTCTCAAACTTGTCACAACCCTACAAATAAATCTTGCAGGAAAAACAGCTATTGGTCCCTATTGGAGAATCCACCTGAAGGGTTAGAGATTTCAATTGTGCGTGCGGAGAATAGTGATAGGTGGTCTTCGGATGTGATTGAACGACTAGAGAGCCTTAGTGCCCGTGAGGCATATGGATCGAAGGGGAGTGTTTTGGTTCATGTTCTTCCGAACTCTGGACATTGGGTCCACGTGGACAATCCAAAGGGATTACTTGAAATCGTAACTCCCAGTCTCATCTCTATTGGTTGAGCAGGGCATTCTATGGTTAAAGCCACTGGCTAGAAAGAGGCCATTATATGCTTGGGAAATTGAAATCAATAAGTAGTGTATAAATAATTCTCTCTTTGGGCAACCAATTGATACTGGCACCGGGCTGTAAGCTCCATTTCTTTATTAAATTATATATATTTTTTGTTTTGAATTCATTTGCACTTAAAGTTTCCGATTTATGTCCCTGCAATTCTAAATAATTCATGATAGGTTTTCTGATGGGGGAATCATTGTTGTGAATTTTTGGATTTTAAACATTTGGGGCTCAACCGCTCAACCATGCAGACTATGCACAATTAATCTATGTTTGGTTTAGTAGAAAACAGAAAAACGGAAAGTTGAGGGATAGTTATTAAGAAATTCCTCAACTTTTTTTTTCTTAGGCTGTGGGAGAGCTTCTCCAATGGGCTTTGTGGGCTTTGTGTTTTTCAAATTGGAGAAATCGAAAGCTAATAAAAAAGAACTTTGGTGAAAAACAAAACAGCTCTAATAAGCTTTTCAGTTCACTTTGGCAAAAAATAAATTGTAAAGTGTAAACAAAAATAGGTTGTGATCAGCCTAATAATAAAAAAGCGCTTCTTCGAAAAGCCAGTTTGAAAAATTGTTTTCTTACAGTCTGATCAGTCTAAAAAACACTCAGTCGGGGCTTTATTTTCTATAAATCCATCATATCAAACCAAAGACGGTCTTTTATCCTTGGAAACTGTGCTAGAATTAGTTCATTTCCAACTACGGTAAAGCATAAAAACCTCCCCTGAGTTTTCTCATGTGTCGATGTTTAAGTACAAAACAAGGCACAACTGGAGGACATCTTGCCAAAAAGATTTGAAAGTAACCATCAGACCAGGTCTGAAGTTCAGAAAACAAGCACGTTGCCTCATTGTCAGATCTTTTCTGCACAGAAAATTTTCCGTCTTCTTGGCTACCTCATTGCCACATCAGCTGGATCTTTTTCTTCACTAATCAAAATGGTAGCTTTGGGTTTCTTTTTCTTTCAACCGTTGACCTGTTAGATCCAATCACCGGGTTATAATGGGTTGTACATTCAATGCATATAAACTTTTGGAGGCAATAACTTTGTACTTCGATGTGCAATTGGGACAATTCTTTTTTTTTTTTTTTTTTTAATTTTGGGTAACTTTTCAAGATCTGTGTCTCAAGGAGCCATAGTCTTCTTGCCCCGCTATTTTCATGAAAAAAATATCTTTTTTGGCCTTAAGTTACAATTTTTAATATTTTATAAATAAAAAATTAAAAACTTAAATAAAAAACATAAATTAAATATAAAAATACATATAACATATCTAAAACATAATTATACATTATTTATTGATAATATATATTATCAATATATTATTTATTGATAATAATATATAACATATATTATCAATGGAGCAGCCTGACCTGTTTGACCCGAATGGTCAAACCAGTGATCCGTGACCCAGAGGCAAAATCGGTTCAACCTCTGAATCGGTTTTTAAAACATTGGAATCATAGGAAATCAACAATTGAATTATGTCCTTCATTAATTGATAGTCGCACATTAGCTGATAGTAATGAAGGGTATTTTGGTGATTTGAAGATTTCCGTTAATTGGCACATAATGAAAAGGAGGTATTCACACATTTTTTTTAAATATTAGGGGAGATTTTTATTAAGGTCAAAATATAGGGGATGCTTTTACGATTGTCAGAAAACCCAGGGGAGGTCCTTGTATGTTACTTTACCAACTAAGGGGATTCTAATCCGGATCTCCTACTCACAAGAATCATACCCACACCTTTTCAGAGGACAGTAGAGTTGTATATTGGGAAACAGAAGATCCAAGCTCATTAAAGAGATGGAAATGCTATGGTAAAGGCTTCAACCGTTGGGTAATTAGTAGTTAAGTGCCATTTTTCAAGATTTAACCTAAATGCTTTGAGGCTAAACGTTTGTCCATCCTTGCCTTAAGTTGGTTGATAAACACAAGTTGCTATAATGTATATTAGTAGGGCCCCGTGTGATGTATGAGAAAAGCCTCTACCCAATACAATGATGAAGGGAATTAAAATTGAAGCAAAAGGAGCATTGTGACATTTCCAATTGGGATGTACTAATTCAAGTCCAATCCAAGTATTATTTTTTGGTCAGATGAGATTTATTAAGTATTGTTAATTAGTAATAAAGTTATTCAAATTTATTCCAAGTAATTAAAAATAATTTAAATTTATCCAAATTATAATTAATTATAATTGTTATAATATTATTACGTGAATTTTTTTAATGCAATATGTGCTAAGGTTTTGTTACTTAAGTTTGAATTTTTATTAATGAATCTTTAAACTACTAATTATAATAAAATTATTTGGCGCCTGGACATGTTCTAACTCACATCCCGTTGTCTAGCCTCATGAATCTAAAAAAAGAAAAAAAGAAATTCACACCCATATACCGTATGGATAATTGAGTGTTGTATAATAAATTAAGTTATTACATTTAATTAGTTAATTAAGTTATTAAATAATTCTTCTTTTCTTAACCAAAAATTAGTCTTCAAAGTTTCAATTGCATACTTGGTATTGTTGAAAAAGATACCAACCTAAATAAAAATGACTATTAAGTTCAATACTTCTAGATATAACTACAAAAAAAAAAAAATTGATTAACAAAGACCTCATCTCTTCCCTCCACCAACTTAAGCCTTCCTCTTATCCTTGATTTGTCTTCTTCACATGGTGAAAACATATAAAAATAGTAATATTTGGTATTTATAATCAATAAAAATAAACATCATATGAAACAAAAATAAAATTTACTATCAAAGAAATTTATAACATTGAAGTCCAATAAAAACATATATTGCATGATAAAAAATGAACACTTTCAAAAAAACAAGAGTTTTAATGACTTATTGATGATGGTAGAAAGCTTAAGGTAGACAAAAAGCTTTGCAGAAAAAAGCAAACTGAATTAAATAAAATATATTTAATAGTCATTAATGTTTAAACGCATGTTATACGTATTGCTAATGATTTTGTGTATCACCGTATATTTTATTGCAAATATATGCATTTTCTTCAAAATATCTATGATATTTAGCAAATTCTACATTTTATTGAAAATTTCTGCATTTTTCAACAAATTCTATCCACATGTTTATGATAACTATTTTTAATATTAAGTAAATATGAGCAATTTTTATTAATTATAAACTTCAAATTATCTCTATAACCATTGACTAATAATTATTTCTTTAATTATCATTAATGATAAATAAATTAATAATTCATGATAATTATATGAGTAATAATCTCAATAAACAATAAATTTATCTGAATAAAATAATTTTTAAAAATATATGTATTTAAAAATAATTAATTACTAAATGTATCAAAATAAATTGATATTTTAATTATTTTAATTGTCCTATACATATTATGTTTTGGAAGTTTCCACCTTTGTTATGGTGGTGAAATGGGAAGCAAGGTGATGTGGCCAGAGGCTAAGAGTTTGATGATGTAGCAAAATTAAGGGCTTGGGAAGGCAAACCTGTACTACACTGGATTTGTGCTATTTATTTTTCATAATTTTAAAATTAAGTTTAAATTTAGTTTAAATTAATAACTTTTACTTTTATTAAGTTTTAATTTTTAATAAATAGTTATTACTGCATAATTTAAGTTATGATATTATGCTAAGTTTATTATTGTTTAAAATTTTAATAATGTTAGATCTTTTTATTTCAAATTAAGTGTAATGTTAATGTAATTAAATTTAACAATTATTATTGTTAAAATTAAAAACAATAAATGGCTTTGAATTTTCTATTATTTTAATCATTTTTAAATTGAAATAAATTTTATTACTTTATAATTATAAAGTTATTATAAATAAATCTTAAATTTTTAATGATAGCATGGAAATATTATTTATAATTATAATAGCATTTTAATTAATTATTAAATTTTATCACTTTAGTTTTATCATTTGTCTTATTGTATTATTTATTTTTCTCTTATTAGTATTTTAGATTTGTTTACTCATCTTATTTCAATATTTAATTTTTAATTTAAACTATTTTTTGAAAAAGGTTTTGCATAAACGATAATATTTTAATACATTGGTTAAAAATTAAATGCATCTATTTAGAAGGTATAGAGAGAGAGAGAGAGAGAGAGAGTCTAGGAGATGTTTTAGGTGGGAAAGAGGTGTTAGAATTAGATGGTTTATTGTGAGATAGACTAGGAGATGTTTTAGGTGGGGGAGGTAGTTTAGGAGAAATTTTAGAGATTATTTAGGTTAATTGGAACGTATGGAGAAAGACAGATTAAAACTTTTAGGAAGATTTTTACGGGCAATGGAGAATCTCTTATTGGTTGTTTAAAAAATAACAAGGAATTAGAAAAGTAAAAAATTGTACAAAATGAGAAAATTCCTACACTTCCTTCATGAAATATATATATATATACTTAGTGGAGGCCCATGAGGCATGCAATGCACGGGATGGGGCACCCCTCCTTGTCCTTTGCCCTCATAAGTCAAGACACACAACTCCATCCCCACCTCGACCCCAATGGCGGGGTGGGTTTGGGGCAAAGCACCCATTCCCCATCGGGGATGGGCACCCCTCCTTGTCCTTTGCCCTCATAAATCAAGACACAACTCCATCCCCACCTCGACCCCAATGGCAGGGCGGGTTTGGGGCGAAGCACCCATTCCCTATCGGGGATGGGTAATCCCCAAAATTTCCCTACCCTGAGGCAATCGCCTAAAAAAATCTAATTTATGGTTATTTTACAAATAGGATTATGGGAATTTGGGGATATTTTAGGAATTGGATTATGACAATTTGGGGGTATCTTATAAATGAAATTATGGGATCCTAGGATTATAAGAATATGAGGAAAACTTAGAGATATTTTAAAAATTAATATTAAATCCATGGATATTTTACTAATTTACCATTGCGTTCAGGGAATTATATGCAAACTCCATCCCTAATTTGGGGCAAAAATATTTTCCTTATCCCCACCCTATCTTTGCCCTGTCCTCATTTGAGAAAACTTGCCCCATTCGGGGCAGGGCAGGGTAGGGCCCTAGTTTTATAGGGAAATCCCTACAATTTTAATAATTTTCTATAACTAATTAACTAACAATAAATTAAACAACAATAAATTAAATATTTTGTGATAATTTCCAAAAAGTTATTGAAATTGCTATTGATTAGAAGTAATGTATAGTAAATTAATTATTTACAATAACAATAAGCATCTGTTTAGAACCGTTGTTGTTGCTCCAGAAAACGGTGCCACATCAGCGCCATGTAGGAAAAAACGGTGCTCCAAAAAAATAGCCATATGTTTGGAATTTTTTTCCATAGAAAACGGTGCTCCGAACCAAGCCTTGGAAATGGGAAGGAATGGCTTGGAGCAACGCCAAATTTGGTGTTTCCTGGAGCTACAACTCGTTGCTGCCAATAAGGCAGTGATGTGGCAATGATGTGGCAGTGGATAATGGGTAGAAGTGTAGAAAACGTTTCTTGGAGCCAAGGTTCAAAATATCGATACTGGCCGATACGTCGTACCCACTGAGAAAGTTGACCTTGGAGATAGGGTCCACTTTTTTTTTTTTTTTCGGATTTTGGTTCAGAGGAGCCGGTTTAAGTCCTAGCTACCCTCTGAGCCAGGCCTTGACCCGATACAACCCCTGTAGGGGCGTATCGGGAAGGGCCCGATATGACACGTATCGACCGATACGGACTAATAAGTAACGATTTTTTGAACCTTACCTAGAGTATTGGTACCAAACAGAAAAAGTTGTTGCTCCAGGAAACGTCCTACCTGGCAGCAACAATTCCAAACAAAAAGAAGACACTGTTTTCTCTCCAAGCCACACATCAGCAGAGAAAACGGTGCTGCAACTGCAGAGCCGATACCAAACATATACTAAATTAATATAAATTATTTACTTTTTAAGCCTAAATTATTTACTATTAAACAAAGTAAAATGTAACTTTAATTAAAAGTAAAGAATTTATTTTTAATTGATGTAAAACCACGAAGGATCGAAGTTAATCAAATAATTTTCCTAAATTATTTAATAATTATTCATTGAAATAATAATAATTGATTGTAATTTAAATAATTATGAAACAATTTCTGATAACAAAGTTCTACAGAGAACATAGATAAAGAAAGTTCTACATCGAAGGTGTAGAAGTGTAGAAGTGTAAGTGTGTTCTCGAGAAATCCTCTCGCAACACCCTATTCGTCAGTTTCCATCCACGGACAAAGATGAATTTCTGAGTCAAATAGATAATACCCTACTTTAGAGCATCAACTTATCACCTAGAGATTCAACTGAAACCAAAAATGTAACTGGGATCGCCAAAATTGGATTCAAATGTGTCCAGATCAGGTAGACTGGTTTTGTTTAATGTTTCAGTCTTTCATATATTAAAAGAGGGGATTGGTTTTGAGGAACTCCGGTTATGGGAATACACTGTCCAGTAATCCAAAGGATTTATGTGGAAATTGTTTGATGTTTCAGATTAGGTAGACTGGTTCAGTCTGGCTGATACCAGAATTATTTACTTTTTGGGAGTCTCGCCTAATAAACTGCCGTTAGGAACAAAGTTCCGTCAAAATTTAAGTCATCAAACATTCATGACATGGCAAATTTTTATAGGCAGGTAGGTGAACTGAAGGGTCCGTATATAGGATAAGAAACTCCTACTGGCCATAACAAACTTAACGTTAGGCTGGAACCATCACCAAGGTCCTCGGAGATGGTTGCATAATGTTGCTTGATGTTGGAAATCTAGATTTTTTATTAGGAAAATTCCTTATCAGAACCCCGCATTTTGGCTCGAGTGACAATTTAGTTCTCGAACTTTAAAATGCGATAATTTAGTACCCAAACTTTTAAAATGTAATAATCCAGTACCTATACTTTCAAAATGTGATAATTCCGTTAATCAGTCCTTTAATCAGCTGTTAAGTGACATTTGAAAAGTCAAAAATACCCTAAGAATGCCATCTAATTCTCTTTATCAACCATCCAAACATTGACAATAAAATGAACAGTACCAAATTCTAGATTCTTCTAAACAATCACCAATTTTTTTGAATAGAAGATGCTAGGATTTGGAACTGTTCAGTTTATTGTCAATACTTAGATGGTTAATCAAGAAAATTAGATGGCATTCTTAGGGCATTTTTGACTTTTCAAATGTCACTTAACGGCTGATTAATGAACTGATTAATGGCAGGTACTGAATTATCACATTTTGAAAGTTTAGGTGCTGGGTTATCACATTTTAAAATTCAGGGACGAAATTGTCACTCGAATTAGGTGAGCGTGATTGGTTAAAAGTATTTAGGGTCAACTATCCATTATCCCTTCCTTGTGGAAAGGGTGGGCACAGAATCAACTAATAAAAACCATTTCTAGAGGAAACATGGAGGTGGAGAGTGTGCAATTCTTGTCACTGAGAGGGATCAAGGAGCTGCCGGAGAAATTTGTCCATCTGGCAAACGAGAGGCCGGAAAACACCACGGCCATTGAAGGAGTTTCAGTACCCGTAATCTCACTTTCTCAAACAGCTGATGCACTTGTGAACAATGTATCAAGTGCATGTTCACAATGGGGGTTCTTTCTTGTCACTGACCATTGCATCTCGGCGTCGCTCATTCGCCGTCTCCAAGATGTCGGTGAGGAATTCTTTCAGCTTCCACAAAAAGCAAAAGAGGGATATGCAAGTGATCCTTCCTCCGGCAGGTTTGAGGGCTATGACTCGTGGATGACTCCCAGTCGTGAGCAAAAGGTTGAGTGAATGGACTACTTCTTCCATCTGATTTGGCCTCCTAATACAACATGGCCTCGAAATCCTAGTTCTTACAGGTATTTTCGATTGCAGGAAGACAGATTACTAGCACCGCACTGATATATATCATCAGATGTGGTGGGAAGTGGGATGGAAGTCTGGATCTCCTCCCCACAAAGTGCACCTCACACCTTCCTCACAGCCCCATCCTACCGTGTATTGGGAATATCTCCCCATGAATATTGATACAAAGTATGGAAGATACTGCCATTACACGGTAAGATAAGGCTGTGTAGTCAGTCTGAGGTGTGCTCTGTGAGGAACAGATCTGGACTCGGTGGGATTTACTACTTCTCACAGAATGTGCCTCTCACCAACCTTTCAGCCATGCATTGTGAACATCTTCAATATTTGATTTTGTTAATTTTGAGAAGATGTTGCCAATAAACCACTATGATATGATATAAAATTAGTGTAAAGGTGCTCTATGAGGAGAAGATTCTGGATCTCTTGACCAGGTTTATCCACAACACACTACCCCAGTAAATTGGGAACATCTCTTCCTGTATAATACTATATAAAAGGATGAGATGTGGATAGATCTGAGCAGAGTTCATATGGACAGGAAATCCGGAATAGGAGGATGAAATGTTCTCCATATGTGATTGCGATGTTACATGGTTAGACATGAGCGAAGTTTGTATGAATAGGAGATCCAGACTCCTATGAGAAGCAAATCCCTTCTATGACGAGTAAATCCATTTTCCTTCAGGGTTCAAAAGTTCAAAACGGGCATAAAAGCATAGTTTTCAAAACTGGATCGGACCGGATGGTCAGACTTGAAAAATCAAGAACCGGTTAGGTGATCGGTTCTGTTTTTCCCTAAAACCGGGATTTCTCAAAAAATCGTTGATTTTGGTCAGCAAACCGCTGATCCGGACAGTTAATCGTTCGAACAGTTTTGCCCATTTTTTATTTTTTTAAAAAATTTTAATTGTTTTTTTTTTTATTTTTTTGTCAGAACGAGCTGACCGTCCGACCCAATAACTGGACCCCTGACCAGTTCGATCTCTGGGTCAGTTTTAAAAACCATGATTAAAACAATACCGAACATCACCCTAAAAAGTAAAAGAATGATAATAGGTGACAAAATTGTGTGCATTGGCATTTTAGACTCCGAAGAGTTGGAAAAGATACTATTGCTCTAGTTCAGTCTCAAGAAGACGATGAAAAATATCTTCTTCTTAAGGGTAATTTTGGGATTTTGAAATGTTTTAAATCATGCCTGACATCATGTGCTCCAGATAGTTGACGGAAAGTTAACAAATGGAATAAAGTTAGGGATGCAAATGTATCGATTCGGATTCGAATCAGGGTTATCCAAATCCGATCCAACACTGTTCATGGTGGATCTGATCTGATCCAAATATTCGATTATATCTGATAGGCCTCAATCTAAACTTGAATCCTATTGTGAAGTTGGATCTTCCGATCTGATCTGATTCAATTTGTTTTCTTTAAAATTTAATAAACTATTAAAAGAAAAATATACCAATTTAAATAAAGAAAAAACAAAAAAATACAAGTATTTTTTTTTTAATTATTTTCATCATATATATCCATATTTTTATAAAAAAATAAATAATATAACAAATTTATAAAAGTACAATATAAATAAATAAATAACATATGTGTGTATTATATATTTATTTATATAAATAAATAAATAACATATATCGGATCGGATAGGGAATAGTCCAAACCCAAACTAATTTCTGATTGAATTCTATTATCTGATCCAAAGATTCAAACAGGGATAATCCAAATTTGACTAAAGAAAATCGGATCATGATCAGATCCATTTGCACTCCTAACTAGTGGTTACACTGATGTTAGAGTAAAAAATGTCATTTCAACAGCAATAAGGTGTTCACAAACCAGAGGAGTGTCTATGTAAATCACCCTATGTTATTATTATTATTATTATTATTATTATTATTATTATTATTATTATTATTATTATTATTATTCATTAACCCTTATTATTATTATCGAAGAATATGGATTATGGCATTATGTAAGCTATGTTTATCATTGCAGGGAGGTGACCGAAGAATACACAAAAGAAATACTGAAAGTAAGTGATGAAATACTAGAGCTGCTCTCGCAGGGACTCGGTTTAGAAGGGAAGACTTTGAAAGCAGACTTGGGCGGTGAAGCAATGGAATACAGAATCAAAATACTTTTACCCCAAATGCCCAGAGCCTGAGTTGGCCTTTGGATCGAGGCCTCACACAGATTTATGTGCTCTCACAATACTAGTCCCAAACAATGTTCCAGGCTTTGAAGTATGAAAAGATGGAAGATGGATTGCTGTCGATTACATACCAAATTCTCTCATAGTCATCATAGGCGATCAGATCCAGGTCAAGCTCCAACCCTCTTATTTATAAATTAAAAGGAGTGTTCTATTCTCAAGGAATAGTTCTATCAAAAAACTTGGTATATGTTTGGCATCGATGCTGCAGATAAAATAGAAAACAATGCTATTGATATGTGGGTTGGAAGTATCGTTTTTTGAGAAAATGGTGTTTTTTTTTTAGTTTTGAAACGTTGCTGCCAGGTAGGACATTTATTGGAGCAACAACAACACTTTCTGTTTGGTACCAGTGCTCTATATCTGTTTTCAGCACCGGTACCCATTATAGGAAGTTCACGTCACTGCCACATCACGTTCTCGTTGGCAGCAACGAGCTCCAATATGGGAAAACGTCAAATTTGGCGTTGCTCCAAACCATGCCTTCTTGATTTCCAAGACATGGCTTGGAGCACCATTTTTATGGAAAAACGGTTCCAAACAAATAGACGTTTCCTAGAGCACCATTTTTTCCAATGTGGTGCTGATGTGTCACCGTTTTCTGGAGAAACGACATCAATGCCAAGCTTAAGCTGTTATGTGAGGCCCTTAAATAGGTTTTTATTGTCTAACAGCACCCTTTCATATAAAAGTCCAATCTGTTAAGGTTCGGTTCCAAATTCTTGAAACCAACCCGTGTGCTGGCTGGTTACAAGGTGTGTGGGGGACCCTACCCAAACAGATCCGAGAATCAGTCTTGATTAGACTAGGTGAGATCAGCCATGGTTTATTTGGTGGAACTCACCTTGAAATAAATCACACATGACTTTGAGGATATAAAGATTTGAACCCAAGCACTCATGGTTACAAAAACCATAGTTCCACTTAACCATTGATCTACATGTGAATTGATAATTATTTTCCTTAATATTTGAATCTGTATAGTAAATAATGTTTACAAATTTTAAATTATAATGATAAGTTTTGAAATATATATATATATATGATGTAGCGCAATCCAACTACTCCCAACTGGAGGTGATCTGGCTTCCAGTAGACAACGGACTCAGTTGATCTGCAAAAAGCGAATAAGAGAACCCGGGGGTGCTTACCCGGCGAGGCCGTCCGATGCTTAAGTCAGTACTTGGTTGCGAGCTGAAGATTGCTTAGAATGAAAGAGAGCTAGAGAGCAGAGATTACGCGTACCTTTCACCCTCGGGGGGTGGAGCCTTTATATAGTGGAGTCCTCGCGGTTTTGCGGAGTAGTTCCGGGATCATCGTCACGATGAGGTCCGTTTCCACGTTGATTGGGGATAATGCTCCCAACTGATAAAGTTCATCACTTCCGCCCGAATCGGACGGGGAGATAATGCTAGCTGTTATGAGGCATGATCCCGTGGAGTTCGGGAACCGTCAGAGTGATTTTCGGGATTATCTTGAGGGTAGATCGATATCCCCGAGCTGATGTCTACAAATCTCGAGCTAGATTAAGTACTGGGTGACTATCGAATTTATGCTTGTTGCAATCTGGTGCCGAGGTGATCTTAGCTCTGGATGATCTTAGATCGAAGTAACCATGTCTCGAAGTAACTTTAGTTCTGGATAATAAGGTACCCGAGGTTGCCCTGTAGCGAACTGGCTATGCTGAGTTGTCGTTTATGCCAGGTCGCGTCCACGTGTCCTCTTGTTATGAGGTTGGGCCAAATCACCCTTCATCAATTGCCCCCCACTCCCCGAGCCAGGGGTCCTGACCAGGTGTGGGGAGTTCACGATGTGACAAGTGGATTTGGCTCAAGGTTCAGGTCATTCTATAGAATAGATCGTCGGTCGGACTAGTTCGGCTGCTCGGCTCAACCAAGGGTAACCCAAGTCGCTTGTGGTTTACGCGCAGACGTCACGCGATCTATAAATTCCGCGGACGCCAAAAAATGCGCTAAACCGATTTCAACCTTGGGGATCACAGAACCGGTTTTCTTAGGAACCACCAGATCACTTTGATCTTGACCGTTGATTCTTTGATACAGTGGCTATAAATAGGGGGGACCCGAGACTCATTTTCTTCGCCATAAACTTACTAGTCTTCGATCCGAGGTCGCACTTAAGCTCTATAGCTCGGGTTTTCCAGTTTGCTATTTCTTTTCAGTTCAGTCGTTTTCCTTGGTGAGTCTTCCCTAGCTCTTCTTTTCAATTCAGTTCAGATTGTTTTCATGTCTAGCTTTAGCTTTGATAGCCTTTTAGATGATGCTGAGGGAGGTGCCTCGGCCCAGGTCGATAGCCGTAATGAGGCTACTTCGGGTCCGGAGGTAGTCCGCGACCCTCCCGAGGTGCAGTCACCTCGAGAGGCGCAAGAGGCCTCAGATAATCCGGCATCCACTTCGCATCGAGGTCGGGTGCCAGACAACTTTGTCCCCTCGACGATGACTGTGGATAGGCTCCAGGCCTTAGTGTATCAGTACAACCTTCCGAATGAGCTCACCTATAGTCTCCCGGTAGGCAACTTCCCTTGGGAGCACGATCACAATGAGATCGTGATTTTCGAAGAGTAGCTCGTGGTTGGTCTTCGTCTGCCTTTGCACCATTTGATTGTAGAAGTCCTGAAGTTTTTTAACATTACCATAGACCAGCTACCCCCGAATTCCATCTGCAATGTAGTAGGAACCATTTCGCTTTTCCACGACTTAACCTGCCCTTCGACCTCGATATCTTCTCCTCAATCTTGTCCATCAAGAAGAATGCTTCTTGTGTCCTTCTCGAGCATAGGCGGACCTACTATCTGTCACCTCGTCCGGCCTATAAGCTTTTGCACGAGCTCCCTAATAGTATCCCGGCCTGGAAGCGAAGATACTTCGTGGTCTGCAGTCCCGAGGGATGGCCTTTTCCAACCCATTGGAGGGCGGCCATTCAGGATTTCGGTGTTAGACTGGACCTGAAGACAAGGGAGACACTCCAGTCTTGGGTGGAGCTCGGCTTCAACTTCGCGGACTACATTGTCGAAGACAAGCTCGTGCAAGCCGGATTGAGTCCTGGTAGGTCGTCTTGATTTTGTGTTGGTACCTCAATTTTTATGAAGTTGCTAACACAATGCTTTCATTGCAGCTCCCATGAAGCTCGATGCAAACAAACTTTTTGGGTGGATGAAGGGGAAAAAGAAGCGAGCTTCCAAAAGAGCTCGCATTGAGTCACCGGAGCCCGCCGTGCCTGAGCCCGATCAATCCTCTGCTATGCCTCCGGTAATCGACTTGATCGAGGAGGAATCAGAGAAGACCCCACCTCGCGTGCCTGAGGCGTCCTCGTAGCCTGCTCCTATGACAGCAGCTTCTTCGGGTAGTGAGGAAGCAGTTAAGAGTATCCTGACTGCAAAATATAGCCTCCTCAAGAGCAAAGGTGCGGTGTACACCGAGGAGGTCGCGAGTTGGGCTGAATTATCGGTCACTTAGCTTGGGGCTCAGGTAGCTACCCACTGCATGGTGGTAGGTCTAGTTTTACTTCTTCAGTTTTGTGCTTGTAACTTTGCTGGTACTAACTTATGTTCTTTTGGCAGGTGAACTCCGCCGTGCATGCCCTGACGTACCAGTTTGAGTTGCATTTGAAGCGGGCTCTAGCAGCTGATTTCAACTACGCTTTTTTTGATGGGTTACCCCGAACTACGCAAAGGTATTGTATGGGTTACCTCGAACTGTCGAGTTACCGAGCTGGACAACAAGTAAGGATAACCAAAGTAAATTTTTTCTAAGTGATGGTCACCCCGAACTGTCAACTAGTACTATTGGTAGGGGCAACTTCACGTAATGTATGCCGTGCGCAGGCTACTCAATTAAATGCTGGTTGTCCCTAATGGGCCCAACCTGTTGTTATATGCTGAAGTGGGCTAGACATTGTAGGGCTCATACCCGAGCTGTCTACGCCTTAGGCATTAAAAGTACTTTGCCTATGCCGAAAAGGTGACTAGGTCTTATATGTCCATGCCGAGGATGCGACTGGGAGTAGTTTGCCCATGCCGAAGAGGCGACTGGGTCTTATGTGGTGCTATGGTTTTTTATCAGCTCGGCATTTTAGTCCTTGGACTTCTAGGAGTGACTAGTAGTCCTCTCTTCAGTTCGGCAATCATAGGTAGTTTCACCTTAGGTTGACGATGTTCTATGCCCGAGGTACCTGTTTGCCTTCTAAGGTTTCGAGCTCGTATGTACCTTCCCCAAGTATCCGTTTTACTCGGTAGGGCCCCTCCCAGTTCGGTCCGAGCTTACCGACACTGGGCTCAGGTACCATGACTTTTCTGAGGACCAAGTCACCGACACGGAAGTGCCATTTCTTGACCCGAGCGTTATAATACGGAGCCACCCTTTGCTGATAGGCTGTAGTCCGAATGTATGCTAGGTCTCGTACCTCTTCCACCAGGTCGAGGTTGGTTCGGAGCTTGCCGTCGTTTGCTTCTTTGTTGTATGCCTCCAGGCATAGTGTAGGCACCTCAATCTCGGCTGGGATTACCGCTTCTGTGCCATAGGTGAGGTTGAAGGGGATTTCACTCGTGGCGGTCTTCACAGTAGTTCGGTAGGCCCATAATGCGTTGGGTAGCTTGTCTACCCATAGTCCTTTAGCTTGGGCTAAGCGGGCTTTTAGTCCTTGGAGTATAGCTCTGTTCGTGACTTCCGCATGCCCGTTTGTTTGAGGGTGTGCCACCGAAGTGAAATTTTGTTGTATCCCATCTCGGCACACCAGTTCTGAAACTTGATATCCTCAAACTGCTTACCGTTGTTAGAGATGAGCACCCGAGGTAGCCCGAAGCGACATACTATACTCCTCCAAAAGACGTTTTGTACACTTCGTGCTGTGATTGTCGCTAAGGGTTCCGCCTCCACCCACTTTGTGAAATAATCCACTACTACCACCAAGAATCTCCTCTGTCCTGTCACTGGCAGGAATGGTCCAAGAATGTCGATTCCTTACTGTGCGAAGGGCCATGGGCCAGTGAGGTACTTCAGGTCGGCAACATGTTGGTGGTGGATGTTGGCATGCCTTTGGCATTTATTGCACTTCTTGACGAGCTCGAGTGCGTCTGCCTTCATCATGGGCCAGTACTACCCCTGTCATAGCGCTTTCTGGGCGAGGGCCCTACGTCCCAAGTGTCCGCCACACAGGCCTTCATTAGTGTCGTGGAGAACGAGCTCGGTCTCTAAGGGTCACAAGCAGCGCAAGTAGGGGAGCGTGTAAGATCTTCGGTATAGCCGTCCGTCTATCATGACATACTTGGCTACCTGACGCTTTACACTTCTGGCTGCGTTGTGATCTACAGGGAGGGTCCTGTGAAGCAGATAGCTCGTGAGTGGGTCAATCCAGCTCGGCTCTTCTTGTGCAACAAGAGTGACCTCTTCTGTCCCCCTGAGAACGTTGGGCCGAGGTAGGTTCTCTACATACACGGTCTTGAAGGTGTTGCTACTCGTGCTGGCTAACCGAGACAAGGCATCGGCCTCAGTGTTCTCAGACCCTGAAATCTGCTTGATGAAGTATGATTGGAAGCTACGTAGAACTTCCCTGACCTTGGCTAGATAAGCAGCCTTGGTGGGGTCACGAGCTTCGTAATCGCTGGTGACCTGGTTGACCACGAGATGGGAGTCACTGCAGATGACGATGTGCTTCGCTTGTACTTCATTAGATAAAGCGAGCCTGGCTATTAGTGCTTCGTACTCCGCTTTGTTATTGGATGCTATGAACTCAAACCGAAGTGCGTACTCCAACTTCACCCCGCTTGGCCCACAGATTAATGCCGGCTCCACTTCCTTGCTGATTAGACGAGCCGTCTACATGGTGGATCCAGGGCTGCTCATCCCAGGTTGGCCTCGCTCTAACCGGGACTGGTGTCGCACTGGTTGAAGCTTTCTCTCTGTGCTCAAGCTCAATCAGTTCAGGGACTACGGTGCTGAAGGTGCATTCTGCGACGAAGTCGGCCAAGGCTTGGGCCTTAATCGCCGTCTAAGGCTCGAACCGGATGTCGTACTCGCTGAGTTCGATGGCCCACTTCGTCAGTCTACCAGATACCTCGGACTTGAGTAAGATTTGCCTCAGAGGTTTGTTGGTGAGGACGACAATGGTGTGAGCTTGGAAGTACGGACGAAGCTTCTGAGCTGCAATGACCAGCGCATACGCTAGTTTCTCGATCTCGAGGTACCGAGTTTCGGCGTCCTACAAAACTTTGCTGACGTAGTAGGTACGTCGTTGGACCTAATCTACTTCTTTTATCAATACCGAGCTGACTACCACATCACTCGTGGAGAGGTACAACTTCAAAACATCTCCCTCCTCGGGTCGGGTCAGAACCAGGATGCTAGCTAAGTTTTTTTTCTTGCTCGTCGAAGGCGAGCGGGCACTCTTCGATCCATTCAAAATCCTTGCTTTTTTTAATCGCCTTGAAAAAAGGCAGGCAACGATCTACCGAATTGGATATGAAGCGGCTCAGAGCGGCTATACAACTGTTTAGCCTCTGAACCTCCTTCAATTTACGAGGTGGCCTCAAGTCTTGGAGGCCTTTATTTCTTCGGGGTTGGCTTCGATGCAACATCGATTAACTATGTAACCCAAGAATTTACCCGAGGTGACACCGAAGACACACTGAGGGTTAAACCTATTCATGGGCCGAGCCGGGCCAGGCTCGGGCTGGGCTTTTACTCATCATTAATAGAAATACGCTAGGCCCGAGCCCAAGCCCGGCCCGACCAATGGGCCTATAACTTGGGCCTGAGTCTGGCCCTGATAAAAGGACCAAAGCCCGACCTAATAAAAAAATTACAATTTTTCCTATTCAAATTAGAATTAAAAATTTAGATTGTCTTTTTTCCTATTTAAATGAACAATGGGCCTACAAGATGGTTTTTTTCCCTTTCTTTAAGGTTTTAAAACACAGTTTTACATTCTTAAATCAAAAAATTTATTCAAATGGACACAATCACATAACCCATTTTAAGTCTAATTTTAGGTTGGGTCAGGCCGGGCTATTTTGACAAAACCCGAGCCTGGGTCGAATTTATTACGAGCCAGGCTTTTTGGCCCGAGTTTAAGCCCACAGGCCTATAAACATGTTCAAGCCCGTTCGGGGGCCGGGCCGGCCTATCTGGCCACCCGGCCCATGAATAGGTCTAGTTAGGGCTTAACTTCATATTATGCTTGTGCAAAATTTCAAAGACACAATGTAAATCTTTTATTAAACAATTTGAAAATTGGGTTTTGACGACCATGTCGTCTACACAACATTCAACCTTGTTGCCGATCAACGGCTCAAAGATTCTGTTTACAAGTCTTTGGAAGGTCGCCTCGGCATTTTTTAGTCCAAAGGGCATGACCTTGTAACAATTCAACCCTAACTCGATTATGAAAGTCGTTTTGTCCTCGTCGGCAGGGTCCATCTTGATTTGATTATATCATGAGTACGCGTCCAAGAAACTTAGCAACTCGTGCCTTGAGGTCGCGTCCACTAGACGGTCGATCTTAGGGAGTGGGAAACAGTCCTTCAGGCAAGCCTGATTTAGGTCAATATAATCGACGCACATGCGCCATTTATCGTTGGCCTTTTCCAGATCGGGTAATGGACCTCCCTGATGAAATCGGCTGCGAGGAGCTTTCCGACCTCCTCGTCGACTATCCTCTAGCGCTCCGGGGTGAGGTTGCGTTTCTTTTGTCTAACGGGTCTAACTACAGGATCAATATTTAACTTATGAGTTATTATTTTTGCATCTATACCGGGCATCTCTATCGCAGACCATGCAAATATATCTAAATTTTTAATTAAAAAACTTACCAGCTAAGAACGGAGAGGTTCCTCAACCGATGCACCGATCTGGAGAGTCCTAGCTGGATCTTCTGTTGAAACAGGTATGTGAATGGTCTCTTCTATTGGTGTAGCTCGCTCCTCGGTGTACACCGTAGGTCGCTCTAGTTCGAGGTCATCCGCTGCCTTGGCTTTCCCTTTGAGGGCGGCGACGTAGCATTTGCGAGGCTCGAGCTGGTCACCTCGCGCTACCCCTACTCCGAAGTTCGTGGGGAACTTCATATTCAAATAGTAGGTGGACACCACTGCGCAAAGTGCGTGGGTGATGGGCTGACCTACAATGGCATTGTACGGGGAGGGAGTCGCGACCACTAGGAAAGTATGCTTGAATCTTGCGATATTAGGCCACGTGCCAACCCCCACAAGTATTGAAATTCTCCTAAAGGGCCTGACTTCTTCTCCACTGAAGCCTACCAGAGGAGTATTCGTGGGCTTGATGTCGTTTTCTTAGAGCTGGAGCTTGTCGAAGGCGTACTTGAATAAGATATCAGTCGAGCTCCTTGAATCCTCTAGGACGCGCTTAACTTCGAAATCGTTGATCCGCATCTTTATGACTAGCGCATCATCATGGGGGTATTGAATCCCGTGCGTGTCATCTTCTGTGAAGAGTATAGGATCTTTGATCCTTGGTCTCTTCAGAGGATTCTGTTCTTCTCGCTCTAGCTCGCGGACCGAGGTCTTCCCTACTGCCAAGGTGCAGCTCGCGACAATAGACCCACCAATAATCATACGGATTACCCTACGGATGGGTCTCTTTTCAGGTAGCTATCTCTGCAGCTGCTCACTCTGTCTGCTACTAGACTCAGGAGCATCTCTCATTTGCTCCCCCTGCCGGTCTGTCTAATTTTTATTATCTTTTTGTACAAATTTTTTCAAGTATCTACGATGGATGAGTTCTTCAATCTTGTCGTGGAGATTTCTACAAATTTCGATACTGTGACCGTGATCTCTATGGAAATGACAGTATACATTCTTATTTCTTGTGTTAGGATCTCCCCTCAACCGGGGTGGCCACTTCAAATAAGAGGCGTCCTTGATCGCCATGAGAATCTCTCCCCACTTCGTGTTAAGGGGCGTGTAGTTCATCCTTTCTACTGGAGGAGTTCGGGAATGCTGATCTGACTTGTTCCCCCCCCTGGTTGGTGACTTGCTCTTTACTCGCTTGTTGTCCCCATTGTTCGAGGTGTCACCTTCTCGTTTCCTCTTCTCCGCTGGATTCCCACTTTTCTGGTTCATCTCCTCTTCTGTCCCGATGAATTAATCAACGAGCTTGAGAAACTCAGTGATATCCTTGGGCTTGTTGGCTACCACGTGCCACTTGAACTCTCTGTGAGTGATGCCTCTCTTCACTGTCGTGAGTCATACAACAAGATCCAAATCAGGAATCTGTAGACAAGTGTCATTGAAGCATTTGATGTAGTTTCGAATCGACTCTCCTTCCCTCTAGACTATGTTGAGGAGGCTTTCTTGTGACCTCGGACACTTCTTGCTGGTGATGAAGTGCGAGGTGAACATCTGCATGAACTGCACCGAATTCTTAATCGTCCCAGGTGCGAGGTTCCTATACCACGTGCTAGCTACTCCTTTGAAGGTCGTAGAGAAGGCAACCCACATCCAAGATTCATCAGCCCCAGCTAGGTGCATCTGGGACTGGAAGGAGTCTACATGATCATTTGGGTCGAATGACCCGTCGTACTTGTCCAGCGGAGGTACCTTGAAGTCCTTCGGCATCGGGGTGGCAAGGAGCTTGGAGGACAAAGGAGATTGCACGGAGAGGAGGGGAGCAGTCTTCGTGGCTTCCGAGCTCACCTCCTCTTTACCTTTTGGCTGCTCGATTTGAACAGGAGTGGCGAGCTGGCTTGGAACTGTAGCTCGGCATGCCTTACAACGCTGCTTCTGCTGCTTCTTGACTGGTTCTGCATTTGTGCTGCTAACTTCAGTGTGATCGGGCTCGGTGTGGACACGGGGTGGTTCAGACTATTGGTGTTGGCTTCTGTGAATGGAGGGGCCCCGTCTAGAGTCCATGGCCAGAACCCCAAACCGGTTCCCCACGAGCAAACCTTCATGACGCGATGGCCTGGGTGGAATGGCATCAGCAGGCTGAGTATTTCCCGATCTGTTAATACTCCGAAGCAGGAGGAGTAATCTGTCTGTTCCTCCTGCCGCGAGACAAGGCTTGGCTACCAAGGGGATGTGGAACCTAGGAAGCCTGTCCTTGGAGAGGAGGGCGAGTGTTCTGATGATGGAGTCTGCTTTGCTGTGGGGCCGGATTCCGAGGTGGAACCGGTTGCTGATTCTGTGGCAATGGAGGGAACTACTACTGATATTGCTGCTGGTAAAAGTGGTGCAAGACTTGCTGCTGGTAATGCTGGAACTGTTGGACATATTGCATTTGAGCTTGAATAGCTCGTACGCAGTGTACCAAGTCGTCAAGTTGATTCTGCCCAACTGCAGGGGGAACAACAGAAGTTTCAGTGAAGGTTGCAGCCACCATAGGAGGGAGAGGGGCATTCGCAAGCACTATGACTTGTGGTATGTTGAGTGTTGGGATCCCATCTACAGAGAGAGGCACAGTGAATTGCCCAATACACATGGCTGGGACCTGAGGTTGCCCCCCGAAGACGTTCATTTCAGCATTCTGTCCGGTGTTACTGGAGGACGCCATGGATGCTTTTCGAGGAAAAAGGCTTCTTGTATCGTTTCCCACAGACGACGCCAAATGATGTAGCAC
This sequence comes from Nelumbo nucifera, assembly GCF_055504915.1. NCBI lineage: Eukaryota > Viridiplantae > Streptophyta > Magnoliopsida > Proteales > Nelumbonaceae > Nelumbo > Nelumbo nucifera. Next base: position 51,815,122 of record NC_142653.1, read on the forward strand.
AATCCGGCTGCTCCCAGTTGGATGTGATCTAGCTTCCAATAGACAACGGACTCAGTTGATCTACAAAAAGTGAATCAGAGAACTCGGGGGTGCTTACATGGCGATGTTGCTCCAATGCTTAAGTCAGTACTTGGTTGTGAGCTGAAGTTTGCTTAGAATGCAAGAGAGCTAGAGAGCAGAGATTACGTGTACCTTTCACCCTTGGGGGGTGGAGCCTTTATATAGTGGAGTCCTCGCTGGTTTCGTGGAGTAGTTTCGGTATCATCATCACGATGAGGTCCATTTCTGCGTTGATTGGGGATAATTATCCCAACTGATAAAGTTCATCACTTCCGCTCGAATCGAATGGGGAGATAATGCTAGCTGTTACGAGGCATGATCTCATGGAGTTCAAGAACCGTTAGAGTGATTTTTTTGATTATCTTAAGGGCAGATCGGTATCCCCGAGTTGATATCTCCGAGTTGATACCCCGAGCTGATGTCTACAAATCTCGAGCTGGATTAAGTACTAGGTGACTACCGAATTTATGCTTGTCGCAGTTTGGTGCCGTGGTGATCTTAGCTCAGGATGATCTTAGCTCGAAGTAACCATGTTTCGAAGTAACTTTAGTTTGGGATAATAAGGTACCCGAGGTTGCCTTGTAACGAACTGGCTATGCTGAATTGTCGTTTATGCCAGGTCGCGTCCACGTGTCCTCCTGTCATGAGGTCGGGCCAAATCACCCTTCATCAATATATATTATTGAAAATCAAATTTAAACATTCTATGATTGTGATTTTTAATTAATCATACATATTGATACTAACATAATCAATGAGACAATTTGTGATTACGTAATTATATATGTCACATTCATAATTCTTAATGTCATAAAAAAACATGACATGTGATTATATATTAAACCCAACAGCATACATAGCCATCTAATTTGATTCTTGAACTTATGGAGTGCTTATTTTTTCAAGAAAAGATTTCATTGTTTTTTCTTTTTGGTAAATAAAGAAGATATACTATATTAAATCCAACAAAATATATATAGCCATCTAATTTGATTCTTGAAGTTATGGAATGCTTAATTTTTTCAAGAAAAGATTTCATCCTTTTTTTTTAATCTTTTTGGTAAAGAACGAACAAGTTCTATGGGTAGATCCTAGAACCAACCCTGGAACTGTTAAGGCTAGAACTGACCCTGAAACCAATCTTGACAATGTAGATTCTAGTTCCAAAAACCTAGAACTAACTCCTACAAGGTAGGTTTCAGGTTTTTCCTTGGAGCTAAACCGAAATGACTTGTGCTCACTCCTAACTAGCATACACCCACCCATACCCTGGAACTATTCAACCTGAAAGCTTAACTTGTTAAAACCGGGAATTGATAGTGCACGATCTGGATGCTCTTACCTGGAGGGAAACTCGGATGTCGGTTGCTTAGTAAGCCAGTCAAACTGCAAGAAAGGAATGCTCAAAGAACTCGTGGTGGTTCACCTGGCATGGTCGCTTCGATGCTTAAGTTAGTATTTTAATATGTGCAAGTTGAAAGTTTGAGAGAAAATAGGATAGTGAGCAAATAATTGTGCGTACCTTGTGAGGTTGGAGGTGAAACTTATATATAGGTGTTGTTTGGCGTGGACTTCACGCATCGCGTTCGAGATCTCCGGGAGGTTGTGCCTAACTGGTTCGATGTCTTCATAGGTAGACATGCACGTAAACTAATCTTCGTGCCTTGTTCGGTTTCCTCCAGAACATTCGGTGTGGGGGCTAAATTTCGAGAAACCCGGGAGTGACAGGATATGCACGTAGAATTGGTTAGCAAGTATGTCTCGTAGGTTGCCACCTGGACCTCAATTAGGTTGGCAAGTCCTCAAAGGAGGCCGCTCCTCTTGTTGAGGTCACTTTAACTAGTGACGAGGTATCACAAGTCGGCCCTAGAAGAGATGCTGCTAGTCGCCCTAAGTTGTGGACGAGGTCACCATGTCTGTTTCCACTAGGTCGATAGAGGCATGTCACTAGGTCGGCGACAAGGGCAAGTCACCAGGTTGACGGTAGAGGCATGTCGCCAGGTCGGACTTTGTCACTTTGGTTAAGGCAAGTCATCGAGTAGGTGGCGTCTGAGTATCATCCCGGTGTTCCAAGATGCCATGTGTTATGTTGTCACTGGGGGGCCAAATCTTCCCTCATCAGGAACCAAAAGTCATAATGGCTTTTAGGCTGCCCAACCCTTAGAATTGTTGATTTGATGATCAAAGACAATCCGCAATTTCCATTGTTTTAAGTTTGTTTAATTTGTTGTAAAACATGTTTTGGATTGATCAATACAAATTGGTGAGACGTATGTGTTGTAAAACATGTTTTGGGTTGAATTGGACCAATCCAGGCATTAAGGTCCAAAATAATTATTGGATTGAATTGGACTTGGTCCATCTGTAATGGATTTACATTGAAAAGGGTCGGGTTGAACTAATATCCAATCCGTTGATAGAAGTTAAGAGTACGGGTGTCAATGGATCAGGTTTGGGTTGGAACGAATCTGAATTAAAACCAATTTGACCAAGTTGGATAGTCCACATATTGAACTGGACCAGTCCAGGCTTAATGGTATTAAATCTGGTCCATTTGTAATGGACTCATATTGGACTAGGTTGGGTTGGACCAATATCTGGTCCATATTGACAGCCCTTCTCACACATGCATTTTTAGATATGCATGTTTCTATATAAACAGTCTCAATAACAGTTATATGCCAATTTATATTAATCAACCAAAATCCAAGGTTCAAAGTATCGATACATATTGTGCCGATGGCTTTTCGGTACATCCCTTCAGGGGTTATATCGAGTTAGACACTGGTTCAGAGGATAAACGGGCCTTAAACCGACCCCTTTAAACCAATTTTGAAAAAAATAAATAAAACCTAAAAAAATATCGTTTGGATCTTCCCTAAAACATTTTTCGTAGAAACAACAATTTGTGCAAAATATAACCTAAATCAATCATATGAAGGATATATAGATTTCAAAAGGCCAATAAATATGGACAGGTCTATATCATCAGCTGCACAATAAGGCACTTTTTATTGAGAGAAAAACCTTTTAATTTTCTCTTTGCCTGCATAATTTTATCTTTACTACTATTAGTGACATAGAGGATATGGTATTGCAGGTGTTGAGCAATGGAAAGTACAAAAGTGTTCTCCACAGAAGCTTGGTGCACAAGGATCAGGTGCGCATGTCATGGGCTGTGTTAATTGGGCCTCTCCCTTCACTTGTGAGTGATGAGAATCCACCCAAATATACACCCAAAAGCTACAAGGAATTCCGTCAGCGTAGGCTGAAGAGCTTACCACAGTAGAGTCCAGAGCTGCTGTGGCTGGGATGTTGTGGGCTCTGTTGTGTCTCCGATAAAATGACAACAGTTATGTCCTGATTCATGTTTTGTTTTGGTTAGTGTGAATAATAACACGGACACATTTCGCCAAAAACCCTTCTCTCTCTTAGCCAATGTTTTTAAAGCCGATCTAGAGGTTGAACCGTTTTTTTATTTGGGTCCCAAATAGGGGTGTCAATTGGACTAGATTTGGTACAATTCGATCCGATCTAATGTAAGTCCATTACAAATGGACTAGGTCCAATTCAATCCAATGAATATTTTGTACCATTTTGAATCCGTCTAATTCAATGTCTAGACCACCTAATTTGTTCAAATTTATTTTAATTTAGATTGATTCCCACCCAAACCTGGTCCATTAACACCTAAATTCTTATCTTCTATCAATGGACCTGATATCGGCTCAATCCAACCCAATCTAATATAAATTCATTATGGATGAACCAAGTCCAATCCAATCCAATAAATACTTTGGATCATAAGTCTGGACTGGTCCAATTCAATATGTCTTGTTGGTCCGTCCAGTCTGTTCAAATTGGTTTTGGTTTGGACAGGGTCCAACCCAAAACCAGTCCATCAACACCCCTAGACCCAAGTCATTGGTTGATCAAATGTGTTAGTCATGATTTCGTAATTAAAATTATTACAAAATAACAAAAATAATATATTCAGAAAATTTGAATAAATCAATTAGAGAAACAAAATGATGTCCTAAATTTAGAACATAGATAAAAAATTGTAAAAAAAAAACGATATTTTCAAAATATACAAAAGATGTAAACATAAATCATAATGTATTAAGTTTTAGGTGATGTTTGGCATCAATGACAATATCCCAAAAATCAGCGCCACATCGGAGCCACATGGGATAAAGAAGAATAGGTGATTTTCAATCTGTTTGGTTGGTGGATTTTTGCAATTTTTGGGAGATTGGAAAAACAATTCCTGAAATCAGCCCATTTTGAGGGTTCACCATTTTCGGTGATTCCCTGATTTCTAGGTGATTCCAGTTTTTGGAGGATGACATGGCATCTGACATGTCTCCAAGAAAAGTATGATTTCAAGGAAAAATAATTACCATTGAGAATCAGTATCAAACAAACAGCTTACATGGCATAAATGATACCAAACAATATTTTTTAATGATTTTTAAAAAATCACCGTGATTTCAGCATCAGCAAGAAAGAATGATCATCGATGCCAAACATCACCTTAATTAATTTATATTCTATACAAAAGATAAGTGGATTTTCTCATTTCTTATAACTGAATCAATGAAAATCTATATCTATATCTATACTACTTATAAAATTGCAAATAGGGTCTACTTTTCCGGAATTTTCATTGGACATAAATTACCCCTAAATCACTGAATTCTTGGGGAAAAATGTGTACTTTGACCAAAAAAAAAAACACATATTTAAGACATTTAATATTGTAAATTTCTGGGATTTTCATTGGACATAAGTTACCCCTTAATCACTGAATTCCTTGAAAACAAATGTGTACTTTCACAAAACACCATAACTAAGACATTTAATATTGTAATTTTTACTTATAAAAGTGCAAATAGGGTCTACTTTTCTGGAATTTTCATTGGACATAAATTACCCCTGAATCACTGAATTTCTTGGGGAAAAATGTGTACTTTGACAAAAAACCATATTTAAGACATTTAATATTCTAATTTTCTGGGATTTTCGTTGGACATAAGTTACCCCTTAATCACTGAACTCCTTGGCGACAAATGTGTACTTTCACAAAACACCATAACTAAGACATTTAATGTTGTAATTTTCTAAAGGGGAAATTGTATTTCTCTTCTGCAACTTCTCACCCGTCGCTCTTTCTTTCATACCTTCTCATACCTTCCATGACCTTTCTTTTGCGACAAATCCAAAGATTTCAGGCTCCCTGGAAACCTCACGTTCGATAGATCAAAGTCCAGCTGGTTATTAGATAGATTGACCTACGTTGCTGTTGCATTCTCCCTGAACAAAATCGACGCTTCCCCGATGAGATTGTTATACGACAGATCGATTCTCGATACGTTAAATTGTCCCAGAGATCTGGGTATCTCACCGGAGAGCTGGTTGTGAGACAGAAACATGGAGAAACCACCCAGCATGTCTGCATTGAATCCCCCAAACGAGTAAGGTATGTTTCCGGTGAATCTGTTCCATCCCAGGCTAAGAAGCTTCAGTTCGTTGAGGTTGACAAGGGAAGGCGGGATCGAGCCGGAAAGCTGGTTGTAGGGCAACTCCAGCTCCCGGAGATTTTTGAGTTGGCTGAAGAACTCTGGGATGGGGCCGGAGAGAGTGGTGTTACGTATGGTGAGGGATACCAGATTTTGAAGCTTTGTGAATGATGAAGGGATGGAGTCAGTGAGGTTGGGGATGTTATAGAATGCAAGGGCCAGGAGGTGGGAGAGGTCACCAATGGCTGCCGAAATTTTGAAGGGAGATTTTGATAGAATCAAATACCAAATTCTGACTCGACGGCTTGACTCTTTCTCCCAACATTATTTATCAAGGGGAGGGCTGAGGAGGCGAATTTATATCCTGCAATTACTAAGCGAGAGAGAGAGAGTATGGAGAAACGTTTTCATGCAGCAGCTTCAGAAGGGAGTGTATCTTCCTTAATTGAATTGCTTCAAGAAGACCCGCTTATTCTCGATAGGGTGATTGTATCTTGCGTCAGTGAGACTCCTTTGCACGTAGCAGTGTTGCTCGGTCACCTCAATTTGGTGCGAGAGCTTCTACGGCACTAGCCGGAGCTTTCTGATCTCGAAGCTGACTTAAGAAGATGGCAGTCACCTCTTCACTTGGAATCAGCCAAAGTGTATGTTGATATTGTAAAAGAGTTGTTGGTTGGCCGCACTTGCTTTGCTCGTGACAAAGATGGGAATACCCCGCTTCATCTAGCAGCAATGAAAGGCTGAGTTGAAATCCTGAAAGAATTGATTCAAGCAAAACCACAAACAGCTCGACTACAATTGGATCGTGGAGGGACCATTCTACACCTCTGTGTGAAGTATGACCACCTGGAGGCACTGAAGTTGTTGTTGGAGTCGGTGGGTGATGACGATTTTGTAAACCTGAGGGATGATGATGGGAACACAGTTCTTCGTCTCGCTGTAGCTGATAATCAAATTGATTTTACTTGTCAGGTTCACCTCTTTGTGCCAAAGAGACGTCACTCTAACAAATACTAAATAGGGTTAACACTCTTCATTTTTTTCTAGCTTTCACCTAAACATAACCTTTGTGGGTGTTTGGAACTGTTTGGTACCATTTTTCCAGAAATATGCATTTAGGCGCAGTTTAGTCATGAAATATGCATTTAGGTTGACGTGGACAATTTGGGTCATTCAACTTTAATAGTGTTGTAATGGATGGTGAGTTTTAGAAAATAAAATCTCACCGACATTGTGAGTTTTAGACGTTTTAAAAAGTTGTAGTGAATTAAAGAGAATTCAGAAAAAGTGATGATGGGTTTTGGACAATTATCCTTTTTAAAATTTTCATTGGACATAAATTACTCCTTAATCACTGAATTTCTAGGGGACAAATGTGTACTTTAACAAAACACCATAACTAAGACATTTAATATTGTAATTTTCTAGAATTTTCATTGGACATAAACTACTCCTTAATCATTGCATTTCTTGGGGACAAATGTGTACTTTCACAAAATACCATAATTAAGACATTTAACATTGTAGTTTTCTAGAATTTTCATTGGACAAAAATTACCCCTTAAACGCTGAATTCTTAGGGACAAATGTGTACTTTAATAAAACACCATAAATAAGACATTTAATATTGTAATAGTCATTGTTCAACCATAGAAGCCATTTATGTGCATAGATGCTACCTCATCTTCCCAGTAAAGTTCACCCAATCAAAAAGAAACCTACCCTTACCTTCACATATAAATGTAAATTTTCCTCCCATTCAAAGGAAATAAAATTTACAAACAGAAAAATTAATTATAAATATATGACAAGAAATAATAATTAAGGAACCAAATCAAAATAAGTCACTTAGAAATATTAAAAAAATGTAGAAAATATAAAGTACTACATATATATATATATGTATATATATATAACCCTATCCGAGCAATTAAACAATTTTAGAGGGGGTGCAAGATTCTCTCTAGAAGGATTACGAGTTGCCATGTCAGCATGACAATCTCCAATTTTTTGCCCTAGAATTAGGAAAGTGAGTGGGTAAGCCCACTAACTATAAAATAGAGTGGTTAACTCCTAGAAAATTGTTAACTTACAAACATGTCTCATCTAAACACATAGAGCCATCTACATTGGCTTTTTTTAGCTATTTATTTTTTCATTCTTTTTTCAAAATTTTGGAGAATACACGTCTAAACAAGGTTTTAAAACCTGATCCAAAACTGGAACCATTTTGTCCACTGGTTTCTAGGTCAGCGGTTCAACCATCCAGTTCAAACAAACAACCCATTCCAACTTTTAAAAAAATAAAAATAAAATAAAAGTAGTTAAAATAAAAACAGCCAAAAGCTTCTGAAGGGGCCGAATGGATCAATAATTTGATTTACCGGGTCAGCGAGTCACTAACCAAATCAATGATTTTTTGGCCGAGGACCGGGTTAAGGATGAAATGGAACCGGTTGTCTGGATGATTCTTGGGCCAAATAATCCAACCATTCAGGTCAACGACAGTTAGAAAACACTCTCTAAATGTGTACATCAACATTCCAATAATTAAATATTTTAAATAACAAAATGTTAAAAAATAGCTAAACCATAATAACTTAAAAATAAATAAAATTTGAATAACAAAAAATTTAAAAAATTAGAGTTGCCTAGCATGGAAATCTCTAATTTTTTTCCCAAGAAATTAAGAAAGTGAGAGTGGATAAACTCCACTCTTAGAAAATTGTTAACTGCAAACATGTCTCATCTAAGCACATAGAGCCATCTACTTTGGCTCTTATAGCTATTTTAATTTTTCATTTTTTTTGTCAAAATTTTGGAGAACACACGTGCCTAAACAAGGTTTTAAAACCCAACCTAGAATCATAACCATTATATCCATCAGTTTTGGGGTCAACGGTTCGACCATTCAATTTGAACGGATAGCCCGTTCCAACTTAAAAAGATAAAAATAGTTAAAATAAAAAATGGCCAAAAACTGTTGAAGTCAATGGTTTGACCGTCTGGTGAGCGGGTCGCTGACCAAATCAATGGTTTTTGGCAAAAGACTGAGTTAAGGGTGAAATGGAACTAGTTGCATGGATGGTTCCTAGGTCTAATGGTCCAACCATCCGAGTCAAAGATGGTTAGAAAACGATGTGTCTAAATGCGGACATCAGTGTTCCAATAGTTAAATATTTTAAATATTCGACCATTCAGTTAGAATGGATAACCCATTCCTACTTAACAAATAAAAAAATATAAAATAGTTAAAATAAAAAATGGCCAAAAATCGTTGAACGGGTTGAATGGGTCAATAGTTTGACTGCTTGAGTCAACATGCTGATGACCAAATCAACGGTTTTTGGCAAAGGACCAAGTTAGGGGTAAAATGGAACCGTTTGCTTGTACGGTTCTCAGGCTGAATGGTTCGACCATCCTGGTCAACGATGGTTAGAAAACACTATCTAAATGTGTACATCAACGTCCCAATAGTTAAATATTTTAAATAACAAAATATTAAAAATAGCTAATTTGTAATAACTTTAAAATAAGAAAAAATTTTAAAAAATTAAAAACATTAAATATTTTACATATTATTTAAATATTTAAATAACTAAATATTTTAAATAATGAAATATTGAACATAACTAAATTTTAAATAGTTAAAATAATGAAACTGTGTAATAAATCTAAAAATTTATTAAAGGTAGAAAAATAATTCTACTATATTTTATATACTCAAAATAGTATAAATTATAATTTTTTGGATTATTAAATTTAGTAAAAATTAATATTCGAAAATTTTAAATAATGATATTATTTAAAGCACTAAATAATATTGTAATTAGATAATTTTAAGTGTTTTAAATATAAAAAAAAAAACTAATAATTTTTTTTATATTTTAAATATAAAAAATTTAATAATATTGTAAATAACTAAATTATAATTTTGTTGATTATTAAATTTAGTAAAAATTAATATTTTAAAATTTTAAGTAATGATATTATTTAAAGCACTAAATAATATTGTAAATAAGTAATTTTAAGTATAAAAAATTAATAAGTGAATCATCTTTTAAGCATTATTTAAAAAGTAAAAAGTAGATTAAATAGAAAAATTATGAAATGACTTTAAAAAATTTAACAATAACACAAAATTAATTAAAATATATATAATAATATTTATAATAAGAATATAAAATATAAATAATTTAAAAACTTAAATATTATTTAAATAGTAAATAATAGACTAAATTTTTATTAGTTATTTACTGTATTTTCGTTATAATTTTTTTTCAATAATTGTGAACTTTTGCTATAAATTTTCAATAATTATTGGAGATTAAACTATTGTTATTTTTTAGAGATTAGACTATTAATTTAGTTGAAGTTAATTGTATTCAATAGATAGTTTTGTTTGGTTCAGTTGCAGATTGTTTGCCAACCAAACTGAATTGGTCGGGTTGGAGAGTTGGTCACTTAAACTGACCAACCATTAGTTATAACCTGCGAACTTGATTTGTACCAGTCAGTATTTAAAAAATTGACCCAACGACCCATCCACTTTTGCATCTGAGTTTCAATTACCAATTTAACTGTCATAGTTAAGCAGGTCAAACTACACTATGTCAATGCTTTATAAATTTAAATAAATAAATAAATATTTATATACATATATAAATGTGTATATATGTATATTTTATTTAAATATTTTTAATTTATAAAAATATTAAAAATTGTGATTTTAGGCCAAAAAGGTTTTTTTTTTTGTTTTGCAAAAGTAGTTGGGCAATGGGCAAGATGCCCATGTTACCTTGGGACACATAGATATCGAAAAGTTACCCAAAAATAAGAAAAAAAGATTACCTTAATCGAACATTTGACTACGAAGATATGGCCTTTGAAAGTTTTCACAAACATTAAGTGTGCAACCCACAACTTGGTGATCAGGTCAAACGGGTCAACAATTAAACCATCGAAGTCAGGAAGATTTTGACAAAGTCAACTTTTTTCACTGAAAAGGGCGGGTTTCAATAGAACCAGACTTGGAATCAAGGTCGGGTGATGATTTGAAGGGTTCAACCAACCGGGTCAACAATGGGTTAAAAACATTAGCATCGGTTTGGGCCGATTTTCAGTTTGGTTGGTCAGTTCAAAAGATTTAAACTTTAGAAATTAAATTTAAATTCCAAAAAATTATAAGGATAGTATTAAAAAATAAATTTACAATATAAAATATTTTGGATTATGAAACATGGGAATTTTCCCACTTTCTTGTATTAAATAATATATATTTAAAAAATTTTATATATATGGTCAATTCGATTCAATTTTAGTCATTTTAGAAATGCCCAAACTGAAGCTTATCTGACATGGTCGGATTGGAAAATTGCTTAACCAAATCTGAACAGAAATACTAGAAAGTGACCAACTCAAGTCAAGTTAGGTCGGTTTGGTCAATTTCATCGGTTTAATGAATAACCCTATATGAAATTAATTATTATTATTGCAAAAAAATATTAAAAATAGTATATAAAACATAAATAATTATTGATTATTTAAAAAGTTAAAGTATAAAATATAAAAACTTAAAAAAGTTAAAAACAATATATATATATAGGCCACCTCAGTATCCCTATCCTTCTCCCATTCCCTCTTATCTCTCTTTTCCTTGAACTTCTCTCCTTTCTTCCTTTGGTTCTTTCACCATATTCAGCCTTCTAATCATTAGGACACATGGCAAGGCAGGTCTCTCATTAATCCAACCTTAGTATTTTTTATTTCAAACCAACCTTAGTATTAGGGCTGTACATGGGTCCATTCGGTTCGGTTATACATAGTTTTGTCAACCAAACCGACTATGTCGGGTTTGACTACTAAATCAACCAAAACTGACCCAAAGAAATAGAAACCCAACTTGCAATAGAAACTATGGGTTGGTTGGTTTGTTCGGTTTCAACCCAACCGAGACCTACTTCCTCTTATTGTCATTCCATACACAAATCAAGTTAATTCAAAACATAGTAAAATAAGAAAAAGTAATAAAATGTAATACATATAGAAAAAGAAAATTAATAAAATAATACATAATAGATGTAGAGTCTTATTATTGTCCTATTAGCATTTAAAACTTCAGACTTATCATACTATACCTGAGGGCTAGGCCTAAGATTTAGATTAGACTTCACACTTCCACCCTCTTGCACGTTATCTGTAAGCGGTAGCATGCATGGAACATGCACGTATACGATGCATGGATACCTACTCACCAAGACTCCTACTTCATTTCACCCTATAGACTCCTATTCCCTCTTATACTGTAAATACCTCTCCTATTGTACTCTCTTTCTTGTAGGTAACCCTTATCCCTATAGATTATCTTTGTAAAGGATAAACCTATCCTAATTAGGATTACATCTAACCTATCCTAATTCAGGTATAACTTCACTATTCTTGTACTCTATATAAACCATCAAGGAGAGTCGAATATCATTCATTCGACCATTGTTCTCAATTCTCTCTCTCTCTCTCTCTCTCTATTATATGGTATCAGAGCCATAAGTAGCTTTCTTTTTTTTTTTTTGTTTTTCTCCTTTTCAAGCAGTTTCCTTCTTCAAGTTTTCGTCATGTCTTCCAGCATGTCTACCAGTTCGATCAATCAAATAAACTTTGGAATATCGGGGAATCACATTAGTTAGTTGATTTCAGTTCGGTTGGATGGCTCCAACTATATTGTATGGCGTTTTCAGGTTGAAATGCTCTTCTAAGCCATGAGCTCCTTGGATATGTCGATGGGACAACCCCTTGTCCATCTCTCTTGCTTATAGAACCCTATACACAATGGCTTAAACAGGATTGTTATATTTTCAATTGGTTATCGTCTCTGATAGAAACAACATTAGTGCAGGTCATTGGAAGCAAAACCAATAAGGATGCTTGGGAAATGCTTGAGAGTCTTTATTCTCCTCGAGGAACAGCTAGTGCCATTGGTCTCAGAAACGAACTCAGAGCATTACGCAACAATGATCTCTCCATGACCGACTATCTGCAAAAACTCAAGGTACTTGGTGACAAACTAACTGCAATTGGCGAACCCCTAACAAATTCATAGTTAATTCATCATGCCCTCAATGGCCTCAGTCCAGACTATGATGCCTTTTCTACAGTAATCATTACCTGGACAGATGAGTTATCATTTTCTAGCTTACAAGGTATGCTTCTTACTCATGAAAATCCTTTGCTTCATTCAGTAATGACATCTACATAGGCTAGCTCTCCTTCTACGAATCTTGCCTCTAAAGGGAAGGATTCCAAGAAATATAATAAATTTGATCCACCACAAATGGGTAATGGTTCTACTAAGCCCTCCAAATATAGCAATAATCCCTGTCAAATTTGTGGATGACGAAATCATTTTGTCAAGTACTGTCAGAAACTTATTGCACATATTGAGAGTCTGAAGAACCCTAAACGACCTCAACCCCTAGCGTTTACGACTACATTAGGACGTGACAAGCAGAATATAGATGTTTGGTTTCTTGATTCCGGTGCGACACATCACCTCACTTCAAATCTGAATAAATTGCAAATACATTCTGACTATGATGGATCTGATCGTGTCTCTATTGGTGACGGTTCAGGTTTTCCGATTGCTCATTCTGGCTCTTCTACTGGTTTTGCTTTATCTTCCAAATCATTGATTATTAATAATATTCTACATGTTCCTTAGATCTCCTTCAATCTCATACCTATGTGTCGGTTTTCCACTGATAATGATGTCTACTTTGAATTTCACCCTCATTTTGGCTCTTCTACTGTGTATCAGTTTTCGTCCCCTTCTGTGTTTGTAGGTACTCGTGCCAGCTCTGCTATTTGGCACCATCGATTGGGTCATCCTGCTCTTAGAATGACTCAACAAATTATTTCTTCCAAGCACTTACCAATAGTTCCTAGTAGTGATTTAACTTTTTGTTCAATTTGCTCTATATCCAAAAGTCATGTACTTCCCTTTTCTAGAAATCATGCCATTAGTAATTCTCCCTTAGAATTAATTCATTGTGATTTATGGGGACCCTCTCCAGTGACATTTGCTTCTAGCTATCATTACTATATTCTGTTTATTGATGATTTTAGTTGTTACAGTTGAACTTTTCCTCTTGCTTGCAAATCTGAGGCATTTAATGTGTTCTTAAAATTCAAAGCCAATGTTGAATTATTGTTTGATACTAAAATTAAATATTTTCGAAGTGATGGTGGCTATAAATTTAAGACCTTTGAGAACTATTTTCATCATGTGTGTATCTCTCGTTGTATATCATGTCCGCACACATAAGCACAGAATGGGTGAACTGAGCGCAAACATCGCCATATTGTTGAAACAGGTCTTGCTCTCATGACTCATGCTGGGGTTCCTCAAAAATCTTGGTTTGAGTCCTCCACTGCAGTCTATCTCATTAATCGGCTTCCTACTTTGGTTCTTGGATCATGTTCTCCATTTGAGAAATTATTTGGTCATCCTCCGGACTATCTCGAACTCCGTGCCTTTGGATGTAAGTATTTTCCACATGTTCGATCGTACAATAAGCACGAATTGCAGCCTTGATCTCTTTTGTGTGTATTTCTTGGGTATTCTAATTCTTACAAAGGATATGTTTGCTTGCATCAATCTATAGGACGGATTTTTATTTCTCGCAATGTCATTTTTAATGAGGATTTCTTTCCTTTTCTTACTACGACTACTACTACCTCTTTTCCATCATCGACTCCACCTCCTCCAGTTGAGGCTCCTCCCCTTGTTGCTACATCTGACACTACATTTCCAGGTGAGGTTTCATCTTCTTCATCTACACCTCAAGATGTTGTGTTCCCACCTTCCACTACGGTATCTACTAATTCTACATTACTGCCTACCTCTTCCAAGCATCCCATGATCACTCGGGCTCGACATGGTATATTCAAACCAAATCCAAGGTATACCCTCTTTGCTAATCCTCTTCTGGAAATAGAACTCACTTATTATTCTCAAGCTCACAAGGATCCTCGTTGGGTTCTTGCTATGACTGATGAATATAGGGCTTTACTTCAAAATAACACATAGACTCTCCTCCTGGCCCCACCTGATAAAAATATTATTAGCAACAAATGGGTTTTTAAAATCAAGCGTAAGCCTAACGGTTCAGTTGAACGTTTCAAAGCCCGACTCGTTGCCAAGGGCTACTCTCAGGAAGCTGGTCTTGATTATGATGAGACATTCAGCCCTGAGGTCAAACTAGCCACGATTCGCATAATATTATTTCTTGTATTTTCCTTTAATTAGGATGTTTGCCAATTGGATGTTAGTCATGCCTTCTTACATGGCCACATTTCTGAGGAGATATATATGAAGCAACCAGTTGGGTTTATTGATTCCAGATTCACAACACGTGTTTGCCACCTACATCGATCTCTCTATGGTTTGAAACAGGCACCTCATGCATGGTTTACAAGGCTACGTGATTTTCTTCTTTCTCTAGGGTTTCTCGGATCCCGAGCAGATGCCACTCTTTTTATTTCTCATTCTGGATCTGACATCATTTTAGTTCTTGTTTATGTTGATGACATCATCATTGCAGGATCTTCTTCATCTGCCACTAGCACTCTCATTCAACATCTTGCCTCTTAGTTTTTCCTTTGAGATTTGGGCCCTGCATAATATTTTCTTGGTGTTGAACTTCATAGATTGTCCACTGGTTTTCATCTCTCTAAGCATAAGTATATTGATGATTTTCTGAATCGAGCACAGCTTTATGATGCCAAACCCCTCTCCATTCCCATGTTTGCCTCCACTTGGCTCACCAAATTGGAAGGGGAACCTCTTGTTGATCCAACCTTCTTTCGTAGTATTGTTGGTTCTCTCCAGTACATAACTATTACACGTCCATAAATTGCTTTTGCTGTGAATGAGGTTTATCAGTTCATGCAAACCCCTACTACTGTTCACTGGGCTACTACAAAGAGGATTCTTTGATACCTCAAAGGGACAATCACGAATGGTTTGCTTCTTCAACCATGTTGTACCTTCTCTCTTGTTGCTTACTCTAATGCTGATTGGGGTAACTGTCTCATGTCGTCGCTCTCAGAGTGGTTATTGTATGTTTCTTGGTTCTAATTTAATTTCTTGGAGCTCCAAAAAGCAACCTACAGTGGCTCACTCTAGCACTAAGTTAGAATATTGTAGCTTATTATCCATGGTTGTTGAGGTTTTGTGGCTTCATATGCTCCTCCAAGAACTGGGTATCCCTCTCTCTGCAACTCCTTTGATATGGTGTGACAACATGGGGGCTAAATTTCTTGCTAATAATCTTGCACTTCATTCTCATTCTAAACACATCGAGTTTGATATTCACTTCATCCAGGAAAAAGTTGCAACGAAGCTTCTTGATGTTCGATACATACCCTTGGCTGATCAAATAGCAAACATTCTCACCAAGCCCCTCGGTCTTTCGCAATTCGAAGTTCTTCCTCACAAGCTCACCGTTTCTCCCCCGGCTGCACTTGAGGGGGGGGGGGGGTTGTAAGCGTTTAACGTGCATGGCACATACACGTATCTAGTGCATGGATACCTACTCACCAAGACTCCTACTTCATTTCACCCTATAGACTCCTATTCCCTTTTATACTATAAATACCTCTCCTACTATACTTCTCTTTCTTGTAGATAATCCTTATCCCTGTAGATTATCTTTGTAAAGGATAAACCTATCCTAATTAGGATTACATCTAACCTATCCTAATTTAGATAGAACTTCACTATCCTTGTATTCTATATAAACCATCAAGGAGAGTCGAATATCATTCCTTCGACCATTGCTCTCAATTCTCTCTCTCTCTCTCTCTGATATTATCTCATAAAAAGACTTTTGTCTTTCATTGCTTTTTTTTGAAAAGATTGAAATAGGACATGAAAGCATCATTCATATAGTCAGTTCGGATTGATTTACTTTGGTTTACAAAGCTATAACCCACAGCCAAACCGATCAGTCATATTATACATATTTCTAAACCGAAACCAACCAAATTAAGTTAAAAACAGATCCACTTAATCACAGATCAGACAATACAAATGCAAATAGGAAAGCACAAATAAAAGGTTAAATGAAAAAATATATATCACCATTTCCATGTCTTGGGTCCCATTGTTAATTAAGAACTCAAGAGAATGATTAGAGTTGTTGGATAATATTTCTATAATAATTAATATGTCGAAAGTTATATATAAGAAACTGAGAGTAGTAACTAATGTAGCATATATCTAAAAAGACTAATGTATTTAACCCTATATAAGAAGAAAATGAGAACCAAAGGAAAAAGTAGAAATTTTATCAAAAATAAGCTGAGGCACAACAGTCGTTGCTGTCCTTAAAACCAATTATGCCCCTTTAGGTGCAAAGGATGCCGGCGTTCAGTCTGAGCTGTAGAAAATGTGCGCTCATGACCCAAAATAGCGAACCAGGACACTATGCGTCTAGACACGAGGAATTGAAAGCAACAGAGAAAGCTCAACAGGAAGTAGTTAACTAGTGAAAAAAAGAAATGAGCAAATAAATAAGCATTTCCATGGCCCAAGCCAACGCGGGCCTATGCCATACTGTGTTGTGCCACAGGTCAGGTTGGCCCGTGGGTCGAGTCTTAGGCCAAGTCAGGCTATGGACCGGGTAAAGCTATTTATTTAAAAAAATAAAATTTTTATTTTATATGAATTTTGATGTATATAATTGTTTATATATATAATAATTAAATAAAATAGTATAATAAAATTAAAAACAACTGTTTATTTAATTAATATGTTATTATATAATTATAATTTATATATATATATGGGCTGTGTTGGGTCGTGCCGGCCCAACCAGTGGACGTAAAACTGCAAGCCTGGCATAACCCATACAATCATGTTGTGCTCGGCACAGCCTGGAAACCATTGTGCCAGATTGGGCCGGCTCAAAATCGTGTCAGGCCACAGGCAGCATGTCTCGACTTACACCTCTAGAGAGACTTAGGAAAAGCCTTTAGGAGAGAGGGAATATTTTAGAAAGACTTTTAGGTAATTGAGAAGTGATGATTAATTAAAAGGAGCAAGCAGCCCTTTGCTGATGTAACTTAATGAGAGGGCTAAGAAGTAAAGTCCAGATCACCTGTCAACAAAACACATTCCAACCCTCTACCAACATGATCTTATACCACACATATCATTCATGGCGGGTCCTACTTTTATGGTGGGTCCCAGTCTCATAGTGAGATGTGCGGTGTTAGATCAAGTTGGTAGAGGGTTGGAACGTGTTTTATTGATAGAAAATTTCAACTCTAAGAAGTATAATGGAGAAGGAAGAGAGAGAGAGAGAGAGAGAGTTAAGGAAAATGTAAGAAGGGGCTTGAAAAAAGGAGAGGCCAGGTGATGTAGATATCCTTGCTTTATATATAGTATAGATTTGCAGAGGTGTAAAAGTATGAGAGTACAAATGATTTGAATGCAAATTTTGATTTAATTATGTTTTTAAATTTTATTATTATTACATATACTTTTTTTATTTATACTTGATCCATGCATTTGTACTAGTACACATAAATAAATCTTAAGCAAATTCCTTGATTAATCCATCAATCTCTTGTTCTTCCATGGAGATAGTGCATCAGATGAGTCCTACCTACCTTTGACCAAACGAACTAGATATAAATTTGATTAATGGTTCACTTACAAATTCTGTTTAACTTCCTGAGGTTATGACGCCCATGAAGTTTTGAGACTGGCACAAGATGGTGAAATCTTTTTCCAAATTACAATGGCTAAAGTATCACAAAACTGTTTAAATATGAAAATTAAGAAAGGTTGTGAATCACTAAAAACAAGTGGTGCAGTTAGAACACCCCAGATCAAAGTAGAGGAATTGAAATGCAATTTTGTGGTTGGGGAAGCTTTTTAGACGCCCTGATCCACCCAAAAAAGCTGGTTGGATAGGTAACACAAGCCCCAATGACAAGCAAATGACACCGCTAAAGGCTAAACTATGTAAACAAGAGCACAAATACAATATAATTTCGGCTAAGTGGTTGGGCAGTGTGACCAACCCACAAAGCTAATTGCATTCAGACCTACCGACCATCCACCCATCTGCCTGCTTTCTCAGGGTTTTCTTTTTTATCTCTTTTTTGTAGAATAAACTCGTACCTAACAACCAACGCGGTAGAAGATGGATTGGTTGCAAGTTGCAAACCGTGAAAGGGTACCCTGCTGGTACAAATCGAGACCACTTATGCTGGTGTGCCTGCGTTTCATTGGTGTGTGGATTTGTATTAGTGTGAGACCAAATGCTGGATCCCAAATAGGAATGCATCTTTATACCCAGTAAACAACGTTCTAAGTATTGTTATAAATATTGAACCGATAAATTTCGATATGGATGTAGATAGAGTGCTTTTTAAAATGCATGGATGTTGTAGAAAAATATAGATCTATTTTGGATACTTGTAAATGCGTATGTGTTTTGCATGTATTCGTTTTTTGTAATGATGATGATAGTAAATAATATGTTTTTAAAATGTTTTATATTTTTATGTCAATAAAAATTAATTTTATTCATCACACTTATTTTTGTTTAATATGATGAATATATGATATTAAAGATCTTTCCAAATGTTTTTTACAAAATATTTTGTATTTTATACTTTCGTGTGTTTTCATCTTTTTTAATTTTTATTATTATTTAATTATGATATCAAGGGCTTACACATTTGATCCAAAAGGTTAAATTTTTTACTCACCCCCAAATAGGAAAACAAAACCTCAAATTTTGGGTTGGTTTTCAATTTGTATTTTATTTGTAGCATTAATAAAACAATTATTCTTTGCCATACTTATTTTTCTTTAATATTGTTATTTGATATACGATTCAATTTGAAAGAATGGGAGTTAATACCCTGATATAAGATTTAATGAGAAGGAAATCAAAAGAAATATAGTTCAAATTACATTTTCTATCCTCATAATTAGAGAGGAAACAAATTCAAAAATAGGATATTCAAGTCAATGATAGAATTTAATGGGAGTTAATACCTTAAATATAAAACTTATGAGATGGATGGAGAGAAAAGTGGTTGATCAAGTTACATTTCTGTCCTTACAATTAGAGAGGGACCAAATTAAAAAACTGTGGTATTTTAGCCAAACAAAAGTTCCACACTATCATTCACACTTTTAACAGTAGTACTGTAGATATAGATTAGGGAAACTTTGAGAAATCCCACAAATCAATACATCATATATAGCACAAGATGTACGGTTGAAATAACCACAAATAAGATATAAATATATAAGAAATACATATTTTAATGGTACATATCAAGAAATACATTATAATTAATATGGTGGGATGCATAGATATCAATTTTGATTAATGAGTTTGATAAATCCATCTTACAGTCCTTTCTTCCTATGAAAATAATTTTAGAATATATAAAATAAGTGAATTGTTTAATTTTCAAATATTTCCCAAAAATTAAGAAAAAAACATTTTTGATATAAATAATTGTTGGATTAATGCATTTAAAAGATTATTGATAAATCAATTTAATTATAATTCTCGCGTGTAATGAAAAAAATAAAAAAAAAATGCAAAAATCATTTATAATAAATTGTTATAATCATTTTTTTACCTATACAAGCAGTTTTGGAGCTATGGCATCAATCACAACCACCATTAACATTCAGAAAAATAATCACAACCACCATTATAACTTTTAGTGGTGGTCATGACCGTTGACATATAAGAAGACTTTAACCAATGAACAACCAACTTATCACGTTTGATGAATACTGGTTATCTCAGGTAACCAGCTCTAAAAACAACTGATTGCTAATTTAAAAAGAAAGGAAAAATATATAGTATCCCTTTCAAAATAGAAAGATGTTAAGATTTTTCAGCCTTTTTTATTTTTGATAATTGAAAGAAATTTATTAATCAGTAATGGAAAGTAATACAATGTCCCCAAGGAGAGGCACGAGCTGCAACCTCTCCAAGGTAGTCAAGTACAGATTTCCAAAATAATAACATCTTACAAGGTATCACAAAAAAGATCTTTCCTGAAAATCCTCTGTTTGGCTCCAAAATCAGCTATAGTATTAGCAGACCTGCTAACCCATTTTACCTCAACTCTTATATTGCTAGTTAATCACTTTACTTTTTTGATAAGATCTTTATAGCCCCAAATGGTAGTATCTGGGTTTAGTAGCCACCTTGTTACCACCTGGGAGTCCCCTTCAACTAGGAGATGCTCCACCCCAAGCTGGCTAACAATCTGAGTTCCTTGTACTGCAATTAGTTTTCAGTCATTATGCTTCCCCCCACCCCTCTCTCTCCAAACTCCAACCCCCATTGGTCGCAACCAACCCAATCAAGGTAATATCATTTCTTATGTTGGTATACTTTTCATGGACCATACTACTAACCCATAAAAAAAGTAGAAGAAAGAATGATAATTGACAAGAAGAATTGAATGTCAATCCCCTAAACAGGTTAGGAAAACCTTGGTTGTCCTCAGGCAAATTTGTCACAGCCATCATAAATTTATATTTAGAACCAAATGAAAATGTTTGGAGAGTTTGGCAAAACTCTCTCATAAAACGAATTTGAGAAAGCCAACCTCATATGAAACAATGACATGGTTTAGATGAAGGGCCCAAGTGGGTCAATCAAGTAGTGACTCAGTTAGAATCATCAAGGGAGCCATAAACTTTTTGAGTTACTGTAAATTCAAGTAGCAAACTTCAGCAAAACAGATTATCAATATTAAGCTTGTGTCCAGGGATAATAGAAATTGTTCTGATGTAAGTCCCCCTTATTCTCAATTGCTTCCACCTTCACCATTGCATCATGTGTCTTCCCCTATTCTCTCTAAGAGCAACAACATGTACTTGATAGAAATTAGAAGAGACCATGAACCTTCTATTCTCCATCTTCTCCCTCTCCTTCTGTCTCTTTTTCTCCAGCCATAGCAATGTCCTTGTCTCTAATATCATCAGTCAAACTTGCAGAGCATGCGCAAAACGGTCCCCATACTTGAGCTACAACTTCTATGTAACCTGTCTCCAGGCTGTCCCTGAGAGAGTAGCAGTGCGGATCTTCAAAGACTTGAGTCATTGCAATACAATGGACCCAAGAAAACGCCACCAGCACAATTGCATAGATTAAGAATCTATTAAAGACTGAAGATGATCAATGCACCATAGCAAGCTTAAGTGACCATTTGGAACTATACTCTAATTCAAATTCTACACTACGAAACTCGAATCAGGTACTTCAAGTATGAGGATTACAATAGTGCCAATGTATACATAAGTGAAGCCATGGAATCAGCTTCAACATGTAACTCTGGGTTTGAGGAAGGTGTAGTGAATCCATTAATGAAGGAGAGAGACAATTTCATTCAGTTGTGTGAGATTGCTCTGGTCATTAGCAATTTTCCTCTTGTGTTTTCATTTTCCTCACGGGTGATCTCAATCCTAAGTCATTTGTTTATAGACAAGTGATCTAAATTTGTGCGCATTAGGGCTGTTCACAAATAAATTCAAACCGACCAAACTGACCAACCCGGCCCGACCCAATCCGAGTTGGTCAGTTTTTCTTCACTATCAGTCGGTTTTGGGTTGTAAAGACCGAACTGAGTTATGTGAAAAAATATATATATTCTGAAAAGATATCTGTTAAATATAGATATTTTAGTTTTAAATAATAAATATATACTGAAAAATATATCAGATATATATTTCCAGAAATTAGAAAATATATATTTTGATATATTTGTATATATGTTTTGGTTTTAAATATATATTTCCAGTAAATATATTTTGAAATATTATATATAAAACTAGCACTTTGACTTCATGTGCATTGTGCAAGCTTGGAGTTGGTTGAAACCCAAACTGACTCAAATCGACCAAGTCAGTTTTACTTAATAGAGGGTAGGGCTGTTCATAAGAAGACTCAACCCGACCAAACCGACCAACCCGGACCGACCCAACTCGAGTTGGCTGGGTTTTCTTCAGCACCGATCGATTTCGAGTTGTAAAAAATCATAAACCGATGGTTCGGGTCGGTTTTGGTTTTCATGTGTAAAAGCCAAAACCGACCCGAACCGAACCGACTTAGTAGTTAGTAGTTACAACCTACTTAGTTCCTACTTAACTAAGTTGTCTCTATCCTAGTTACAACCTAACTTAATTTCTAGTCTTCTAGTTAGGAATGACATTAATGGCAAGTATTGTAAAACAACTAGACAAAGAATTTTTTCGGAAAAGGTTAAAGAAAAGAATCAAAGGATCCTAGTTTTTATGGTCTTTTACACCAAATAGGAGACCAATTATAATTAGAATTAGGTGTCCTTTTTTACTTAGATTAGAAGGTTTATTGAAATATACAAATTTCAGTCTTCTTTCTCTAATATAGTTTGACTTTCTATTTTCTTGATAACTTGATTGGGGGGTCCTCCTACTTCACTTTATTACCATGGTTGAAATTAGAGCTGAAACCGACCCAAACTGATCCAACTCGACTCAAACCGACCAGGTGGGTTTTGCTTAACACAAGGTCGGTTTCGGTTTCAATTTCAGGTAACCCAACCAGGTCGGGTCAGTTGGAAAAATCTCAGTAAATCGACCCAACCCGACTCGTGAACAGCCCTAATAGAGGGTCGATTTCAGTTTGATCTATAGGTAACCCGACCAAGTCGGATCAGTTAAAAAAAACACTAGTAAACTGACCCAACCCGACCCGTGAACAGCCCTGGTGCACATCGGTGTCCAAGAAGTAGTTTATATCTATACTAGCTTGTATAACCTATCTACTTTTGTTGTGTGATGGAGGTGCTACATAGCATGGTTTTCAAAACCAGACCGGACCAAAACTGGAAACCGGTCACCGTTTTTCTCCAAAATTGGATTTTTCCCAAAAACCATTAATTTTGATCAACAAATCGTTGACCCAGGCGATTAACCATTCAAAACATTTGAACTGTTCAAACGGTTTTAAGCTTTTTATTTATTTTTATTTATTTTTTTGTCAAAACAACCTGACTGTTCGATTTGAATGATCCGACCGTTCAACCCAAGAACCAGACCCCTGACCAGTTCGTTCTCTGGATCGTTTTAAAAACCTTGCTACCTAGAATTCACGGAGGCTGTTCACAAGTGATAAGAACTCTTGTTACTTGTCAACCTCCCTGTGACACCTGTCCTCTTTTGTAGAAATTTAAAAGTTAAAACCTACGGTTCGATTTAACATCTACCAGTTAGTCTCAATTAACTTTTAACTTACTTCCACTTAATCTAATGTGCCAAATTGAAAAATATTTTCTTTTTATTTATTTTTTAATTAGAAAAAGGAAAAACCTTCAAAATTGAAACCTATCCAAAATCAAAAAACCTTCCGTCAGATTTTCCCCTCTTGTCTCATTGTGCCCCAACTCTTTCTTGTCTCCTTTCTCTCCCATCTCGCGTAGTTGTTCCAGCCCAGACACTTTGTAGAGAAGATACAAAAATAAATTTGTAAATAGATTTCATTGGTGACGGGTGAATTTTCTTTCTCTAGCTAGTTCTCTATTTGTTTATGTTAGAGTTTTCAAGATTTTCTTTTGTTGGAATAGGAATTTTATTAGAATTGGCTTCTCAGATATATTCATTCACTTCTCAAATATGCTACGATTAAAGCCTTGGATTTGCTAATAACATTTCAGCACACCTGTTAGCACGTAAAAAATAACGTTGTGCTTAAACAAAAATGGGATCAAAAATAAGAATTTATTAAAAAAGTCATCATTTTTATGGTAGGAGAATTTCAAAATGAAGTTATGATTAAAATCCCAACTCCAATTAACCACTAGCACTTTGTCAACAGAATTAACTCCTTTTCCCAATGTTTAAGATAAATTTCTCAATTTCTTGAGTGAAAAAGAAAAACTTAAATCACATCTAAATATGTAATCACATTTTATTAATATATTAAAAATCCAATATTAAAATATGTTAATTGCTAATGCTATAATTCATCCACAACCCTATTTGAATATCCACATCAACTCCTTGTTTTATGTTTAGTTAATTAATTAATTTATAAGTAAAGCCATGCTTTTAATAGGTCCGGATGTAGTAAGCACGTTAGGTAAGCACAATGAGTGAGCATGTAATAACTGTATAATACATGTCCCACAATGCACTTTTGATTCAAACGTTTTTGTTCCGTTAGACACAAATTGTCCATTATTTTATTATTTTTGTCAAAATAATTAAAAATAAAAAACAATAAAAAAAGAAAACATAAATAAGTCCCAAATCCCAACATGTTTAGATTTTTCTTTTTCAATTGGAGATCTATTTACTAATACTTGCTAATTAATTGAAATGAATCCCATAAAAACCAAACTTGATTAGAAGTTATAACTAGCCTTAACAAATCCCATTCTAATTTTTGTAGGCTTTTTCTGTATTTTATAGGCCACTATTCGTGCAAGCACAATTTTGCATGGTTTTCAAAACCAGACCGTACCGGACAGTTAGACTAGAAAAACTGAGACCGGTTTTATTTTTCTCCAAAACAGATTTTTATAAAAAACCATTGATTTGGTCAATAAACCACTGATCCGAGCGGTTGAATCGTTCTAACGGTCAATGGTTTTGACTGTTCTTATTTTTTATTTTTTTTTAATTTTTTTATCAGAATGGATCAACTGTTCAACCCGGGAATCGGACCACTAACCAGTTTGATCTCCAGGTCAGCTTTAAAAACCTTGCAATTTTGATCAATTTGTAATTGACCCAGGGTGCATTAGAAACATCTCTCGTATTTTTGTATTATTATTTACCGGAAATATTCTAAATGTAAGGTGAATTGTGCCTGTAAGATGGTTGTGAGGCGAACTGTGTGAGGAGGATATCCCAATTCCCGCGATGAAGCCAACCAACATCCACCGCTACCCCCGGCATGAGACAAGCTTCCTTGGCACTTGGCATATTGTCAGAGTCTGAGTTTACCCCGTGACGATATTGGCAACAATATAGTGTCGCTTACATAGTTGGAGAATTTCTTAGTCGTTACACAATACCCTTAATGACGAAAATACCCTTAGTAAAACCAAAATTTCCATCATTGATTGCTTCAATTTAAATGTGCAGCCGCCTGCCTTGGTCGCTTGCTCCAACATCCAACCAAGTCGGCGTTACCCCAAAAAAAAAATCCAACTAAATCGGCGTTATTCGGCTCACCTTCTCAATGAAGCAAGTAGAGCGATAACGTCTGCATTAACATTCTGTTACTGCACAGGATAAAGGGTCTATCATCCCACCATCAATCCCTGATCAATGGATGAGATGATCCGATCAATGGACAATTGGCAGAGGATACGGACAGCTCTCTTACGTGGGGCCCATGAAATTATTCTCCTTAAAGCGGGACAGAGAAGAATTCCTCGCGGGATGCCTTTTCACATGGGTGACGTATTTGAAGGGCGACGTCTACTCAGTTTTGGATCGACTTTGGCCTGCTGTTAAGGAACATGGGAAAAGCATGAATCCACACGTGCCTAAATGTACAAACTTGTTATTATTTTCTAATAACAATGTGGACTACTATTCAACATCTTGATTTCATAACCATCGACAGCCTGCGCTGTTGGCTGTGAGCTAGTCTTTCCTCTCTCTCTCTCTCTCTGTTCGCCATCTCTATTTATTTATGGTAGCGTAGTACAACTTCTGACTATCGTCCATGAGTTTTGAATCTGCTTGGCTGCTGAGATTGAAGGGTTAGGTTATCTCTGTGTCCGCGCCTTCTTTTTTTATATCAACTTCAGACTATCTTCCAGTAACTTTCTCGACTTTGAATCTGCTTTGACTGCTGGGATTGAAGGGTTAGGTTATCTCCCGTCAACTTCTCACCACCATCCATGAACCTTCTCACTTTTCAATCTGCCTGGCTACTAGGATTGAAAGGTTAGGTTCTTTCTCTTTCTCTCTGCGCCTTATGTGTTTATTTATAATTACATACATCAATTTCTTACTTTCATCCATGGTTTTCTCAGTTTTTTTAATCTGCTTGGCTACTGGGATTGAAGGGTTTGATTAATACTCCGCTACAAGTAAGTCTCTCTCTGTTTCTGTTTCTGTTTCTGTTTCTGTTTCTGTTTCTCTCTCTCCATATGCCCACACAACAACCAACTTGATCATGAACTCCATATATTTTGTTGTATGCTCACACTCCTGGTGATTGAAATCGGCATTATAACAAGGTAGTTTATTAGTTATTTGGATTGGGATGTGGGCTGGATCATGTTTGGACTTTGGAGTGTCAAGAATTAAATTTGAAATGAATAAATGATGAAATATACAAAATAAATAAACTTTCGGAAGATATTCTTTCCTGGGTATTCATGCTAAGAAACGAAATCAGAGAGCAATTAGAGTTTCTTGTGTTTGATTTGTTTGTTTAACGCATAAGAATTGAAGGTTCTACTAATAAGCCAGCAGAAGGTAGTTTCCTGGCCCCATGCATTGAGATAAAGCAGAATAAGTAGGACATTGTGTTTAGTTCTGGATTCTTCATTTTGGGGTGTTCTACAACATTGATATTTTTGTTTCTATTTGTTTTTTGAAATCGTCATAGCAGAAAAAAACAAATACATGTATTTGAACTCTGTTTTCTTTTTCTTTTTTTTTTCAGTTAGATTTGTTTCAGAAAATAATAAATGCTTTTGGAATCATTAGCATAATGGTTTTTAAAACAAAAACAAACTTTGTAATGTAAAACTTATTTGATTTATGAAACACAATATTAAATAAATACATGAAAAGATGGATTTGAAATCAGAAATTCAAGAATATGTTTTTGGTTTCATTTGAAACACATGAACATGTTTTTTATGTTTTTGTTTTAAGAAGGGCCATTTGCTAAAACACAGATTGTAGTTTCATGGATTTACAAAACCTATCTTTATGGTTTATGTTTCACCAAAATATGTTTCAAATCTGTCAAATAAAGATTGGTCTTAGTAGAACGAAGAAGAGAGAACAATGGCATCCAGGCAGTGGCAGAGAAGGTTTGGGTCTTTTATTAGGTTTTGATTCAACCTCCCTTATCCAGGGTTATTCGTCTACAAGGACATGTCTTCCTTATTTATACAGAGAACAAAATTGACTGAACAAAGTTGTTACCCTTTTAGTAGTGACAAAAATAACATTTTCATTAGGTGTTTTAATAAATTAAAAAAAAAAAACAATCTATTTAACAGTTGATGGTTTTAATTTATTTTTGAAAGTAGCAACAAGAAAAACAATTCATGTTGAATGACCTCCTTTGTATTTTTTATGGTTTTCTCTAAATTTAGATTTATTAATAATTAAGCGATATTGTGATCAAATTCGGTGTTGCAAACTAGGGCCTATGATGGAGCATGTCAAATCCAAGATCCTTCTTGCTCTATATGCATTATGTGTGAGTATGGGTCAGTTCTGTTAGGTTCCATGGTAGAACCGGAACCTATCCAATGAAGGTCAACTGTAGTCATGGCGGTTATGGGATCAGTTCCAGTTCTTCCTTTACTCTCCCTCATCAAAAAAATTACATGTTCGTTAAAAGTTTGATTTTCAATAAATATAATATATAGTTTAAAATTTATATCATCTTTATTGATTAAATTAATTAAGTTAATATGTAGATTAATTATCATAATATATTAATATATGGTTCAAAACTTATCATTATAATTTAAATTTTGTAAATATTACCTTTTATATTACTTATTAATTATTATACGCATTTAAAAATTAAAATGAAAATAAATGCAATAAAATCACTTAAGTAACTAAATGGCCAAGTGAGACCATGGCCTTTGTAACCATGAGTGCTTAGGTTTAAATCTTTACATCCTCAAAAATATATCGGGGTTTATTTCAAGGAAAGTTTAGGATCCGTTTGGTTTGCAGATAGGACTGGAATCGGAATTGGAATCAGAATGACCTATTCCTGATGCCTATTTGGTTCAATCAGGAATTGAAATCGGACTCCAATTGTTCTTGTTTGGTTCAATGGGAGTTGGAATCAGAATCAATTGAAAATTTTCATGAATATATAATTATTATTTTATTATCACTTTGTTATTATTATGTTATCTTAGTATTTATCATTAATTCATGAATATTTTATTAATATATTATTTATTATTATTACTTTAATAATATTTTTATTACTATATTTTATTAGTAATTTATTACTTTATTACTATATTTTATTGAATAATTAATATGTTAGTATTTTATTATTGCTTTAACTATATTATATTACCATTTTATTTCTACTTATTTATTATTTTTATTATTTAATAAATAATAGTTTTGCTCTTTATTATTTTGTTATTATTATTTTATTAGTATTTAATAATTAATATCTTAGTACTTATCATTAATTTATGAATATTTTATTAATATATTGGTATACTATTATTACCTTAATAATACCTTTATTATTATATGTTATTCATAATTTATTATTTTCTTATTAGTTTGTTCATATTCTATTATTTTTGTTTATTATTTTAAAATTACTTTATTATTTTTTTATAAATAATATGTTAGTATTTTATTATTACTTTGATTATAGTATATTAATATTTTACTTGCACTTAATTATTACTATGATCATTATTAAATAAATAATATCTTTGCTTTTTATCAATAATTTATTAATATTTTAATATAGTACTACTATTTGATGAATATTTTATTATTATTTTAACGATTAATATATTCTTATTTGATTATTATCATTATCTGTTGTTGTTGTTGTTATTATTATTATTATTATTTGATATTACTTTAATTGTACTTTATTATTATTGTATTTCATAGTTAATATCTCTGTTTGTTATTTTTAATTTATTAATATTTTATTATAGTGCTATTGTGTTATTACTATTTTACTAATATTTTGTTAATAATTTATTATTTTATTATTAATATATTATTATTTATTATTATTATCTTATTATTAATTTGATAATAATTTATTATTTTTTTAATATTAGGATTTGGGTGACTTTTTGTCATCAGTTCTTTACTTATTGACATACTTTGTAATGGGAATCCCATTCCCTTAGAGGGGGCTTGGAATGGCCATGAAATTCTCATTTCTACCAAACAAACAGTAGGAATCGGAATGGCCATTCCGATTCTGATTCCAGGCACCTATTCTTGGAAACCAAATGGACCCTAGTTCTAAGGCTGGTTTCATCAAGGCCAACCAAGATTGGTTCATTAATTTAGTTCAAGTTGGGTAAACCCCTAGACCTTAGAACCAGCCTGGGTGGGGACTGTTTCCAAGAATCTGGAACCGAACCCTACCCTGTAACAAATTGGGTAAGCTGGTTCAAAGTCAGTTCCATTCAATTCTGGGTAGAACCTACCCATTTTCTCACCCCTAATACACATTACCATTTTAGTTATGCGGATTGTAAAATTATCTATATTTGTAAAATGAGCATTAACAAGAGTTAATAGTGTGTTTCTATGAAGGGTGTAAGTTAGGCAAGCTGGGATGGGTTTTAGCTCAACCTAGACCCAACCCTAAAAATTGGGCCTGAAGCCCAAACTATCCAACCTGAGTCTAGCCCGCACTAAAATTCGATGCACTTATGTTGGGCTCAAGTTTAGTTGGTCAATCAGCCCAAACAAAACTTGATATACATATATCTATATATGTTTGTATATATGTCCGTATGTATGTAGTATGTATGCATATATATATATATATATATACAGAGAGAGAGAGATGGGTTTCAACTATCTAAATACTAGGCTTGAGCTCAACCTGAAAATTTTAAAAACCCAAAGTTTTGAAATGAGACCCAATCCAAGGACTGAAAATCCAAATCCAACCCATATAAAATTGCAGATTAGAATAAACGGGACTAAAGCTGACCCCGCCCAAGTTGCGCCCCTTTTTCCAAGTCAACACTGATGATATTTAGGTCCCCCCTGTTTTTCCTTTTTCGAACCTGAACCACATCTCAATCAAATTACTAAATGGGGCCGTATATGGACCCTGTTCATTTGATTGATTCAATACGGATGGGGTCACCTGGTTAGAACCACTCCTGATCTACTTTGGGCTAGCCTGGGCCTTAGTCCACGTAGCTAATGCTTGGCCTGCAACTAGGGGCGGTCGAGCCTGACAGTTGTTTGGGGATGGATGTTAGCCATGTAGGTCGAAACTAGCTAGAAGTCCTTTAGGACTGAGGCTTTGACTTTTGGCCTTCATCGCAAACAACATTCATTCTTTCCGAAATATTTTGCATGTGACCGTCCATCTCATGGAGCCATGGAGATTACATTTTAACTCAATGCAACACAACCATCAAAAACCTTAGGCCTTAGCAAGAAAAAAGGGAGGTTATGTTAACACACAAATGTTTCAGCAGTCGTATGCCCAAATCAAAATCAATCTAGACGGATTGGACGGATCAATAAAATATATTGAATTGGATCAATTCAGTCTAGACTAGATGGTTTAAAATATTTATTGGATTGGATATGACCTAGTTCATCTATAATGGATTTATATTAGATTGAGTCGGATTGAATCAATATCTGGTCCATTGATAAAAGATAATATAGCAGGTTTCAATGAATCATGTTTGGATTGGAACATATTTAAATTAAACCAATTTGAATAGATTAGATGGTCTGATCATTGAATTGGACCAATCCAAAATGGTTTGAAGTATTCATTGGATTGGATTGGACCTAATCCATTTGTAATGGACACATATTGGACCAGATTGGATTGGACCAAATCCAATCCAATTGGTACTCCTAGATGGGCTCACCTCAACCTGAAACCCGATTAAGGCTTGTTCAATCCTAACCAAGGTTTAAAGTATTGATATATCCAATACACACAAATAGGCATATCAGGTGTTTCGATACTTCATAAATTTTTTTAGTTTTTTTTTTCAAAAATATTTTAGGTAATCGGTTTTAAGCTTGCCCCTACTCCTGAAAGTGCCCAAATTCCAAAACGCCCCTTATTTGAAGTTTCGAAAGACTACCAATACAATAGGTATCAAAATTTTGAACCTTCCAAGACCTAACAGTGCCAATTTACCACTTAACCCAACCCATTAACATCCTTACTTGTTGGTTGGTGAAACCGGAATAGATAAACCATTAATTACCACATTCAAGAATCTTCTATAAATAGCATTGGAAACCTATTTGTATAAAGAATTAATGAAGTAGGGCTAGATAGGGCTTGGTCTAGTCTTTGCACTGAATATATTTATATTTGCACTCTTCGCAAAGGACAAAGAAAATGCTAGATGGATGGCAAAAAATCCCTGCACTGAATTCAAATTTGAATTTATGTTTACTGTTGACAGGATCCGTCGTCATATTTTATAAAAATTGAGACAAGTGTTCTTGTTCTACTAGTCCAAGCGAGACTTTCTGAGGACAGAAAAAAAAAAAAAAAAAAAACCAACTTAAATCCAAAACTTGAAGGAGACCATAGTCAGACTCAGAACAATATAAACAACCCATTAGCTACATTTCTGAAGTAGGCCAAAGGTCGATGAAGAGAATGTCAGAAACCACTGATTTATTCAAGAAGTTTCTTCTTTCCAAAGCTGAAAACAACAAGTGTAAAACAACTATGAACGGCTCAGAAGCCATCAAGCCATTTCCACCTCGTGCCTTGATTCCACCTGAACCTACTCAACCTCCATATTTGGAGCAAGAATTGCTTTCAGACATTGGGTAATTTCTATTCCGAAGAACTAATGAATAAACTTAGCTATTTTCCTTATACCATACCTCAGTGGTGTCCATTTACACAGGCCTCAATGGACGACTCACCCAATGTCATTCAACAAGAGTACTTCGAATTTGAAGGCACAACTCACCATTTTCTACTCGGGGCTGATTTATGTGTTTGATGATGTTCCTCTTGATAAGGTATGTAATTGGATTCCCAAATTTTCTTCCGTCTATATCATTATACTTTGTTAGTGTTGTTCGGATCATCTTCATGTCATGGATATATAAACCTTTTGGTCTTTATGAAATAATGATTAATGATGAAGAATCACCATGGCTGCAGGCCCAAGCCATTATGCTTCTTGCTGGCGAAAGCTCTTCGCCGAATCTCATCAAAGCACAAACATCAGCAAAACTTGGAACAGCAGCTCTCCCTTCTTCCAACTTTGCATCTATTCGTAAGTTACCCAAGCAGATAATTAACTTGGATGAGTGGATCCCTCCTCTCTTGATGATTCTTCACTTCTGTTTCATCCTAAAAATAAGAAGCAATTATCTCTCCCTTACCATGAGTTTTTGGTTAGAGAGAATGATTTGAAACCTGCACAAGTCCGTCCATTTGGATTGGGAGCTCGCCCAAATTGAATCATATCACGCCATCCACGAATTCCATCTATTGAATTCTTCTTTCTAAATCCTGTTAATTCTTGCAGACATTCCAATAGCAAGAAAGCATTCTCTCCAGCAGTTCCTGGAAAAACGTCGTAACAGGTACAATAGATCGCCCTCTACCCTGAGGATTAGTCGTTGCAATTTTCTTTTCAATCAAAAACGAAACTCAAGTGGATTTTAACATTCACTCCAAATTTCCATTTATTTGGCATTAGGTGTATGATCTATGCCATTTCAGCTTGTCTTGTCTAGTTGTCTATGACCAGACACACCTGACATAGGGCTCCAAAAACATACTGAGCCCAGCTAGGTCGGGCCTAACCAAGTAACCAGAACAACTAACACAATAGTATTAGGAATGGATTCTCATTCCCAGGGGAGGGGGAGGCCATTCCATCCAGAACCGGAATGGGATTTCAATTCCATTCTGATTCTGATTCTAGACCCTTATTCCCACAAACCAAATGGACCATTAGATCCCATTTGGGAGCTAGACCTGCTTTCAGAGAAGATACCAAAACTAACTTCACCAAAAAGTCGTTTGCTCAGTTCAATGAGTATTTATTTTGGCCTTTTGGATTTTTCACCAAAACTATTACATGAAATCCCTCTCAAATGGGCATATAGTATATGCCACCGTAGTTAAATTAACATAAAAATATGATCCCTGAAAGAGATGATACTGGAAGTGTTTTGACCAATCAAAACCCTCCAAATTTTGATGAATACCACCTGATTCATCAAAATTAATTTAAGGCTAACCCATGTCCCATGACGTATGGTTGGACCAAGCCAGTCCCCAACATGACTGGCCAGCCCAGCCCAACCCTTGTACTAAATTAAAACAGGCTTATGCACACCCAGACCTAGCTGAATTGCTAGGCGAAAAGAGAAAGAGCTACCAGATCGAATCCACAGTGCAAATATATACAGTATAAATACAAACAAAATAAATATACTCTACATATTTACATTTGTATTCCTTCCAAACTGAGCCTATGTGGCATACAATCATGTTGGAACTCATCTGATTTTGAAGTCATTTATCTTTCAAATGTGGATAATAGGATATTTCTGATCGGCCTTTTATATCTTTCTAATCTAATGTCTTGAACTGGATATATTCATTAATTTGGGTTGGGTGGGTCAAGTAGAGGTTAAAGTTCTGGTTAGGGTTATGGTTAAAAAATATATATAAATCTAACATAACTTTGAGTTGGGTTAAGATTGAAGCTTGGTCAACTCAATCTAACCTGAACCCGGCATGTCTTCATATTTATATAAATAGAATATAAGTATGTAATGAATACATTCATATAATATACATACATACAAACATATATATAATATAAATATATTTAATTATATAGTAATCTTAAAGCACCACAACTTTGTTCTTGTATATATAATAGTAATAAGAAAGAACATTTTAAGCAAAACGAAGTGCAGGGTCCCAACTAGAAGGGGTCGAGTTGTGCTAGGGTTAAGGTTATTGGGGTTCAGCAACTCTGGGAAAGGGCTGACCGACCCGACTTTTGCCCCTAGACATCATATCAGTACTAGAAATAATCAAGTCTCTAAGCTATGGATTGTTTTGTTCTGTGCAGGATAATAAGCAAGTCTCCATATCCCTCTCCGATCAGTGCAAAGGAGAAATATTGTAAGCCAACTCTTGATGGTTGCCCCATGGACAGCCAAACCTCTTCTTCGATGCCTTCTCGCTTAGGATGATCGTTTCCTGTTTCTCAGCCTACTTAACACAAAAGTCATCCCCCAAATCGGAATATGATGTTAAAGTTGACTGCTGTATTTACATATGGTGACTAGAGCAATTTCCAAGCTCAAACAGTCCATGAGATGTTCTTTACTTAAGAAGTAATTATGTGATTTATGATGGAAGTCGTGTAAACTATTAGTTTGAAATAACTGTAATTGGAATCTACTTTAAAATTAAATGACAATTTATATATTATATATAAAAGTGTGAATGCAATGTGAATGTTTTTTAGACTAAAATGACACTCTACTTCATTGTTTGAGAAATGGTATAAAAGTTATTTTATGGTAGTTTAATGACTAATAAAATGCTCATATTTGTCAATTTAGTCCATCTTTATTTGTAAGCGTTGAATCTGTAACTTCAACTATTACTTTTCATATCCTTTAATACCCTCTCATTAAGTGTTATAATAAGGTATTAACTCTCATTTTCTCTTACTAAATGATTAAATCATATATTTAAGTTATTTTAAACAAATAAATGCTACTAATTAGATTTATGTCAATAATTTTAACAATATAAACCTATATATTATAAAACCGACTAAAATACAAAACCATTCTTGATCCAAATAGTGGCTAAGACATTCAACCATCTAAACTAAATTGATAAACCTATGAAGTCATAGTTAGGTAATATAATTTTTAAAATAGAAATAAAGATAGAAAACTACATAACTATAGAAAATTAGAAACATTTATGATATTTTTATTAATCAAATTAAAAAAATAAGTGTAATAAACAATAATTATTTTTATTGATAATGAAAATGAAATACATAATTTAGAATTTACCAAAAATGATCAATAGTTCAACTTTTGTGTCAAATCTATTAACATTTAGTGTCATAAATAAATAATAAAATATAAAATATAAAATATAAAATATAAAATATATAAATTTTGCAGAAAACAATTCAGGTACATGTATAATATCACATAATTATCATATTAAACAAAAAGTAAGTGTGACATATCAGAATTATTTTTAAATAGAACTACAAAAAATTTATAGAAATAAAAATAAACATAACTATAATTCTATATTTACACTACTATTAAAAATATGAATAAGATTGTAAAACTTTCTTTTGACTAAAATACTCATTTTTGAATTTAGTCTCTATTTAATTGTGAAGTTTAAATTGTAAATTAAATTACTGCTTTCCGCCTCATTCAATTACCTCTATATATAGATCTTACATTTCATTAATAAATGAACAAAAAATAAAGATACACCAAAAAGATAAAACACTACAAAAAAACATAATCTAGCCAAGCAAGTAGGCCTATCAATGATATTTGAAACTTTATAACTTGATTCAATTATCACATAATTGGATGATGTGTTTATGTAATCAGATTTGGATTTTGCAATCAGCATCAAATTAATATATAGAATTTCCACATGCAAAGCATGTGCATGCTTAGTAGTATAGGAAAAGCAAAAACTAAAGTATATTACTAGTAAATATTTGTGTCCCAAGATTAGCACAAAATAGACATTGTTTATTTGAAATAGAATTTGATAAATGAAGAACAGAAGAAATAGATGAACTTGCACGTTGTTGCATGCACTTACTACATTGTCCCAAGAACAAATTTCATCCCTATGGATTGCATCTGTGTTTGGCATAAAAACCATATTCTCCCTTCTAGGATCTTTAGCCTAACAAATTATCTTTATTTAGGGTTATTATTATTGGAAGGGATAGAATACATCTCATGGATGGCCGAACCATGCTAGATGGTTGGGCAAATTTTCAAAAATTTTCTAACCTTTTTGGAAAATGATTTTTCGGTGTTTTGAAAAACTGCATTTTTCCAGATCAATCTTGCACTGAACCAGACCAAATTTGAAACCAAATCAAAAGGAGAAACTATACCTGATATGGATACCACAAGTACAGATCCTAAGCTGGAATTTTATGCCCAAATCAGTCCTAAAACCAGCCTCCACTGAATATGGCACAATGTGTAGGTGAAGTCAGTTCAACAACACTATTTTTAGCGAAATTGTGATCCAACTTGCTTGAATCGAATGAGGTAAGTGGGTCTAATTTTCTTTAATGTTTTTTTCTTGTAAAAAATTAGAAGAAAAACTAATCAAAATTAGTTCTTGAAAGCCTAGGTCATGATAGGGTTTCTTGGAAGACAAAAGGGAACAAGAGAAAACAAGAGAGAGTAGTGTTCTAATCTAATTCACCCTCTTCTTCTTTTATCTCCTTATATAGCACCTCCTAATCAAATTAGGAGATTATCCAAATCTAATTTAAATCTAAACTCTATTAAAAGATATGCCTTATCCTCTTAAAAGGATGAGTACTCTATACCCATTTCCAAACTTATATTTGACCCAGAGCATTGTCATGTGACAGATTACTTAATCTTATTAATTATGGGCTTTAGTCCCATTTACTTCAAAAACTCACATCCCAAGATGTTGCATGAACATTTTAGGCTTGGCATTGTATGGTGTGGAACCCCATAATGATCTCACATAAGCCCACATGGGTTCAGCCCAACCTCTAAAAGAGGTTAGGCCGAATTCACTACTTGGGGTAGTGAACCCTTGACCCAATTAGCTTTGGTCTAGTTTGGGCCCAACATTTACACCTAAATGATCATTGGATTCAACTACCTTATGAACACCCAAAGATAATGGACTCATGTAAGACAAAGCCCATCAGGTAACCAGTTATGTAATGATCTCTTACACTTAACCTCTCGGCCCATAATGATCAAACACTACCCGACAAGGAATGACCTCTGCCCTGGCTACAAGGTGCAGTGCCACACTCTCTACTCAGATGGATCTTATGATTAAAGCCTTTTGCAAACCCTTTTCACAAAAGCGTAGTATATAACATATATATATTTTGCAAAATCATATTTTAAACATAGGTGAAATCCACCGCTAGTAGTTTAAATTTCCATCAAAGAGAATATAAACCTTGATATTCACTTTGTCCAACAAAGGGGTCGGTCCTATCACTATGATCACCCACTCAAGTGAATTCTAAGACTGCCCCAACATACCCAGGCATTTGACTCTTAATGGATCTCACTGGTTAGCATATCAAAGACAGTCCAATTCAACACCTAGTGCAATACCATAATCAAGTCCAAGGTTATGTGTAACTTTTTATTTTTTTCCATCTATCTCTAAGGTCCAAGGCATAATTGGAAATTGGTCTAGTTTTAATGCTTCTAATAAACACACACTTGTTGTGCTTGGGGTCTAACCCTAACAGTTGGGATAAGTTGCTCCAACTCCTTAGCAGCACACTAGTGTTAGTCTTGTTAGGATAAACTCCCCAAGTTTATCCAATGGCTGAGAACATTTTAAATTAATTCGAGTTTCTTTAGTGTCCAACTTAAGGGATAATGCACAAAAACGTACCAATATTGACATAAAACAACAATGTACTTTATTCATTTACAAATAAATGTTCATGTACATCAAGATGATTGGACCTAAGGGCATACACTATCTAACAATTATTTGGAACTTTCCTTCACTTTTCTAATTTTCTCTTATGCCCTATTCGCTTATTGGTAAGTTACTTATTCAGATGAATGCATTTTACCCAGGTTAGTGCATTTACCTATGTTCTTTCATTTCCCGGTTAAATAAGACAATGATCGTTTTAGCCATAAAATCAACTATTAAAAGGGGCATTTTTGTCCCATCCAAGTGTTGGCAATTTTCTCCCAGGTGGAAAAGTAATTTACCTACTAAGTGATATATAGGAAAATAAATTTTCCTTGGTCCCTACATAAATATGAAAAAAGAACATATGTTCCTTGGTCAATGAAAACCAAAATCCCATTAACTCCAGTCCCCCCCCAAAAAAAAAAAAAATCCAAAAAGCGAACATACCCTTAAATTTACCTTGTCTTTTAAAGTTTACCTCCATAGATCAAACATTTGTGATTAGAAAACAAATGAAATTTCAAAATTACAATGATACCCCTTTATTCAACTTTATCCATTAAATCAAAACTCTCACATTAAAGTTCATTCGTTCACTTGAAACCTTTGGTGGGTTGTGAGATGAGTGAACATGAAATAGGGAGAGAATTAAACCATGGGTATCTTATATATATATCTATTAAAGGGATAGGGGTGGTCTCCCCTTTTGCCAAATGGCAGCCCTTTAACATACACACACATATATATATGCCACCAGTTTCGGGTTTTCGGTTCTATCATCTGGTTCGAACGAATGGCCCGTTCTGACAATAAAAATTACAAGCAAAAAATAATGGAACCGTTCTGACCACTAGTTTTAGAGTTAACGGTTCAACCGTTCGATTAGAACGGATGGCCCATTCTAACAACAAACTTTACAGGGAAAAAATTGAGTTTGTGAGGTCCATTAAGTAGTATCATACGTGTTATGTCATTCGAGTGCATGAGTCATACGACCCGAAAACGGAACCATTCTGGCCACCGGTTTTTGGGTCAACGGTTCGATCGTCTAGTTTGAACGGACGGCCCATTCCGATAACAAAAATTAAAAATATAACAAAAAAAACAGCCAAAAACCATTGAACGGGTCAACAAGTCAACGGTTCGACCATTAGGGTCAATGGGTCATTAACCGATTCAACGATTTTTTGCCAGGGACCGGGATTGGGGTAAAACGGAACCATGGTTCTCAATTAAAAAAATAAAAAAAAATGGTAGTTCGACCATCTGGTTCGAATGGACAACCCATTCTGACAACAAAAATTATAGGCAAAAAATTGAGTGTGTAAGGTCCATTAAGCAATATCATGCATGTTATGTCATTCGAGCATGTGACTCATACAACCCAAAAACAGAACCATTCTAGCCACCAATTTTTGGGTCAATGGTTCGACCATCCAATTCGAACAAACGAACCATTCTAACAACAAAAATTAAAAAAATAAAAAACGGCCAAAACCATTGAACGGGTCAACGGGTCGATAGTTCGACCGCTTAGGTCAATGGGTCATTGACTGATTCAACGATTTTTGGCTAGGGATCGAGATTGGGATAAAATGGAACCGGTTGCCTAGATAGTTCCCAATTAAAAAAAAATGATCAAAACCATTGAACGGGTCAACGGGTCGACATTTTGATCGCCTGAGTCAATGGGTCATTGATTGATTCAATGGTTTTTTGCCAGGAATCGGGATTGGGGTAAAATGGAACCGGTTGCCTTAACGGTTCCTGGGCCAAAATGTTTGTTTATCCAAGTCAACAGCGATTCGAAAACCATGGTTTTTTATGCTTTTGGATTTTCACTATTCAAAGGTTTCTTCTACTGTTGGCTTTATTTGAGTGTGTGTGATATGTTCCTTTTTTTTCATTTTCTACTTTTGTTTGTGTGTGTGTGTCTAGTTTTCTTCTTCAACAAAAATTACAAGCAAAATATTGAGTGTGTGAGGTCCATTAAGCAGTATCATACATGTTATGTCATTCGAGCGTGTAACTCATACGATCCAAAAATGGAATCGTTCTGGCCACCAGTTTTCAGGTCGACGATTCGACCATCCGATTTTTTCTTTGGGTTTTCTTGTGCAATGTTTTTTTCTAATTTTCTTACAAGACAATTTGCTTTGTCTCTTTCTTTGGTTGCATGTATGTTTAGCTCCATCTCTAAGCGTAACTTTAGACTCGATTTTCTGATTTTTTTTCCTTGGCTTTTCCAGTTTGGTGGATTTACCGCCAATTTTCTTTCTGTGTTTAAGGTCACTTTGGATTTATCTTTCAAGGTTTTGGAATCCCTTGCAATGTCCACCCGTCCCATTACTAAGACTACAAAGTTATTTCATCTAATTATTGGCATCTAGAAAAAAATGATCCGAAAATAGAACCGTTTTGGCCACCGGTTTCCAGGTCGACTGTTCGACCATCTAGTTCGAACGGATGGCACATTCTGACAACAAAAATTAAAAAATAAAAAATGGACAAAAACCATTGAACGGGTCAACGTGTCGATGGTTCGACCACTCGGGTCAACTGGTCGTTAACCGATTCAACGATTTTTTGCCAGGGACCGGGTTTGGAGTAAAACGAAACCGGTTGCCTAGATGGTTCTCAGGCCGAATAGTCCTACTATCCGAGTCAACTAGGAGTTCTCAATGTAAAACAAATGACAGCTATGAAGTAGAACTCAGAACTATCACTATATGATCATAATCTTTTATATGAGATGCTTTGCTAAAACAATATTTAAAAAACGATCACATGATGATATCTTTTAAGTCTTTATATGAGTTTTAAGACTTGAATACTTATAATTACAAATTTTGTATTAAGAAATCATTATCATTTTTAATATAGCAAATAGCAATGCTGCGAAGCAGGGACCCCTCCGCTAGTTTGTTAGAAAAGTGAAGAGAGTTTTAGATGATAACACCTTATTTATAAACCATGAATTCTTTTTTAATCGCAGAAATTCCTATCATGTATTTGGATTGTAGCGACTGAATGTTTAGAGTCAAAGGAGGGATTTCAATGGGTCTTTGAAGGGAGCCTGAATCTCCTACTGGGAAAACTTCTATTCACATAGCACCCAACCACATAAGCTCTTGGAGAAATGTTTCCAATGTGCAGCAGGATTCCTATGCTTTCAGTGTATGAAAGTATATATAAAAAAAGTCGGGACAAATTTAAAAGAATGACAAAATAGTAAAGAGGAGTTTCAGGTAATAAACCTTTATTTATAAACCATGAATGTTCTTTGGAGCCTAGAATAAACTTCTATGGTGTATCTGTGGCTTAATGGATATATATGGAATCAAGGGAATGATTTCAACCCCATTTCTACAGGTTATTTAAGAAAATATTTAAAAACAAAATGACAAGTATATTCTACATATTTCTTGTTGACTTGTATTAGTTCCATAAACCACCCTCAGGAATGCAAAAGTATGTATTGTTGGGAACATGGGGACCTCATTGATGAGAGCTAGCTGTGGGATGAAGGCATAATTTGTGATGGGAATGGAGACCTACGACACAATATGAATAGTGAGTATAGTTGAGGGCCATGAACAGGCCCATGGACCGAGTACCAAAGATTGAGTGGCATAATATTGATTCTATCCTTTGGTATGTAGCAAATATCTAGTGTGGTAGTCCTCAACTATGGATTCATGTATAAAGCCCATTTGTATTAGAATTTAGACCGTTCAAGTAATAGTAGTAGTAGTTAAATGATAGTGGGCAATTAGCCCATGTTCCATGAGAATGAACCACAAATCGGAAACCATATTGATTGTCCAGTAAATCAGTGGACCGAAACGGATATAGTTCAAATTACCCAATGGTCCGTTCAATTGTCCACTTAATCTTTTTCCCTCTTTCTCTCTTCGACAGTATATCAGAGGGTTTATCTCCCAGTAAGGGATCGACTATGATATGGAAAGGATATGGTATCTGAAATATTTTTTATCAATCAATTGGAATCGTAAATTTGGTAGTCAATCAGGTGTTATTTATTAAAATTTATGGATGAATTGATTGATCAAAACTCTTTCAATACCATATCTTTCCCGCATCATAGATTTTTCCCTCCGACAATGATTATGCATTTTCTCTCTCCTCTCTCTCTCTCTCTCCGGTAGTATATTAGAGAGCGTTTTTAGATGATCTCTTCTTTAACCAATGATAGACGATCTCTTCTTTAACTGATGGCATACTACAGAGGTCTCTCTCTCCGACAATATACAGAGAGTGTTTTCAAAGAATTTCAGCAACAATCTCTCTCCATCAACGGCAACGGTTCCACCTTGAGGTGTTCTCTCTCTCTGGTAGTATTTTAGAGAATGTTTTCAAACAACTTCAGCAACGAGATCT
This sequence comes from Nelumbo nucifera, assembly GCF_055504915.1. Taxonomy (NCBI): domain Eukaryota; kingdom Viridiplantae; phylum Streptophyta; class Magnoliopsida; order Proteales; family Nelumbonaceae; genus Nelumbo; species Nelumbo nucifera. Next base: position 51,857,798 of record NC_142653.1, read on the forward strand.
TTCTCTCTGTCTCTCTGTTTTTTTAACAATTAAAGAGAGCATAGATACAATAATAACCTTCCTAAACAAATCCTTGTTTCTAGATCACAAACACAAGAAAAATTTAGGAATTCATGAAAACCCAATTCATGATAAGCCAGTTATGGTCATCCAGGAATTTGACCCTAACCTGAGTCACCTATCCCCTTGACCCAGTTCGTCCCATTACCTTCACCACGACTGCAAGCTTCACCTGAGAATCCATCCTATGCTTGGATTGGAGAAAGCAAGTTCAGAGAGAAGAAGTTGAAGGCCGCTCGCTCAAAGCTAACGTGCACCAAACGGTCTCTATCATTGTGGAAAATTATTTTCTTTTTATATTTTTATTTTGTATTTTGATACATTTTTATATTTTGTGAAATTTTTAATCAATGTTTTAAATACTGAACCGCAACCAGAATCGCTTTGGCCACTGGTTCAACGGTATGACCATTTGATTCAAATGGATGGCCTATTCCGATTTAAAAAATAAAAAATAATTAAAAAAAATGACAAAAATGGTCAAACTGGTTAATAGTTCAACCACCCAGGTGAACGGGTCGTTGACCAAATCAACGCTTTTTGGCCAAGATACAAGTTAAGGGTGAAACGGAACCAGTTGCCTTGATGGTTTTCGATCTGAATGGTCTGATTGTCCAGGTCAATGATGGTACGGAAACCATGTTTTTAATATATTTCTATAAAATTCTTATATTTTTTATTTTTTATATAATTTGTTATGTTTCATTCAATTTGGATCGGATTGGACCCAATCCAGTCCATTTGCATTTTAATTGGACCAGTTTGGATCTAGCTTGTATGGGTTTTGGACTGGATTGAATTTGGTGCATTTGTAAATGAACCCAATCAGATTGGACCAATTAGACCAAATCTAGTCCAGTTGACACCCGATAAGTTTTTTGTTAGTAAGGATGAACTGGACTTGGATTGGATTTGGTGCATTTGTAAATGAACCCAATCAGATTGGACCAATTGGACCAAATCTAGTCCAGTTGACACCCTTAGTTATTGATAAGTTTTTTGTTAGTAAGGATGAACCGGACTTGGATTGGATTGGACCCAATCCGATCCATTTAAAATTTAATTGGATTGGAAGGGATTGTAGCAAGTGTTATAGTGTTTTATATGTTTTTCTAGATTTCTTATATTATTTTAGTGTTTGGTCCAATTTGAATTGAATTGGACCCAATCTGACCATTTATATTTTAATTGGATTAGATTGGATTGCAACAGGTGTTATAGTTTTTTTTATATATTTTTCTGAATTTTTTATGTTATTTTGGTATTTGATTCAATTTGAATTGAATTGGACCCAATCCAGTATGTTTCCATTTTATTTGGAGCGGATAGGAGTTGCTTTATTTGAATTTGGTCCCAGAACCAATATTGGATTGGACCAAATCCAATCCAATTGACAGCCCTAGGGTAGACCATAATTTTCTCCTATTTTGAAATCCATCCAAATTCATGGTGCCTAAAATAACTGACTACCAACCAATTGGTGACATTCATCCAAATTCACTTTGGTTTAAATTTTTCAGGTATCATACTTTTCCAACACCAATTAAATTGCCAACAAAGTTAACTTAATTACCTTGTAGCCCCAGTCCGTTCCATGCTGAATTGTGCAGCTGGCTACAGCCTACATGGTGTGACAACGCGGATAAATTAAATAAATTTGATCCATTATTAAATTAGTTTAATGAAGCAATTAAATCAAGTGATTGGGGTAATTAAGCATAAGTTAAACTTTGTAAATTAAGTAATTAAGTTAATTAAGACAACTAATCAAAATTAGTAATTAACTTAGCGAATTAAATAAACTAATTAAATTAGTTAATCAAGTAACATCAATAAATGCAATTAATTAATTAAGCTAATTAAATTAACTAAATTTGTTAATTAAATTAATTAAGTAAATTAGCTAATTAGGTAAATTAAAGTAATTAAGTAAATTAGCAAATTAAGTGAATTAATTTAGTAATTACCTAATTGAGTAAATGTAGATCTATACTACTATTAAAAGTAGTAATAAGAATGTGGAACTTTTGTTTTGATTTTTGACTAAAATATCCCTATTTTGGAATTTGGTCCCTCTCTAATTGTGATGGTAGAAAATGTAATTTGAACTACCACTTTTCAACTTATTTAATTCTCTCTCATTAAGTCTTATATATAAGGTATCAGCTGACATCATCTTTCATTGAATTCCATTATTGACTAAAATAGCCCTATGTTTTAATTTGACCCCTCTCTAATTGTGAAGTTAGAAAATGTTATTTGAACTACTTTAAATAAAATCTATGCCCAATACTTTTAGCAATATAAAACTCATGTTTAAAATCAACCAAAAAATGACACAATTTTTTCATCCTTGTGGTGGGTTAAGTAATTCAAGCATCCAAGTCAAATGGGTCAATCTATGATGTCATAATTAAGTAATAAAACTTTTAAAACAAAAATAAATATAAAAAATATAAAAATATAAAATTGGGTATAGTTTTAATATATTATTTTAATCGTATTAAAGGAAAATACCTATGGAAAACAATAATTGTTCTATTGATGTTGGAAATGAAATACAAAATTTAAAATGTCCAAAAAAATGAAATTCATTTCCTACTTGATGGTGGGTCAATAATTTAACCTTTTGGGTCAAATGTATTAATCCCTGATGTTATAATGAAAAATAAAAATTAAATAAAAATATATAAAAACACAAAAATGAAAAAAATACAGAAATTCACTAACATTTTATATTAACCATATTAAATAAAAATAAGTATGATAAACAAGAATTATTTTTAACTAGCAATGGAAATGAAATATAAAATACAAAGCCAACCCAAAAGTTAAATCCTTTTCTTATTTGGTAGAGGATCAACAATTTAACCTTTTGGATCAAATGTGTTAGCCCTTGATATCATAATTAAATAATAAAAAACATAAGAAAAGATAAAAACACAAAAAAAAATATGAAAATGCAAAGACTTTACAGAAAATATTTGGGCACATCTCTAATATTTTATTAATCATATTAAAAATGTGAAAAATAGGAATTATTTTTATTAAAAATAAGAATGAAATACCGGATTCAAAACCAACTTAAAAGTGAAGTTGTTTCCACGTTTGGTAATAGATCAGTAGTTCTGCCTTTTAGGTCAAATATGCTATCCCTTGATATCATAATTAAATAATAAAAAATTAAAAATACAAAAAAGTTACAAAAAGTGAATAAATTTTATAGAAATCATTTAGTAACATTTCTAATATAATATATTTATTACATTAAACAAAAATATGAGTGATAGATATGAATTATTTTTATACTTACAAATATAAAAAATTGTTGAAAATTTTGAAAACAGACCATCATCACTGCCGCTGTCATTATCATTGTTGTTGTCTAAAATTGCCACACGGAAAATCACATATATACTTACTAGCTTGTTAATAAGTGGGTTGGCTATAAGTAAATTAGTTCATTTAACAAATTAACTAAATTAGTTAACTAAGAACAAGACCCCATAATTGATTAATTGAATGATCAATTTCATCAAGAAGTATGTGAATGGATCTTATTCTTGCAATTTATATTTTATGATGAATTGGGACCACCTGTACATAAGCCGCATTTAAGCTACATCATAATTCAAACTATGGAATTAGTTAATTAATAAATGGGTACCATATACCCATACTAAACATGGGGCGGGGAAGATGTCTTGTCATAAATGGGTAAAGGTGACCCATTTTCTACTATTTTCTTCACCTGGTAGGGAAAATAAGTTGTAGGAAACCCGGTTAGATTTGAATGTATTGTTCTAGTCAATTATAAGAAGCAAAATGTATGACTTATCCAAAGGAGAGAATAACGTGGGACAATGTACTGACTCAATGATGAACATGAGTAGAAGTTTTAATCTGAATTCAATACATAAACCTTAGTCAACAATGAATGTGAGCAGCAATGCATTAAATCAAATACAAAAATAGTAGAAATGAGAGAAAAGTTGTAATTTCAGTTCTATTGTTCATACCACATTAGCATATACATTATTTTATATTTAATTTATATTCTTTGTTTATAAAAAATGCTAAAAGTTGTAATTTCAGGCTAAAAAAGGTTTTTTTTTGACAAAAATAGCAAGTCAAGGTTCTTTGGCCCTTGGAGTGTATATATCTTAAAAAGTTACCCAAAATCAATAAAAAAAATCAATTAATCAAATATTCAAATATTCAAGTACAAAGTTATGGCTTTTAGAAGTTTGCATTCACATTTAATGTACAACATATGATTTGATGAGTAGGGTCAACAGTTTAATTGCTGGGGTCAAAATATTTTTTACCAAGTTAACATTTTGGGTAAAATACAAAAACCTGCCCTGAAGTTTCTGATAATCATAAAAACTTTCCTTATAGTCTCACTTAGAGCAAAAACCTCCCCTCTATTTTTGAAAGATTCAACAAATACCTCCCTTCCTCAATGATAAGGACAAAAAACGTTAAAGAGATGTCATTTTCAAAATACCTATTTTACCCTTTACGAATTAATCTGGATAGAACCACAAGAACAAGTCTGAACGAGAAGCATCTGTTATCGTTTCATTTGTCTTGTTTGTGTACAAAGTAATACCTTCTTTCAGGATCATCACATAGCTTAGTTTTCCAGCCAACGAATATTTGAAATAGACCTGCGGAGGATCCGACTCGACGAAAGCAAACACACCCTTCACTAGTAACAGAGAGTGAAAACAAACCTCGACTCCAATCCATCAGTGAGGCCCTTGCCGTGAGTCTCTGCCCAGCCACCATCTTCTGCCCAGGAACCAAGGTGTTTGTTGGGTGATCAAAAGACTGCCAGACGGTTCGGTTGTTTCTGTCGAAGAGCACAAGATTTCCTGTCTCGATCAAGTTCATGCTGGCGACGGACTTCCCAGTTGTGTTGGTTTACCAATCCAAACTACCATCAAAGTCTCACAAGATCAAATCTCCATCTGCGGTGAGGTTCAAAGTTGCATTGGCTCTAACGGGATTGTTACCGTTGGCATACCAGATTACTTTAGTGAAATCTATCCTATCCATGGTAGACACGTTGGTGATTGGGACAATGAAGACAGTGAACAGTGCTTTGCTTGCCGCTGTGCAGCATCTGAGGAAGAAGATGAGCGGTGTTCGAGGTTATTTTAGTAAAAATAGATGCATATTAATTCGTAAAAAATAAGTATTTTGAAAAAACGATTATTTTTTTAATATTTCCCGTCTTAATTAATATGAGAGGTATTTGTTGAGTTTTTTTAAAAATAAAAGGAAGATTTTTGTTAAAATAAAACTATTTATGATTGCCAAAAACTTCAGAGCAGGATTTTGTATTTTACCCAAACATTTTTTAAAAGCCTCGATTTTAGAACCAAACCCGAAAACAGTGGTCCCATCATGCACTCTCAACATATATTTATTGAGTTAATCAAATGTCAACTCAAATGCAAAACAAACAAAATAAAATAATTATTTAAAATCGTACGTGTGGTTCTCATTGTTACAGAGCAATTTCTGTCTCTATTCTTTATCAGAATACACTCACAATGGTTTTTACTACTTTAACTTTTGGCATTGAAAATCTCGCCTAAGATAGTTTCAGTGGAGAGTTTGGAAAAAGTACAAATACAAATACAAATAACTAAAGCGTAAATATATATAAAATAATACAAAATATAAGTTTTTATGTTTTACATATTTGCATTTGTACTTCTTCCAAATTCAATCAATAAAACTATTTGGATCCTTCTGTCCATTTTGATACATTATCGGATGCTTAGTTGGAGTAAACTTGCAACCGGTTGAAATGACAATTCTCTAAAGTCTTTTTTTTTTGTTAAACAAAAAATAAGAAAAAAATCATGATTAGTATCATATACTTTGGGTCTACTGTTACTTTGATCATTGAACTTTAAAATGCGATAATTTAGTATTCGAACTTTCAAAATATGACAATCCAATACTTAACGTCAATTAGCTATTAATCAATCGTTAAGTGACATTTGAAAAAGACATAAATGCCCTTCAAATGTGACCTAATTTTCTTTATCAACCATCCAAATATTGACAAAAAAGTTGGTATCATCACAATGACCACACAAACGTGACCCCAACTTTCTAGAATAGAGCTAAAGACCAACTTTATTAGGTTCTTTTATTAGGTTTTGATTCAACCTCCACTTAAAAGGTTTGGGGGGCCAAGGACCCCCCACTAATATACTTGTCTCCACCCCTATATCCAGGGTTATTCATCTCCAAGGACATGTCTTCCTTATTTATACAGAGAACAAAATTGACTGAACAAAGTTGTTACCCTTTTAGTAGTGACAAGAATAACATTTTCATTGTTGTTTTCCACTTTCATCTAACCAAAGGTTAATTAAGTCAGTTGCAAATTATAAGGTAGGTTTTAAAAAATCCATAAAACTACATTAGGTGTTTTAATAAATTAAAAAGAAAACAATCTATTTAACAATAGATGGTTTTAATTTGTTTTTGAAAGCAGCAACAAGAAAAACAATTCATGTTGAATGACCTCCTTTGTATTTTGTATGGTTTTTTCTAAATTTAGATTTCTTAATAATTAAGCCATATTGTGATCAAATTCAGTGTTGCAAATTAGGGCCTATGACGGAGCATGTCAAATCCAAGATCCTTCTTGCTCTATATGCATTACGTGTGAGCATGGGTCAGTTTGATTAGGTTCCATGGTAGAATCAGAACCTACCCAATGAAGGTCAACTGTAGCCTTGGCGGTTATGGGATCAGTTCCAGTTCTTCCTTTACTCTCCCTCTTAAAAAAAAATTACATGTTCGTTAAAAGTTTGATTTTCAATAAATATAATATGTAGTTTAAAATTTATATAATCTTTATTGATTAAAATGATTAAGTTAATATGTAGATTAATTATTATAATATATTAATATATAGTTGAAAACTTATCATTATAATTTAAATTTTGTAAATATTACCTTTTAAATTACTTATTAATTATTATACACATTCAAAAATTAAAATGAAAATAAGTGCGATAAAATCGCTTAACTAAATGGTCAAGTGAGACCATGGCCTTCGTAACCATGAGTGCTTAGGTTCAAATCCTTACATCCTCAAAAATATTTTGGGGTTTATTTCAAGGAAAGTTTAGGGTCTGTTTGGTTTCTGGATAGGACTAGAATTGGAATTGGAATCAGAATGACCTATTCCTGATGCCTATTTGGTTCAATCAGGAATTGAAATCAGACTCCAATTGTTCTTGTTTGGTTCAATGGGAGTTGGAATCTGAATCAATTGAAAATTTTCAATTTTGTATTATTTTATTATTACTCTATTAATATTTCATGAATATATAATTATTACTTTATTATCACTTTGTTATTATTATGTTATCTTAGTATTTATCATTAATTCATGAATATTTTATTAATATATTCTTTATTATTATTACTTTAATAATATTCTTATTACTATATTAGTAATTCATTACTTTATTACTATATTTTATTGAATAATTAATATGTTAGTATTTTATTACTGCTTTAACTATATTATATTAACATTTTATTTCTGCTTATGTATTATTTTTATTATTTAATAAATAATAGTTTTGCTTTTTATTATTTTGTTATTATTATTTTAGTAGTATTTAAAAATCAATATCTTAGTATTTATCATTAATTTATGAATATTTTATTAATATATTGATATATTATTATTACATTAATAATACTTTTATTATTATATGTTATTCATAATTTATTATTTTCTTATTTGATTGTTAATATTCTATTATTTTTGTTTATTATTTTAAAATTAATTTATTATTGTTTTATAAATAATATGTTAGTATTTTATTATTACTTTGATTATAATATATTAATATTTTACTTGTACTTAATTATTATTATGATCATTATTAAATTAATAATATCTTTGCTTTTTATCATTAATTTATTAATATTTTAATATAGTACTATTATTTGATGAATATTTTATTATTATTTTAACGATTAATATACTCTTATTTAATTATTATCATTATCTTATTATTACTTCCGTAATATTTGATTATTTAATTATTAATGTATTATTATTGTTGGTGTTGTTGTTGTTGTTATTATTATTATTATTATTATTATTATTATTATTTGATATTACTCTAATTATATTGTATTAATTTTTTATTTGTACTTTATTATTATTGTTTTTAATAGTTAATATCTTTGTTTGTTATTTATAATTTATTAATGTTTTATTATAGTCCTATTGTGCTATTACTATTTTACTAATATTTTGTTAATAATTTATTATTTTTTTTAATATTAGGATTTGGGTGACTTTTTGCATTAGTTCTTTACTTATTGACATACTCTGTAATGTGAATCCCATTCCCTTAGAGGGGGGCTTGGAATGGCCATTCCCCCAAGAATGGGAATGAAAATCCCATTTCTACCAAACAAACAGTAGGAATCGGAATGGCCCATTCCAATTCTGATTCCAGGCACCTATTCTTGGAAACCAAATGGACCCTAGTTCTAAGGTCAGTTCCACCAAGGCCAACCAAGATTGGTTCATTAAGTTAGTTCAAGTAGGGTAAACCCCTACACCTTAGAACCAGCCTGGGTGGAGCCGTTTCCAAGAATTTGGAACCAAACCCTACCCTGTAACAAATTGGGTAAGCTGGTTCAAAGTCAGTTCCATTCAGTTATGGGTAGAACCAACCCATTTTCTAACCCCTAATACACATTACCATTTTAGTTATTTGGATCATAAAATTATCTATATTTGTAAAATGAGCACTAACAAGAGTTAATAGCGTGTTTCCATGTAGGGTGTAAGTTAGGCAAGCTGGGATGGGTTTTAGCTCAACCTAGGCCCAACCCTAAGAATTGGGCCTGAAGCCCAAACCTGAGGAAAAGCCCAAACTATCCAACCTGAGTCTAGCCCACACTAAAATTTGATGCACTTAGGTTGGGCTCATAATATACTATATATTATAACATATAATATATTATGAAATAAAATCTTATTATATTATATATTAATATATAAAGGGCATTTTACAAAAAAAAGTAATGAAGTTTGATGAATTGGCAAAATTGGATATGTTTTCAAAAAAAATTGCAAAAATAGTGAACATGACAAAAAAAACCTTTTTGGACCAAATTATCATTTTTTAAACTTTCACAACTTGAATACCAATGTTCATCGTCTCCCTCTTTGAACGCCACTATTCATTTGAACGTGATAGGGATGAGATACCTTCTATTACTTTGTTTTTTAGAATTTAGGAAAAATATTTCAAACAAATAAAATAAATTAATAAACATCATCTTTTCCAAAGAGAAGAAGCGACATATGGAGCAAAGAGGAATTTAGACAAGTAATTGGTCCATGCCCCTGGCTTCTCTACTCGGATAAGCAAGTAAAAAAAAAAAAGATAAAAAATGCAAGCAAAATAGAAACTAGCAACTTCTTTCTTTGGAATGATCCTGTGTTCACGATGGTACAGGTACTTTACCTTCTTGGATTTAGGGTGTTGTTGAAGGAAGAAGCTTAGGCTCAGTTTGGAAGGAGTACAAATGTAAATGTATAGAGTGTAAAATCTTATATTTTGTATTATTTTGTATGCATTTGCATTTGTACTCTTTTTAAATTGAGCCTTAGGCTCCGTTTGTTTACTATTCAAATGCCGAATTGGAGTATTAAAGTACTACGGTTTGTGTTTGCAAGCGTTTGTTTGATATATAAGAAAGTAATGATTATCATATCAAAAATATATTTTCTGACATTTTTGTACTCTGAAAAAAGAGCATTCAACTTTTTAAACCAAAGTTAAGGCATTGGAGTATAAGGTAGTTGGAGCATTTAATGATGGAATAAGGAATATATTCCTGGGCTGAACGGAATAAGGAATATGACCAAGCTAAGTCATTTCTCTGGTATGTGTGAATCGTTTCCCCTCTTTCAAAGATATGAAACAATTATTTTGCTTTTCGTTAGAAACTGCAATGCAAGCTCGTCTTCAAATTGTTCTCTTGCCAAAGTTTCTTTTAGTTTTTCTTTAATTTTTTATTTAAATGTGTTTTTCAATATTAATTTTGCTGTCATTGTTGATGATGTAGTAGGGGTGGTAACTGGGTGGGTTGGGTTGGGTTGGGTAACGGTTTAATACCAACTCACCCATATTGACCCACCAACCCATCATCAATCATTGTTAAAGAGTCATAACCTTAACAATTTAATACCAACTCACCCATATTGACCCACCAACCCATCATCAATCATTGTTAAAGAGTCATAACCTTTCTTAACCCTAATTCACCGTGATCCACTCATATCGATGCACTTAACCCATCCATATTGACCCTTATTCATGCTCACCCATACTAACCCACCTACCCTTACCTATTAATACAAAAATGGGTCGAGACAACCCGTTTTGCTACCACGTGACAAAAACGAGTCAAGTCAATCTATATGCCCGAAAATACAAAAACTGTATATAAATGTAGAAAATTACAGAAAAATGCAAGAAATACCAAAAATTACAAAAAATTCAGAACTTTTATAGAAAAATAAAAAAAATTATGCAGAAAAACACCAAAAAAATTGTAGAAGATGCAGAAAATACCATAAATTTTTAGAAAAATACCAGAAAATTACACAAAAAGTAGAAAAATACCTAACAATTACAGAAAATAGCAAAAAATGCATAACTTTCATCAAAGTGCTTTCACAAAAGTACTTTTATAAAAGTGCTTTAGTAAGTGATTTCACAAAAGTACTTCTATAAAAGTACTTCCGCAAAAGTGTTTTAGTGTAAAAGTACTTTTGTAAAAGATCTTTCATAAAAATACTTTTATAAAGGTGTTTTCATGTAAAAGTACTTTTGTGAAAGTGCTTTCATAAAAGTAATTTCATATAAGTGATTTCGTGTAAAAGTACTTTTGTAAAAGTGCTTTTGTGTAAAATTGCATGTGAACATGAAAGTTAATAAAATATATTTTATTTCACTTTTAATTCAAAAATGACATGTGGCATGGTGCTTTGGAATTATAATGAAATGTGAATGCACTAAGAGGCTTGAATTCGAGTCACTTCAAATATTGTTTTTTTGAGATTTGACAAATATAGATAGAGCTGACTTTGACCCAACCCATCCTAATTCGCTCGACCCAACCCTTTGACCCTTTTCCATTTACCCTAATGGGTTACTTAACCCATATTGACTCACCAATAGATTGGGTGGGTATGGATGGGTTCCAAGGTAGGCTGGTTGGGTGGATCAAATGGGTTGGGGTCAAGATTGTTAGCCCTAGTATTAAGGAAGGGGCAATGAACATTGAAATTCAAACAAAGGAGCCAATGAACAGTGATAGCTAGCAATTGCTTTTGAATTTCAAGACGAAATTTAAGAAATGGCATTTTTGTCCAAAAAGTTAACTTTTTTGTTCTTAATCATTGTTTTTGCAGTTTTTTTTGTAAACGTGTTTAATTTTGACATTTTATAAAACTTCGTTAATTTTTTTACAAAAAGTCCATATATTATATTTATATAAATATAATATATTATATGTTACATATTATATATTATATATTACATATTATATACCAAAGTTCAGTTAATTCGATTAACCAACTTTCTAATTGTAAAATCCACAACTGAAATCAAAATATTCAAAAAAATTAACCAAACTGAAATAAACAAAAAAAAAATAAAAATGAATTGAAAAAATTGAAACCAAAATTTTTAGTTTAGTTTTTCGGTTTTAATCAAATAATGATGACCCTACCTAAAATACCCTCAAATCCCCATAATCATATTTGTAAAATATCCACAAATTAAATTATTTTTAAGTGGTTGCTTTTGGGCATGGAAAATTTGAGGATTTCTTGTTAAGGACAGGGAGTTGGTGCCTTGCCCCAAACCCATTCCAATAATAAGGATGGGGCAGAGAAAATTTGAGAATTCCTTGTCCATGATAGGGAGTGGGTGCCTTGCTCTGCCTGAAGCTGCCCAACACTAGGAATGAGGTTGGGAAAATTCAAACATTTTCCTATCCCTAACAAGAGTGGGTGCCTTGCCTTGGACCCGCTCGACATCGGGGACAAGGCGGGGATGGGGTAGCATATCTTGACTATGGGGGCTGGATAGGGAGGGGGTGCCTCGCCCCACCCCAAACTCGCCTTGTTGCCATTCCTATATAATTGTTAATTATTAGTGAAATTAATAAAAATGTTAACTTTTATAATTATTTTTATTTATTTAAAATCAATCAAAAATTTCATTTAAAAATAACTGAAATAAACAAAAGTTATTAAAATTAGGATAAATTTTTTAAATTACCCTTATGGTTTAGCTAATTGACTAAGTGTATCCTTACTATTTGAAAATTGATTGATGCTACCCCTACTATTTTTGACAATTGACTAACACTTCCGTTACCGTTACCGTTATTATTCCATCAAAATCGGTATACATGTGAGACCGCGTGGTGTTTAAAATTCTTTTAAAACCCAATATTACCCCTCCCTCATCCCAAATTCATTTTCGAGAGAACCGAAAAAACATTGTTCATCGTCTCTTCCAACTCTTGGCACAATGACAATGAACCGACATTAACCCTCTTCACCTCTGACCAGGTCCCTTCCCCAATCTTTCCCTCTCTTTCCCCTTCTTCTTCTTCTTCTTCTTTGTTCATCGTCTTCTTGACGGTGAATAGAGAACTACCACCGATGAAACCTTGTTGGTAGACTAGAGTTGTATAATTTGACAACAAGGGTGCTTCTACTCTAAGAAATTTCTTAAAGTAAACGATGATCGTTGCCTGTGTTTTCCATCCTCCCAAGAAAACCTAATTTTCTTCCTCCAATCTCCGCCAAATCTAGCAAAGCTTTCTCTATCTTTATTGGGCGTTTCAGCTTCAAGAATCCAATTGGACTGACGTGCAAATGTCGGACTTCTAAAGGTATTGATTTTTGTAAAACATATATTTTCCCACCAGAAGTTTCTCTCTCTGAGTCTTAGTATTCCCGACGAGCTCCTCCGTTTGGGATGGCAATGGTGCTTTTGTTTGCTTTTCAAGAAAGGCTCCATCAATGGAAGAAACTAGAAACTAGAAACCAAAGCCTATCTCTTCTTCAGGTTTAGGAATTCTCCCTCACCTTCTTTCTCTCCCTTTGTGAAAACCCTAACTCTTCCTCCTTTCTTCTTCTTCACCTCAAACTAAGAAAGAACTTCAAAGCAAGAAATCCCTTCTATTAACAACCGAGATCCAAAAGATCAGAGCCATGTAGCAATGGTGTCTCGTTCTTGAGTAGAAGAACACATCATTGAACTTCTAACTCACAAGATTGAGATCGAGATGCTCGAGGCCAAATACCAGGTTGCAGCCCAACAATTCAGGGAGTTGAAGAATGAGGTGGAGGTTTTATGAGTTGAAGAGTTCTGAAATGGAGGAGTTTGGGAGATGGGTGGACAAGATTGTTTTGGCTTCTTGTTTGACCTACAAATGTCGGACTTTTGAAACCACTCGATTGTACAGAAATAAATGAAGCTTTACATTTTCAGCAAGATCAACAAGTGCTTTTTCTATGTTCTATTTTTCTTCCTCCTAGTCTCCTGCCATCTACCATCTTTGGTTCCAGATCCCAGAGGCCGTTAGTGATCTCATACCTGAAGACTCAACTTCAATGACATCCGCAATTTCATTGTTCCATCCCCAACTTCATCACAAAACTTCAAAACTCGAAATACTCCACATATGGAACACCAACCTCTCAGGTCTTATCCCTGAATTTCTAAGGTAATTTAAAAATCTCTGGAGTCTCTATTTGGGCTACAACCAGCTTTTTGGTCCAATCCCGACCTTCTACTTCTAGGAGCTCCAATAGGGTTTGATGAACCAACGTTTCTTTCCCCCCTTTTCTTGTTTTATTTTGAACATTTGAAGAAGAATAAAGGGTAAAATAGTCTTTTTTGTCTTTCTGTTAAATTAATAATTAATTAATTAATTAATTTTCAAAAATAAGGATACACTTAATCAATTAGTTAAATTATAAGGGTAGTTTAAGAAATTTACTCTTAAAATTACTATAAATGATTAATAAAATTAAATTTATTAAAAATATTTATTTATATTAAATTAATAATTATTATTTTCTGTAAATCAACATTAAATAAAAATATGCGATTCTTAAATTTTTAAATATTAACAAGAAATTTGAATATTTGTAGTTAACTAACAACAAAATTTGATCATTAATGTATTAATAATTAAATTATTCAATCTTCCAAATTTTCCCGTACATCGAACGGGTCCGGGTAGTGTAACTTCAATTCAATGTTCTCCGTTTTCCTTCTACTGCGATCAAACGTTGGTCGCATCCTCAAGTGTGGATTGTGAGCAAGTCAATGAGTCATGATTCGATCCTTATGCCGTTTTACCGTTATCGTCCGGCTGAATCGCTGAGTTAATCCGGGTCATTGAGTCAATCTTGGTAAATCGCGATTTATGCAACCTCACCAGTTGATAAATGATTTTAACGTTTCTAGATAAGCTGCCATTTCACTCTGCGTCTGTTTTATCTTCTTCTTCAGTCCCCTATCTTTAACTCCTCTTCGGTCTTCTCGCCAGTCCGCCACCCTCAAAACCCTAAAACCCTAGACGCCGCTGCACTCATTTGTGTTCTCTTTTCTTCTCTTTTCAGAGAAGGAGGAGAAATGAATCTTTCTCTTCTCGTTCCTTCTTCTTCTACCAATTATCCCGTATTGTGCTCTCAGTTCATAAACCCCAATTCCCTTTCCATCAAAACCTCAAGAAATTCTCTCAATAGAAGACGCCGTTACCGGGTCTCCCTTATTCGGAGCTCTGTTGCTGATGCAACAGAATCGAGGGAACCGATTAATTCGTCGGTCTTTGGGGGAAAGAAGGAGCTCTCAGGTGTGCAATTACTTGTCGATGGCTTGTCTCCTTCGGTTAGGTTGGCGAGCTCGGTTGTTATAGTTGCTGGTGCGCTAGCTGCTGGCTACGGGCTAGGGTATCGAATTGGAGGGACCCGAAACGCTGGACTGGGTGGTGCCATTGCATTTGGTGCTGCTGGTGGTGCTGCAGCTTATGCGTTGAACTCTTGTGTTCCGGAGGTTGCAGCGGTGAATTTGCATAATTTTGTGGCGGATCATGATGATCCGACGACCTTGAAGAAGGAAGACATTGAAGGAATTGCCAAAAGGTTAGTTAATTTGATTCTTCTTGTGCTATTTACAGGTTTTACTTGGTTTAGTTTGATAAAATTTGGACGTATTTTGAATTGGATTTTCCTGATGTCATTCATCATTCATAGATAGTTCTCTTTGTGGCTTAACGTTTGACGCTGTTCTTTTTCTTTTTCCTTTTTAATCTCTTTTCTTTTCTTTGGTTGAGTTTGTATTAGTGTCCATCTAATCCTGATAGAGTGATAGATTCGTCGTGTTTAGTTGGTCGTACTAAGCTTATGGCTAGAGGGTCTCTTTTGAGAAATGTTCCAGTTGAAATAGGCAATCAATTAAGTTCATTGTTCCTATCCATGAGAAAATATAAGTTGATTTTTTGGGTTGCATACATATGATCTTTATCCGTCTCAAAGCCTTGGTTTGTTGACTTTTAATGTTTAAATAATGACTTCTGATAGTTTAGAGATAGATGTTTGATTTAATCATGACAAGATCGTGCCTTTAACTAGATTTGGTTCCATTCTCTCTGTCTGCAGCACTTGACTTTTCAGGTTTGAAAGTGCTATCATGTCTAGATTCTGTTACTGATATGTTTTAGTTAATTCTATTTTCTGTGTTCTTCCCGTGGTTTGTCATTTCAGATACGGTGTTAGTAAACAAGATGAGGCCTTCAATGCAGAGCTTTGTGATTTGTATGGCCGGTGAGTGTAAAACCATTTTCTCTTGGTGGATGGTAAAAAAGTTCATTAATTGCTTATTGTTATTCATATTTTCAGCACCATTAGAAATGTACTCCTCCTTTAAAGACCACACTCTACCATTTAGTTAAAAACTTAAAACAAAAATGAAAGGGAGCCTAGAATTAGTTCTACATCACCATGTCATCTCTCTGTTTTTAACCAAAAGAGTTAAGAGTTAGAAGTCAGAATTATTAAACACATGAAGAAACATGATCCAGGGTGACCTACTAAGATCTGTCTATACTTTCTCTTTTAACTAATATGTTAAAAAGAAAGAATCTATCAAAAGAAAAAATGTTAAAAAGAAAGACATGATCTCTCCCTTATTAAATCATATAAAGCAAATCATCCTTTTTTTTTTCTTTCTTCTATGAAGACAAACAGCCCATCTCTCTCTCTCTCTCATGCTCACACACAAGCACTGTCTCTTCTGATTTGTTGTTAAACATTAAGGCCATAATTGTTTTTAGATGTTATTCATTGCTAGGCATTAATGAGATTGTTGTTTAAAACGTTTCTGTTTTGTAAGTATAAGTAATTTATTAATGTGGGGGCAAAATGATTGGCACTGATATACAAAAGAGTATACAGGCTTCTCTGCATTTGAACAAAAATTAGAAAGGTGTTGACGCAGCGTGGAAGCAATGAGAAACCGGGCTGGCTATGCAAGCACTGGGCGATCGCTAGCTTCTAGCGAAGAACACCGAATTCTCTAGGAGAGAGAAAAGGTGGCGAAAATAGGAAGAAGAGAACTTGAAGAAATTCTGAAAATATGAAGTATAAAATTGATTTCTAATTTTGGGAAAGTAGCAGTATTTATAATACATTTAGAAATTGTAAAGGAACTAGGAAAGAACATGAATCTTGATCTTGATCTTGATCCTCTTGGGCTGTCTTGATAAGGTCGAACCCTCTTGCATGAATCTGGGAGTCTTGGATTTCTTGATGCTTCTTGGAGTCTTTGTTGGATCTTGATTGGAGTCTTGAATTCTTGCTAATCTTGGAAGAGTCTTGATAATCTTAGATTCTTTATAAGTCTTGGATTAAGTCTTGATGGGTCTTGAATTATCCTTTCTTGACTTATCTTGGACTCTTGTCCTTATCCTAGGAGCTGCCGCCCCTAGGGGGTGAGATGGGCCTCCATCAGGTGTATACCTGTCATTACATATAGGAGCCCTTCCAGCACTAGGATATTGCCAATCTATTAGCAATTGGTTTCATCTCTCTAGGGATCCACCTAATCTCAACTTCCAAGGTCGACAGGTTACCTTTGATCTCATTGAGATAATAGTTACCTCTGCAATCCTCATCTTCTACCTAATATGATCAGATGCATCACTTTAGATACGTAGTGGGGAGGAAGGGGGATGACCTCAATCCTTGAGCTGCTTAGCAAAACAGCCACCTCTGCTTTGGTGAAGTATGCATCTCTTTTGTGTCCACTAAAAGTCTGATAATGGTGCATGCAAGGGATGTGGAATTCATGTGATTAATTTGGGGAGATGGGAAACACTTGGAAGGTGTTCCTAGGGTATGCTGATTAGCCATAGGGTTGATTTAGGGCTTGTGAAACCAGCCCTATCTAGGCTATGCTTGGTTCTGTGGGCGTTTATTGGAAAAACACTGCCACATCAGCACCACTTAGGCATTGGCATTTATTGTGCATGAAACCATTGTTTGGTTTCAACATTTATGAAATAAACATTAGAAAACAGAAACACTTGGATTTATGTGCATGAGGCATTGGGGGAAACTTCAAATTATGGTTTCTCTCAACATTGAAATGAAATGCTTACCTAGAGCATTGTAAGCTAGGGAGGAAGATAGCTTTATGGGGTGTTACTTGAAATGCCCAGCCAAACAACAAAAACAATAAACGTTTAAAGTAACGCTTTCCAATTAAATGTTCATTTGAGAGACACCCCATCTATAAACACCCACGGAACCAAACACATGCCCTAGTGAAGAAATTTAATATCAATCATATGGTAGCTTTGATACAGGCATAGGGTAGTTTAAGCTATGCACTCAAATTATGCTTAGTTCTTGTTTAATGAGGTGTCCCCTCCCTAAGCTCCCATCAAAGTGTATCTTCATCTCCTCTAAGGCATGGGGGGGGGATGGAGGGATATCGGGGGGAAGATATGTCATAAAAGGAACTCTTTGAAATTCTTTTGTATCAAGGTTTATGAGTTAAGACTGCAAAGAGAAAGCACAATCCTAGTGCATAAAAAATGCATCTATTTCTTACAAATCGAAAAAGAAGCATCTATTTCTTTCTCTCCACATCCATGCATGGCAACATGAACAATGGTTTTTCTATGAAACCAGCCAATCATCTTGAGTGCAAGAAGTTTCCATTGGTGGAGCATGATCACTATCCTATCTGGTATCACCCATATGAGTTGTTTAGCATACTGTTTAGCAATGATTTAAAAGGTGCGCCTAGGCGCACAGGCGAGGCGCATTTTAGGGTGGGAACCTCACCTATGTCCTAGGCGCAGCCCTTTCAAAAGGCGCATGACTGGTGCACCTAGGCATGCGCTTGATGCACCTTTGTGCCTCAGCCTAGGCATGCAACCTTTTAAAATTCTATGCTTTTTGCTTTTTTTTTTGACCCTAACGGCTGGGTCGGGGGCTTTGCTCGCTCACTGAAGCTCCGAGAATCCCCTATTTGGTAATGCTGTTCATTCATTCATCCTACTAAAATATCTTCTTAAAAAGCATTTAAAATTATAAAATCATTATTTTTTGTGTGAGAACTAAGAATTTAAGACCCTAACATGGACTTGTTTCGGCTTGCCTTGAGGGGTGTGGCACAAAGCTGGCTTGTAGACTTAGGAATGTAATATGTTTTACATCACATTAGCTACTTCAAGTAATGCAATTGAGGAAAAAAAGAGATTGTGGGTTTTGCATGCTTGAAAATGTTTTATATGTTTGATTTTATTTTTAAGTTCACATTTGAATATTTTTTACATGCTATGTTTATGTATTTTAATTTTAGATAATAGGTTTTTTAAAACATTTATTCTAAAATTTAAAGTTTATATTTTTTATTAATATTATGTTTAATATTTTTATTTTTTGCATCTTTTTGAATTTTTGGCATTGTTTTTTGATTTTTCTGTCATTTTTAAAAATATTTTGCGCGTTGCTTCAAAAAAAGGCATGTGCCTTGCCTTGCACCTCAGGTGCAAATTCACCCCTGCGCCTTTTTTGCACCTTGCGCTTTTAAAACATTTTTGTGCCTTGCCTTGTGCCTCAGGCGCAAATTGATCCCTGTGCCTTTTTTGCGCCTTGTGCTTTTAAAACATTGATATTTGGAGTCATTATTATCTGCAAGTTCTGGACATTTTTTGAACAGTTCTGTTCTCTTTTACTTTTGGTTCATTTTTCCTTTAATAGTCCCTTCCATTTCAAGATCCTTATGATTTCTTGAGATGACTGATTTATTTCAATCATATTTGAGTAGAAAATATTAGGGGTTAAAATAGTGAGATCATGGCATCTTCAGGAGTTAAAATGTCCATGAATGAAAGGCATGATTTTTTTTTTATTTGCAAGCTTACTGTGATACTAGGAATTTAGGATGAGACTTGGCTTACAAAGTAAATAAGGGCCGTTACCCAATGTTGGTCCCAGCTATCTGGGGTCTTGGGAGGGGTGGACTGGGAAGGACCTAATCTTCATCTTTTCTTGCACAAAGTGCTTGTTCTCAAAGTTGAACATGCATTCTCATGCTGACTCTTGTCAGCCAGAGATTTTACCATTTAACTGAGTACAGTGAATTCTTTTACCCTGATTGTATGTCTAAAATGTACTATTAAATAGTAAACCAAAAGGGATACTAAGAATAGTAATATTTATCACTGAATATCAACTAATAAAATAAATAAGACTCAAACAATCACAAACTAACCCAAAATAACTATAAAACTGATCCCCCGAAAGTGCTAGAAAAGCAATCTAAAAAGTACTGGTGTACTTAATAAGTTGGTGAGATTTGAAATGTCTCCTAAAATATTATAACAATATTAGTCTGCTGCAGCATAGAACCGCTCAATGTTTGAATCTCTCTTATAAATTCTGTATTTCTGCTATTCATTAAGTTGTATTCTCTATTTTACCCTTATCAATAATGAAATTTTGCATTCTACTTTCCATGATGATGTGACTGTTGATTCAACCTAAGTAACCTTGCATTGATTGTTAGAAATTTCTTTGGAAATCTGCCCTTTGATTCATTGGTATCATCTTTCTCACCCTCCCTCCCTCTCATTCAGGTTTGTATCTTCTGTTCTTCCACCTGGAAGTGAAAATCTCAAAGGCAATGAAGTAGACACTATTATTAAATTTAGAAGTGCTCTTGGCATTGATGACCCAGATGCAGCTGCTGTGCATATGGAGGTCTGCAATTCTTAACCATCTAATTTTATGCTTACCAAGGAAAATATATTTTATAATTATTGTATTTTTCAAGCAAGACTTGAATCTTCATATTACAACAGCTTCCCTGGTGAGGTGCACCTGGAAGCTGTTGTCACATTTTCCACTTTTATCAATAAAATTTCTTACTTCAGCTTTCAGAAAAAAAAGCTAACCAGATTTTTCTTGTTGGAACCACAGATTGGAAGGCGCATTTTCAGGCAAAGGCTGGAAACTGGTGATCATGATGCTGACATAGAGCAGCGTCGGGTAGGATACATGCAAATCCTTAACTTCTTAATTTTAATGCTTAGTTTTTCTTAGAATATTCCAGACATCAAAGATGATTTAGTTTGCAGAATACTTTAGAGCCGTTCTGTGGTAATAAGAAACTTGACCATTATTAGTGAGTCTCCAGTGCAGGCATTTCAGAAGCTAATTTATGTCTCGACACTTGTGTTTGGAGAAGCATCAACATTTCTTTTGCCTTGGAAGCGTGTATTTAAGGTCACTGATGCTCAGGTAATTTAAATAACAATCAAATGGTTACACTTTTTTCCTTTATCAGTGAAGTAGTTGTATTTCCTTTACTGAAAATGCACTTAATGTACTAAAAATTGTTTAGAAGGCAAAAGCGTGCAAGAAGATGCTACAGCATCTAGATGCATGAAGTGTAACCCTCAGGGTGTAAGGCTTAAGCATCACAGAGCTTCATTTTACAGAAAAGGGATAACTTTAAGTGACATACCAGTAGAGAAATATTTGTTTGTTACATGGGAAAGATGTAGAAATAATTTAATAGTTACATAATAAATGAAAGTAAGACCGAAAAAATCCTCAGTTAAGGTTTACTGATTTACCTTCCATTTACTTATGTATTGAAAAGCAACGGCGTTTAGACATCACTTTATATAAAAAATTCATAGAAGCCATGGATTTCAGGTCCAATGAATGATGACTTTGAAGTTGTGGGGAACTATATGGGATTTTTCTGAACCTTTTACTTCCTATTGAGAAGCTTTTATCAAATCAATTAAAACCTTAAGTAGAATTTTGAAAACCAACACTTATCAAAAAAAAATTGAAAACCATCAGATATTAACTAATAAATAGAACATGTTCCTTAGGCTTCAGTTCGGGTATAATCAGCAAGATTGAATATCAATATGCTTTCTTTGAGACATGCCCTGAGGCAAGCCTTGGATCATGTATCACATGTTTCCTGGAACTAGACCCGTTCATGGTTGGGCTCTCGGCCCATGAACATTTTACACTATTTCAGGCCGGGCCCATTCAAATTCTGGAAAATGCTATGCCCAAGCCCAGCCCACGAACAGGTCTACTTGGAACACTGGTCATGATTTCTCGTGACTCTAAAATGCACTTTTAACTAATCTCTAGATTTACATGCCCTGGCGCATTTTCTATGTATTTTTTATTGTCAATTTATGCTTGTTAATTACAGGTTATAATTCTTCTACCTGTTAGGTTGAGGTTGCTATTCGGGACAATGCCCAGAGATTGTATGCGTTCAAGCTAGAATCAGTTGGAAGAGGTGATGCATAGCATTTATACGCAACAATTGTGGATGTTAGCCATAAAGAATTCTTTAAGTTTTATATTAAAAAACTGTGGTTTTAGAAAATGCACAGAGGTTGATTTCAGCTAATTTTAATGAATCATTATACTTTCATGCAATGATGGGTATGCCATGCTAATGCAAAGTCTTCAACAGGCATAATTTGTTAATCACATTGTATTTAAGTACATAGAACACACCAACTTGGGCTTTAAATTGTAATATATAATTTCATGTTTTCTCCTTTCATGCTAATGGGGAGCATTTGGTTGACCACTCACATATGTTTGTACATATGCAGTTGCATTCATGTTTCAGTTTTCAATGTTGGGTACTGATAGAAATTTGAAATTGTTACCTAGATATTGATGAGAAACAACTTATTAGCCTGAGAGAAGCACAACTTCTATATCGGCTTTCTGAGGAGGTATGTCCTGAGAGGTACTTTTTTAGTCATTGTTACTGGATCCAAACAAAGTTAATAGTTCAGGAATCTTTCTTCATCTTGTGCCCCTTTTTCTCCTTTTCTTTTCTTTGCAGCTTGCTTCTGACATGTTCAGGGAGCATACAAGGAAAATTGTGGAGGAAAATATTTCCAGGGCACTGGAGGTTTTAAAGTCCAGGAGTAGAGCAGTGTATGATCTTATACTTTTTTAGGATAAATGATCTTATATGTGGAATATAGAAACTTGTGAATACTTGCATGCAATGAATTTTGGCAGTCTCATAAAATGAGAACACTGCCATATGCAATGTTGCTTCAACAACTTATATTCCACTAGCCAAAAAAAAAACAGCTTATATTCCACTAGTTGATGGTAAAAAATTATCTTACTAGTACTTGTTCAAATATTTTGTCTGTTTTCACTGCAAATAATAAAGTGCAAAAGAGATGTTTTATTCAAATTTTAAGATCTGTTTCATCCATCACTTTAGTTTACAAGAGCATTTTTATCTTCCTAAAATTCCAAATATACTGTAGATGGTTTTTTTATGAGGTTATTACTTGCCACTTATTACGTCTCCTTGGCTTCTATTATTTTCTTTTCTTTCACTAACCAAACCATGGTTGCCAGGAGAGGATCAACACAAGTTGTGGAAGAGCTTGAGAAGATTCTTGAATTTAATAATTTGCTCATGTCCTTGAATAACCATTCTGATGCTGGACGCTTTGCCCTTGGGATTGGGCCTGTTTCTTTATTAGGTAGAGATGCTACCTGAAACCTAGCACCAAGATGTTGAAAGATATTTATTTTATGTGTCCAAATATCATACTGATGTAGGTTCTGATACATGGTAGATACTTTCAAATATGAGTTCATTATTTTTAGCTCCTTTTTATAATTAATATTATATTTTGGTTTCTTTGCACCATTAGGTGTTGCTTAATCCCTAAGAAGCCTCTTAATTTTTATATCATGTTTAAAAAAGAATTAGGTTCAAAGAAATGTTTAAGTAATCCTGTATAGCTTAAGAAACACAATTTAATTCAAGGAATGATGCTTGTACACTTGAGAGATATGACTATTATGTATGTTGGATTTTGATAAATGAAATGTTACATCACTATTTCCTTGCATCCTTATATCACATCCATCTCCATATTTTTATATGGGTATATTAACTAGAAAGTTCAAATGTCATCCACACTTTTTATGGAGCATAGAGTTTTTCTTTTTGTATCGGAAAAGAATGTTCTATGAGTTAACTTGTCTTTTTGGATTAGGTGGTGCGTATGATGGTGACAGAAAGATGAATGACTTGAAGCTCCTTTATAGAGCGTACACTGCAGAATCCTTGTCAAGTGGCCGCATGGAAGAAAAAAAGGTGGGTATAAACTGCAGGATTAATATAATATTCAATGGTTCAACTAAGTTTTAGATGTTAAAATCTTCCACTATGTTCATGCTTACTGTAGACTCTTTGTTAGTCAGAAAAGAGAGTGAAAACAAAGAGAGGAAAAGGAAATTATTGATGTGTTCCTTTCTTAAAATACAATGTGTTTGATGTATCTGAACCTATCAAAAAAATATGTTTGATGTATCCGACTTATTTTTTTGAAGGGGACTCTCAGGTGGTTGTGGAGTGGCTGCTGAATCCGGATTCCGTGGTCTGTGGCTATAGAGACCTCCTTAAAAAAGTCAAATGGCTAAATAGGAATATGAAAGTTAGAGTTCTGTGGGTGGGCAGATCAGCAAACTCAATGGCTGATTCACTTTCTAAACAAGGGGTTTCTTGGGATTCTTTATTTTGGGCTACCTTGTAATTCTTGTTCCTTTTGAAACTGTGATTCTGTGATCAATCTTAAGGGAAAGGTTGCATCTTGTGCCTTTCCTTGGGTTTCCCATAACTCTTATCTGTTTGATCAATAAAATTTTTACTCATTCATCAAAACAAAACAGGACTTTTCTGGGTGCTGTAATGTCATTTTCTATCAGTGGCATAATTTCCTGTCTTGACTGGAGGTGTAATTGAACTTGTATGAGTGAACTTCCTTTATCTGTGGCATTTTTACTTCCATAGTTCCATTGGCTTGGAGTCATTTTGCAGGACCATTTCCTTGTTACAATATGATTCTTTGTCATGCTTTATTTGTGAATAGTGTAAACTAATAGTACAGAACAACAATAGCGATGGTTTTTGTAGTTATTCTTGTTTATTTTATTTATGAGGATGATTTAATTGTAGTAATTGTAGAAGGGGTAAAATCTTGTGTCAAATATACATGGTTATGTGGTACGACACAGAAATTTTTAAAGAAAAGATTGAAACAGATTTGCTCTACCAAGCCAGGTTAGGTAACCTGAGAAGGATTAGAGATAAATCACCCATTAGAGCAAATAGTAAATAAGATAGGAAATATTGCTGTCAAGTACCTAATCTCATGTGTTCAGTCCTACTTGGTCAAAGTAAAAGAGGAATATCTATAAAACATGTAGGACCTACATTGGCTACATGGAATCTGATAAAATAGCTGAAAAAAGATTATGGAGTTTATAGAATCTGACTGGACTCAATGCAGAAGGAAAAGCTAGCAGAAACAGATGGTAGCCAAACTGTTCAATGTGGTACAGTTGAAGTCATATCAGGTAGAGGTTGGGGAAGACTAGGTTTACTGGATAGATATTGATAGACATTGTTAGGTGCTGTTCTGGAAGCGGAATTTGTTGCTGCATGGTCATTGAAAGAGTGGTGCCTTGGTTGTCCCTTGACTCCCTCTGAGATTAGAGAAGTTGGTGGGGGCCTTTTCTTATTGTGTTTTCAAAACAGGGAAAATGCTTCTTTTATTCTGAAGTGAAAATAATGTGTTCTCTAGTCAGTTGAGTTCTGCATAAATCCTTGGTTCCCAGAAGTAGGCAGTATTAGAAATAATAGATTCTTGAAGATGGTTTGGACAAACATTGTAAGTATTTTCATGCTTTGTTGGTTTAAACATTTGAGGTAGTTGGGAATGAATGTACAAGATTTATTTTTGTTGATAGCATAATTTTCATGGTGCCATGGTGAGGCTAGGCAACAGGGGGGGGGGGGTGTGCCTTGTCACCTAGGTGCCCAGGCAGTTCTTTTATTCCCAATAAAAACCCTGAATCCTAGGGTAATTCCCCAGGTTTCAATAGCAACTAGAAATTATTTTTCACTACTGATTATCAATAATCACCATGAAAGTATAAATTTCATATGAAAACATAGAAAGGCAATATTATTCATGAGAAGAAAAGAAGAAAAGAATTAAGAAGAAAGAAGAAAAGAAAATTTGGAAAATATATGGGTTGAGTCCTTGTTTTTGTCCTAGGAAAAGGAGAATAGAAGATTGTGTTGGTTGAAAAAAATTTTAAGGTCTTCCTTGCATATTGGTTCAGGTTTGAAGTCTTCAAGGGTTCAAGACAGCTTACACCAACATGTGAGTTGATTGAACCCTAACAAATAGGAAAATCATAAAAAAGGAACTGATATATAAACCTAAAAATGAATAATTTAGTGAAATAATGTCTATTTGATTATTCTAATCTAAAAAAGGATAAAAATATTTTATAGTGCCATGCACTAAAATGGTTAGACACTTAATGAGGTGCCCCTCCATGGGCATCTTGTCAACTATGACGGATAGAAAGAACTTATCTGAGCATTTATCAAAAAAAAAAAAAAAAGAAAGAACTTATCTGGGAGTTTTATCCTGCTTGAAGTTTAGGAGCTAGTGGTCTTCAGTGTACAGAAGGGGTTAAGAAGGGGGCACCCTGGAGGACATGTATTGTTTCAATGACTATGCATTTTAGAGGGGGTTTTGAGGATGTTAATTCATTACTTAGGGAGAGCTACTTGATTTGGGGGAGGGGGGTTGTTTGAGAAACATTGTGTTTCTTTAGGGATAGGCTTTGTTGGGCATTGGATACCAAGACCAGGGTAATGGCATATGTATTGAGCTGATTAGGTCTTCAGATGGAGGTTGCTTTGCACTATGTTTTTATTTTTTTTTTATTTTCTTTTTTCTTTTTGAATTGAAGGGGGTGTACCCATTTTTCCTTTCTTTTTTCATTTGAATTCTATTTTGACTGTGGTTGCTGATTACAAAAGAAAATGGAAGCTTTTTTCATCAGAAAATGACTTGCCATAAACATGTGCACTCACTTTGTTCTTGTATTTCTGCATTTTTCCTTGTAGTCTGCTAGTTATATTTTTCATCCTTTAACATTTCTGTTGAGCCTCCCCTTCTGTGGTCATGTAGCTGGCGTCTTTAAACCATTTAAGGAACATATTTGGTCTGGGCAAACGAGAGGCAGAAGCCATCATGCTGGATGTTACCTCAAAGGTCTATAGGAGACGGCTTTCACAAGCTGTTTCTAGTGGTGAACTAGAAGCTGCAGATAGCAAAGCGGCCTACCTTCAAAACCTATGTGATGAGTTGTACTTTGATCCGGAGAAGGCCAGTGGAATTCATGAAGGTATCCTATGGTCTAATATAATTCTCTGCTACATGTTATCATTGGAAAAAATCGTTATGACTATCCTATATCAATCATATGATTATTTGTTTGGTTTTTCTTGTCTTTTGTAATATGTAATTTTGATACATGCAGCATTTTTTATTTATTTTTGATAAATATTGTGATACATGTAACTTTGTGCTGCTTTCTTTTCTTTTCTTTTCTCTCTGTTTCTCTGTCATTTTTTATGGGTTTTATATATGATTTGGGGGATGGTAGGCATGTTAAGAGAGCTAGGTTTAGAGAAGCCCTACTGTTTTTCATGTTAGCACGCTATTTTTAATTCAAAGAAGAAACTTCCAAGTGGAATAACCAGCAACATTTTATTTCAACTGCTCTTCTCTTCATGCCCCTATCACCTGAATCACTCCAAGAAGAGGGGTGCATCACCCCCTACTCCAGGGATCTGGTTTCTTCCCCAACTGTAATTAAGAAAATGGTCAGTTTTCTTATTTTGTTCTTGTTCAAGTATTGTGAGAGGCTGCAGAAAGTCTTAAGTTTTTCCATATTTAACAATACTGGTGCCCATGCCAACCGATCATTGGTTTTGTTATGTTATGTATTTTCTTTTCTTTGTGTCGACCAAATCTTCAGAATAATCCTGTATATCTTTCAATTACAAAGAAATTTCAACTTATTATCTTCTTCATTAGTAGCTAATCACAAAAATGGGAATGCCATGCAATATGGTTCATCTTTCCTTGATAAATTCCTATTGATCATTGTTACTGAAAAAAAAATTTTATGCACAATTAAGCTTGTCAAGAATTCTATGATACATTTATTTTCATTGCAGAAATTTATAGGCAAAAGCTTCAGCAATCTGTAGCTGATGGAGAATTAAGTGAGGAGGATGTTGCTGTTTTGCTGCGGCTACGAGTTATGCTGTGTATTCCTCAGTCAACTGTTGAGGCAGCACATGCAGACATATGTGGCAGCTTGTTTGAAAAGGTGAGTTGGTTTCCTATATGATTTTTTATTCATTACATAGGAATCCTGTTTGTAAGAGTAGCTTTTCTATAGTTCACCTTTCTTTCAAACCCCCTTTTCCCATGGTTAAGAGCATTTGCAACATAGCGTTTGGAGATTGTTTTTTTTTTGTCATTTTTATCCCTATTCTTTAGTCTTGGTTTATGAAAATGAACTCCATGTCTGACTAGTCAGTTGTGCCACTTCTAACTCATCCTCCATGTTTCTACTTTCAGGGGGTTTTCTTCCATGGTGATACATGTATATTGTTACAGTTTGAACTTTGATCTTTGCCTGCTAATAGCATTTGTCAGTTAGTTGACAGGGTTTTTGCAACACCATCTGCACCATGGTGGTGCTGCCAGACCATCCACATGAGGTGTGATGCTGCTATGTCTGCAGGAAGTGAATTAGACTTGTTCTAATGCAGAGAACAGGCCTAATAGATCTGTTCTAGTGATTTTTACAGTAGAAATAGTCAAAACTAAAGTAGAAAAATTAAACTAGAAAAGATGGAAATAAAGCAAACAAGCTGCTGCAAGTTTTATTGACCTTATAAAGTAGGGCAATCGCAATAGCAACTTAAAAATTGGAAAGTGTCTCTTGGAAAGTTAAACACCATGGACAACTTGCAAAAGAGAAGACCTGGTCTTAGTATTTCCCCAAACTGGTGTATATTATGCAAAACTAATGGAGAAATCTGTTACCACTTGCTAATCTCCTGCCCCTTTGTTGTAGGTCTGTGGGAAAGATTTTTGGTATTTTTGGTTGCAGGTGGACTGAACCTTTGCAGATTAGTAGCCTCTTTGACCCTACAAATTTCAGATGGCCTAAGAGAGGTAAGATAATGTGGCTATGTGTTAGGGTGGCTCTAGTGTGGACAGTTTGGGAGGAAGGAAATTCTAGAACATTCAATGATAAGGAGAAAGATGAGGTTGCGATTTGGGAGTGTCTACTCAACATGGCTATAAATTGGATTAAAGCCTCCTGATTGCTTTTCACATTACTCCTTTGATGACTTATGGCGGAATTGGGGACTCATTGCTAAAAGCTCTATTGTCAAGGAGAAGCCTGTGGCAGAGTAGGGACCCCTGAAGAAGGATTTATCAAGTTGAACCTTGATTTATGCTGCTTAGGCAATCTGGGTCCCTTTGGGGGGGGGGGTCAGAAATGCAGATGGTCACATTTTAGCTTTAATCTCAGGTCCAATTGGAGTAGGGAGTGCTGTGAATTCGGAACTCCTTGCAGTCTTACAAGGAGTGGAACTTGCTATAGTTGGGCTTTGGCAGATTACTAGTTGAAGGTGACTCTAAATTGGTAATCAGGTGGCTAAGGGAACCAGAGAAAGCACCCTGCTCATTTAGGGGGATTTGCAAAGAGTTAAATGGTTAACCACAAGCATTGAAGTAAGGTTTCATTGGGAGGGAGGAATTATATTTCGTTGGGAGGGAGGCAATTAGAAAGGCTAATGTGGGATTTCTTGTGGAAGCCAGGGGATGGAAAGAAAGACCACTTAGTGAAATGGGAACAAGTTAGTAGATACAAAGAAGAAGGTGGGCTTGGTTTAGGCAATCTAATTCATAAGAATTCAGCTCTTCTAGATAAATGGCTTTGGAGGTTTCCTCTAGAATGAAACAGGCTTTGGCACAAGGTGATTGTTAGCATTCATGGCTGGTCAGAAAATGGCTGGGATGCAAAGTAGCCTCCAATGCAAACTCCTCTCCTTGGAAAGCTATCTATGAGGTATATCCTTTCTTTATTAATCTCATTCATTATGATGTGGGTAATGGGTCAAGAATTTTGTTTTGGGAGGACCTTTGGATAGGTAGTCAACCACCGAAGGTCTAATTTCCTATGCTTTATTCAATTTCCAATACCTTTACCACCGAAGGTCTAATTTCCAATTATAAATGTGAACCCATCTTTAAGTTTGTGAATTTCTCAACCTCGGAATTAAGTTGGTACTTGGGGTTTAGAAGAGGTCTAAGGGAAATGGAATGTGATTCATTCTCCTATTGGCTAAACTTTGACTCCATTTTTTTGGATCTAAGTGTTGATGGCAATAGAATGTGATCCATTTCCCCACATGGTCTTTTTATCTGTGCATCCTTCTTCAACTTCCTAATTCAGCATTCTACACTGGGGGTCAATTTCCCGGTGAAAGAAATTTGGAGCAAGCCAATCCCTCCTAAGATTTAGGCCTTTTGTTGGGAAGTTTTCCTTGGTAAGAATAACACACCATTGACATGCTGCAGAAATGAAGTTTAAACACTTGCCTTTCTCTTCACATGTGCTTTCTTTGTAAAAATTAATGGTGAAACTGTTTCCCATATTTTCTTATCCTGTCCTTTTGTGCTTGGTATTTGGGATCATCTTTGTTCTCTCATTAGGTCCAGGTGGTCTCCTCAGCATGTGATAGGGCTCTTTGATTCAGCTTTCTTGCGACAATCAAAGGCCAGAGGAAGGCTAATGTGGAAAGCTGTGAGAGCTGAATTGATTTGGACTGTTTGGGAGGAAAGAAATGGAAGGATCAATTATAAGAGTAGATTTGATTTGGAAGTCTTGGAAACAGTTAAAATAAAGGTTGCTCATTTGGTAAAGTCAATGGAGGATTTCAAATCTTTCTCCGTAAATGAATCCTGAGAAAGTGGAAGGAGGTGGCTATGTCAGCTCAAAATAAGGAAAGAAAAGTGATTGAATGGAGACAACCAGAAGCCAATTGTGTAAAACTCTATTTCGACGGTAGCTACATAGGCAATCAGGTTATTGCTGGGATGGGAGGGGTCTTTTGAGACTTTGAAGGGAAGGTGCTTGCTTTATATTCTGGTCCTGTTACCATTTATGATGCAGTGACAGCAGAGTTGTACAGTCTTCTTCAGGGCCTTAAGTTTGCTAAGCAGTTTGGGTTTCTTAACTTGGAAGTGGAAGGAGATTCTCATGTGGTTATCTTATGGACAAGGAATATTACCCAAATCCCATGGGTTTACAGGCATACTGCCTATGAAATTGAATACCAAGAGGGATGAATGTCACATTTAGATGGTTTGAAGCAATGTTTTAAAACGCGGAGGCATGATGCGAGACATTCCACTACGTAGAGGCGTGAGGCATAGTTTAGAACACAAGAGGCGTAAGCCTCCCGAACACAAGGAGGCGTAAACCTCCTTAAGAGGGGGGGGGGGGTTAGGAGGAGGATGAAGAGGAAGGGGGAATCTCATTTTTTCTTTATTTTTAATAAAAATCTTTTATATGAAGAAGAATAAAAATGCATAACATTAGTTGAAAGGGGGGGTTTGAAGGGGTAGGTAGCAAACCGCTTTCTTTCCCCTTGTCTTTTCTTCCCTTCCCTTCCCTTCCCTTTTCTTTTCTTTCCTTTTCTCTTTTTCTCTTTTTCTCTTTTTTTCTTCTCTTTCTTTTTCTTTCCCTTCCCTTTCTTTTCCTTTCCTTTCCTTTCCTTCCTTTTTTTTCTGTCTTTTTATATATGATGTGCATAAGGCGCATGAGGCGTATGCCTCTAGCACGCCTCATGAAAAAAGCGCAAGAGGCATACGCCTCTTGCACCTGAGGTGTACGCCTCCCATGCCTTTTAAAACATTGGTTTGAAGAATAGCAAATGGGATGGCAGACACATTGGCTAAACAAGGGACTATAAGACACGGATTTTTTGGGCGAAAATCTAAAGTTTCTTGTGGTGGTGATCTTTCCACCTTGATGTAATTCCTTCTTTTTGATGCCTAATAAAATTTTTCTTCATTGATCAAAAACAAAAAAAGAAAAGATCGGCCAATGGGGTCACTGATTGTTTAGCTAAGCAAGGGGTACACAAGAATCATTTATTTTGGGCACAGTTGTAATTTTCTTTTCTCATTCAGGCTGCAGCTCGTGCATTGTGGTTGTAGTTTCTACCTTGTACCTTTCTTTGATTCTCTTTAATTTCAATAAAATTCATATCATATAAAAAAAAAAGAAAAATAGCTACTTAAAGTACAAGACTACTCCCATAGTTAAAAACAAAAGTGCAGGTGTACTTCCAAATAATCACAAAAATAAACCTCTTAAAATGAAATTACAGGATTACTCCCATAGCTTAAAACAAAAGTACAAGTGTACTCCTGTCCCTCTTAAAAAGGTGGATGTACTCATAGAGATTATTAATATTAACATGGATATATTAATGGAACTGGAATTATCAATATATCTATATATATATATTCATGGAACTGGGGAGGTCTACCATGTAGGAATCTTCTTCATGATCTTGTAAGGTCCAATCTTCTTTGGCTACTACTTATTGTATTACCCTGTACGAAGCTTATCGTTGGAAACATCATCATTTCATAACCTTCTTGGAAAACGTTGATGCCAATGTTGGTCAATTGCTTTCTTGTACTTGGCATTGGCTTTTTCTAGTTGTTTCCTTTACTTACTCATGAGTACAATCTTGTCGGCAAAGTTATGCTGCCACACTATAACCTGACATTTTTGGAAGGAGAACTAGATCCAAAGTATGTATAGGAGTACACCCCTCCACTTGAAAATCTTTGGTTTGCTCCTTTATTCCTCAAGGGGCAAAAATAATACTATTGTGAAGGGGAGGCAGATCACTGATCAAATCTTGATTGCAAATGAGAGTCTGGAAAGTTTCAGGAAATCCAAGAAGAAGGGTGTGGTTTGCAAACTAGATTTAGAGAAGGCTTATGACCTAGTTGATTGGTCTTTCTTGGTGGAGGTGATGAGAACTTTGGTTTTGGAAACAGATGGTGTAAATGGATTTGGGGTTGTGCTAGGAGCTGCCACTATTTAATCTTGGTGAATGGAACTGTGAGAGATTTCTTTCCTGCCTTGAGGGGAATAAGACAAGGAGACCCACTTTCCCCCTTCCTATTCACTCTGATTGCAGATGTTTTGGGGAGACTGATTCATAGAGCTGATTTGAGGAACTAGTAAAAGGGTGGAGAATAGGAAGGGAGCAGGTACCACTTACACGCTTACAATTCGCAGATGACACAATTCTGTTATGTGAAGGTGGGGACATAAATTGGATAGGGAATCTGAAATTGGCCATACAATTATTTGAGTAGATGTCCAATCTCGAAGTGAACTTTGATAAGAGCTGTATGGTGGGAGTGAATTTGGAGGAGAGAGAAGTGAAAATGCATGGTTGTTAGGGTGTGCAATTTTGGTTTGGCCTTTGACTTATTTGGGCTTTCCCTTCGGAGATAATCCCATGAAGGACAGCTTTTGGAACTTGGTTATGGAAAGATTTGAGAAAAGGCTTGCTTCATGGAGGAAAAGTTATTTCTCATTGGGGGGAGAATCACTTTGGTTAGATCTACCCTAGCTAACCTTCTTGTTTGCTTTCCGTCGGTGTTTAAGATTCCCACAAAGGTCTCAATTAGAGTGAAAAAGTTAATTAGGGATTTCTTGTGGGAACCAGGAGAGGAGAAGAAAGATCATAGGGTGAGTTGGGAGGTGGTAACTAGAAGTAAGAAGTTAGGAGGGCTTGGGATTGGGAATATCAGGAAAAGAAATATGGCATTTTTGGGGAAATGGTTATTATGGAGGTTTCCAATGGGAAGGGACAAATTATGGATGAAGATTGTGGCTAGCATACATGGGCTGGAAGACAATGACTAGGATCTAGGAATCTTGGCAAGGACTATAGTTGCTTCCCCTTGGAAAGGCATTCATGATTTGCTTTTGGTTTTCTCCCCTTTGATAAGGTATGATTTGAACTCTGTTAATCTCATAAAATTCTGAGAGCAGCCTTGGGTTGGGGACTCATCCCTGATGGACCAATTTCCCTCCCTATATGCCTCGTCTGTTATGGGCCCGAGCGTAGGATTGCGTCACGGGTCATTCCACGGCAGGAAGCCCTGATCTTCCCTTGCCTTTGGCCTTGCACACAGACCTTATTTTGCCTATCTAGTGGGTGATTTGTCCAAGAGACCACCCGAACTCTCCCTTGGGGTGATTTGTCCAAGAGACCACCCAAACTCTCCTCACTCGTTTCTTGACTGGAAAACTGAATCCTTTATTTCAATTCGTAGCTCCTTAAATAGGAGATTACAAAAGAGAATTCCTTGTTGGATTCGGCTAGGCTAGGGTAATCCAACTCAAACTAAAACTCCTAATTTCCTACTCAAACTAAAACTCATAACTCTTACTTAAGAAGATAAAATAAGATAAGGATAAGATAAGGGATAAGGGATAAGGGATAAGGGATAAGGGATAAGGGATAAATTAAGCTAGTGGCAAGTTGACGTGTCCAGATAAGGGTGGGCCCACCCCTATGAGCTGTCGTGTGGGCCCCACTCTGTTGTTGCTGCCGGGTGCGTGCGTGCGGCTCATGGTGCCGCTGCCGCGCGGTGCGTGCGTGCAGTGCTGCTGCCGCGTAGTGCGTGCGCACGACTCATTGTGCCGCTGCCGTGCGGTGCCGGCGTGTACACGGTGCGCGGTGCTGCTTGGTGGTGCGTGCTGCGCGCCATGGTGCCGCTGCCGTGCGGTGCCGGGCGTGTGCGTGCATCGCTCTGTCGGGCGGTACGTGCTGTGCGCTGCCGGCCTGCTGTGCGGCGCTGCCGGGCGATGCGTGCTGCTGGGCGGCCCGCTATGTGCGCTACTGCCTATGACTGCACCGTAGTGCGCTGCCGGGTGGTGTGTCCATAACATCGTCAGATTTGAAGAATGAACCCATTTCTTCTTTTTTAGTCCCTTCTGTTTCTACTTCCGGTTTTGGGTGGAATCTAGGGTTGAGGAGAACAATAAGGGATACAGGCTTGGGCTACTTATTGTCCTTACTATCCATCCTTGAAAATGTTTTCTTGGACTTGAGTAAGGATGACTCCAGAATTTGGACCCCCCTGCTCCAATGGTTCCTTTTCTTCTGTGTCGTTTTTCGAGACTTTGGTCCAACCTTCTTCTCCCTTGGGGTTGCCCTTCCCTGTTAATGAGATTTGGAGCAAACCCATTCCTCCTTGGGTTGGTAGTTTTTGTTGAGAAACTTTCCTGGAAAGAATAAACGTAAATGACTCGCTTCAAAGAAAGAGACCTAGTTCCTATTTACTTCCCAATAGGTGTGTTCTTTGCAAAGTTGATGGGGAAACGGTTTACCACCTTATGGTTACTTGTCCGGTTACTAAAACTGTTTGGGAGTGGGTTTTTCCCTTTTGGGATGTACTTGGAATCCCCCCGTAAGTATGCAAAGCTTGTTCTCTCCTTTGTTCTCAAGTGGCCTAAGAAAAGAGGGAAGATCATGTGGAGAAGCTCTAGGGCAGCAGTGTGTTGGTCCATATGGGAAGAGAGGAACTCTAGACATTTTAGACAAGGAAAGAACTATGGAGAACTTAACTGAATTGATACACTTAAGGGTTGGTCACTAGTCAGACAAGGAAAGAACTATGGAGAACTTAACTGAATTAATAGACTTAAGGGTTGGTCACTAGCTGTAATCTTTGGAGCTATTTTCAGATTATTCCATGGCTGACATTTTGAGAAAGTAGAAAGAAATAGTTACCTTGGCCCAATGCAAGAGGACCTGTAGACCTTCTTGGTCCCCCCCTCCTTTAGGATTCATAAAATTGAATTTTGATGGTAGTATCTTAAGGAATCCTGGGCCTTCTGGGATTGGGGGAGTTTTCAGGAATGAGGCTGGGATTATTAATGCCATGTTCTCTGGTCCTATTGGAGAGGTTGACTCTCTTAGGGCTGAGATTTTAGCAGTTCTGGAAGGAATCAAAAGAGCAAGAGAATTAAACATTCGGTGCTTGGTCATTGAAGGGGACTTGGAGGTGGTGATTAGGTGGCTGAAGGAAGACAGCAATGGCTTGTGGAGCTACAGAAATGAAAAGGAAAAATTCAAATGGCTGAGTAGGGATATTGAGGTGAAGTACAGTTAGTGAAGAGAAGTGCTAACTCAATTGCTGATGGGTTAGCCAAGCAAGGGGCGCTTAAGGATTCTATGTTTTGGGCTAATTTTTAGCTTTCTTTTTTGTTCTCTGTTGCGGGGGAGTTAATATTTTACCTCTCCTTTCTTGTACTTAAGTTTCACAATTTTTATTATCTAATAAAGCATCTAGTTATTGATAAAAAAAATACTTTTATCACATTTATAGAAAAATGTAATGTGGTTGATATCAATGTCCATGGCATAAATGTCAATTCATGACAATAGACATTACCAATAGAAGGCTACCTTGCACTATTGTGAAACTTTTTTGGTTGGAATTCTCTTCACCCAATCAGCAATGAATAGGTCGGTGCTAAGTTTGATTAGCAAGCCCCAGTCCCAACTTGTCCACAATTGACTTAGCAATAACATTAACTTCATCCCCACTACCAACAACTATGTCATGCACTAGTGCTTCTATTCAAACTTCAAACAAAAAGTAGGAACTTTCTCTTCAAACTAGGACCCTTCTACTCTGGTCCTAGCAAATATAAGAAACCTGAAATTACTATTTTGGGTTGACCTTCCTGCCTAGCCATGGATCCACCAAACTATAAATCAACCTAGTGTTCTGATACTAATTGATGCAGAATTTTTCAACAACCTAGTGTATTGACACTCTTTTATTGCTTAGGAGAAAAATAAAAGAATAGAATGTGTTCTCTACAAGATTTGTTGACACTTTATTATGGACCCAAAATTGCAACTTCCAAATTCTATTTGGACTTTAACTCCTACTTGTATTCTAACTTAAAACAAAAAGTAGAAACTTTCTTTTAAAACAAGTAGGGCTTTAACTCCTAAATATAAGAAACCAGAAATTACTATAAGTTGTCTTTTATTATAAACAAGAATAATGAAGACTATTGGTTAACCTGTTGACTAGGCAAAGCACATTTACCTCACCTAGGTCCAGGCACAACGCCTTCAAAAGGCATGTGCCTGATGTGCCTAGGCATGCACCTGATGCACCTTACACCTCAGCTTAGGTGTGTGACTCAGTTATTATTATTATTATTATTATTATTATTATTATTTTGATAAGCAAAGCAGAAACTTTTATGAGAGTGCACCTCAGTTAATTTTTGTGTTTTTTTTTGTGCCTTGCACTTTTAAAACATTGAACTTATAGAGATCAAAAGGCAGTCAAATTTAAGTCTTTAGTTGGAGCACTTCCACATGTCAGAAGCTTAAAATCTACAGTATTTTAGTACTACAAGTATACTTTAATGCCACCAAAAATCAGCTACATTGAACAAGATTTGATTGACCAATCAACCATTTCTTTTTTGATTGGCAGTGCAACAAGGTTGGCAACAACTTAAATTTATATTACTGGAGTACCCCTAGTGTAAAACAAAGAGTATATTGTATCCCAATCCAAAAATCACTAAAATAACCCTGTTTTATGACTAATAAACCTTAACAACTAATTCAAATACCCCCTAACAGAAATAAGTCAAATAAAAATGCTAGAATTAACACAAATTATCAAAACATAATTAAAACAACAAGATTGATAAAAGCAGGGGTGCGATTGCTTCCAATTTTTGTTCTTTTTAGACCTGTCACATGTTTCCTCATACTTGAGTGATGCAACCTCTACATCGTGTGCCCATGAGTCCAAGTCTCATGGTTCTGAATGAGCCCTAGCACAGCTTACCCTAACAATTTAACTTCTAAAGGAATTAGCAAGTTTCATAGGTCTTATTCCATTCCTTTTTATTGCTTCTGTTACCCTGTTGTCTGTTGTGGTATGTATTTTATGCAAGGTAGAAACCTAGGCGAACTGCAAAAGATAATATCCTTTCAGAACAAAAGTTACTGGTCTGCAAGTCCATTCTTAAGAAGTCAGAATGTTTAAGAATGTTCTTTTAGTGGTGGTGAGACCTAATCATCCCTTCCTGTGGGTTGGTGAGCCCCTACAACTTAAGTACAATTTACATGATTGTGGAGTGCTCTTGTTGCATCTAGTCCAGAACAAAGTTATACAATTCTTATTCAATCCATAAACAGTTCCCCCCTAGCAGTGTTGACCAGTTGACTAATTGACTAAAACCAATTCTTCTTTGAAAAGATTGATCGGTGGGTTGTTTCTTCTCCTGTAGTTTCCTTTATCGAAACTATGGTTCCCCATTCAAGAACAGTTTTCATTATCAAATTACAAAATAGGTATTAGAACTTTACAGGGTTCCCTCCTCATATATCATACTACAGCTTGAGAGTTGAGAGAATCCTATACAATACTGGTGCATAAGATTCTAAAATTGCAACTATGGAAAACCCAAAATGCTCAGGTCCATGTATTTTATTTCTTGTACTTGTCTGATGCTAACTGATAAGAAAAGAAGTTTGATGCAAAACTTAAAGCAGTCTATATAGTACTAAGCTGATGCAACATGGAAGCTTATTTATATTGTACCAGTATGTAGGTGTGCATCATGTACTATCTATTTGATGGTGACCAGTTCTTTAGTTGTCTTGACACCTGAAATTTGTGATGATCAATACAGGCAGTGAAAGATGCAATTGGAGCAGGTGTTGATGGATATGATGCTGATGTCAGAGCTTCTGTGAGGAAGGCTGCACATGGCTTGCGCTTAACACGGGAGGCTTCCATGAATATTGCTAGCAAGGCGGTAAATATCCAATACCATCATGCCCTTACTTCTGTGTGGATTTATGGTCAGTTTTTAATCAGTGTTTTAAAAACGCATCTGGAGGCCGATCTGCTTTTCCTTCTGGGTGGCAGGTCAGCAGTTGAACCGTCTGAATGCCCCACATATAGAGATGTTACTTATGTAGAAAATAATACATTTATAAAATGCACAATTTCAACGATGCTCCACAAGTATAAATACATGTGCATAGACATAGGTACTACTAAAATAATTAAACATGTAATGTGGGGCCATTTTCTCAAATCTATTCAGTGCTCTTCTTGCTTGCCTATCTCGTAAAGGCACTTCTAGAGGGGTGGAAAATTTGGGGTATGAGTAGAAAAGGCAGAATTCTGTGGAAAGCAATTCCTCTAGCAGTGCTGTGGTCGATTTGGAGGGAAAGAAATAGAAGGAATTTCGACCAGAAGCAACTTCAGGTTGAAAGTGTGATAAATTTAATTGTAGATGACCTCAGAGGGTGGATGAGTTCCAATTTGCTTTTCAGGGGGGATGTTCTGGCTTCTTGTGTGGCTGTAATTTTTTTGAGGTTTCTTAAAGCTGTATCAGTCATTCAGTTGTACAATCTCTTGTACAGTGAGCAGTGTTGTATGCTTTTCCTTTGATTAATAAAATTTCACCTTACCATTAAAAAAAAAAAAACAAATTGTCATTTTTAACTGGAGACCTTTTGTCTGGGTCAAGAAGGTCAACAGTTCGACCACTTTAAAAGGTGGGTGATGAGTTCATAGTCCAATAGGTCGGGTCAATGGTGGGTTGAAAACACTTCTTTTATATATTTTGAACTTGCAGGGATTCTGTTCCCTATTTTTCTTTTCATTTTTTACAATTCTGTTATAGATTTTTTTTTTCTGGCACCTCATGTGTCAGTTCAAAAGCACATTCGGTAGTCCTTTATCAAATTAGTAAAGTTTGTTTTGTCTGGACTACTGCTTATGGATAGTTGACATTACTCTTTTAACATATGGTGCATGCAAGAGGTGGTCAATCAATAAAATGTTATGAACTAGAGTCATATGCACCAATGTTTTAAAAACCGACCTGGAGACCAAACCGTTTTTTCCTCTGTCTCATGGGTCACTGGTTTGACAGATAGTCGAACGAGTCAGAAAGGGCGACATCATCACCCATATATGTAATATAAATATTATTTATATTTAATTTATATTTTTTTAATTCAGTTTTTAATATATTATATGTAAAAAATGCTGAAAACAACCATTTGAGGCCAAAAAGAGGGGGGTTCTTTCTCAAAAATAGTGGGGCAAGGCACCTATGGCTCTTTGGATGCATGAATTTCAAAAAGTTAGAAGTTACCCAAAATAAAGAAAGATCACCCCAATCAGACAACGGAGCGCAAAGTTATGGCCTCCAGAAGTTTGCATACGCATTCAGTGTGCAACTTCTGACTTGTCACCAACTCGAACAGGTCAATGGTTTAACTGTCCGGG
The DNA here is from genome assembly GCF_055504915.1 of Nelumbo nucifera. Taxonomy (NCBI): domain Eukaryota; kingdom Viridiplantae; phylum Streptophyta; class Magnoliopsida; order Proteales; family Nelumbonaceae; genus Nelumbo; species Nelumbo nucifera. The sequence goes on from NC_142653.1 coordinate 51,897,863, forward strand.
TTGGACAGTTTTTGACCAGGTCAACGGTTTTGATCAATTCTCAGGTTTTAGGAGAGTCGGACCCGGAATCCTGGCCGAGTGATGGCCCAACTGGCTGGGTCAATGGTGGGTTGAAAACACTGATATGCACTGAGCATAAAGCACAAGTCACTGGCTTGTACAATTCGCAGCAAATTTTTACTAGATTTATTAGTTTCCAGTTCTTGAGAAAATAGTTTTTGTAATTATAGAGTATCTGATCCAGCATTTCCTCTTATGCCATAAATGATGTCTATGTAGGTGCGTAAGATGTTTATGAACTACATTAAACGAGCACGAGCAGCTGGCAACCGTACAGAGGCTGCAAAAGAGTTAAAGAAGATGATAGCATTCAACACCTTGGTTGTGACTGAGTTGGTATCAGACATCAAAGGAGAATCCACAGACACTGCAACACGTGAGCCTGATAAGGAGGAAGAAAAGCAAATTGAGGAGGAGGAATGGGAATCCCTTCAAACACTTAGAAAAACTAGACCCAGCAAAGAGCTTGTAGAAAAGCTAGAAAAGCCTGGTCAGACAGAAATAACTCTCAAGGATGAGCTTCCAGAAAGGGATAGAACTGACCTTTACAGGACATATTTGCTATTCTGCATTACCGGGGAGGTGACTAGAATTCCTTTTGGGGCACAGATAACCACAAAGAAGGACAACTCAGAATATTTGCTGCTAAACCAGCTTGGTGGGATCCTAGGGTTGACTGGTAAAGAGATTGTGGAAGTCCACAGGAGCTTGGCTGAGCAAGCTTTCAGGCAACAAGCTGAGGTGATTCTTGCTGATGGGCAGCTGACCAAGGCCAGGATTGAGCAGCTTAATGAAGTGCAGAAACAGGTTGGCTTGCCAGCAGAGTATGCACAGAAAGTTATCAAGAGTATAACAACGACCAAGATGGCAGCTGCAATTGAAACTGCTATCAGTCAAGGAAGGCTCAATATAAAGCAGATCCGAGAACTGAAAGAAGCAAGTGTAGATTTGGACAGCATGATCTCTGAAAGCCTACGGGAGAGCCTCTTCAAGAAAACTGTAGATGAAATTTTCTCGTCAGGTACTGGAGAGTTTGATGAAGTGGAGGTCTATGAGGGGATCCCATTGGACCTCAACATAAATGGTGACAAGGCAAAAGGAGTTGTTCATGATCTTGCCCGGACAAGACTATCCAACTCATTGATTCAGGCTGTGGCACTTCTTAGGCAGAGGAATCGTGCGGGAGTGGTCTGGACTTAGTTACTCGTATCTTGAGTGAATTCTATTTAATTTGCATGTATTTATATTGGTCTGATTAGTCATTTCCATTGTAGGTTTCCTCTCTAAATGATATGCTAGCATGTGATAAGGCTGTGCCTTCTGAGCCATTATCGTGGGAGGTGCCGGAGGAGGTTGCTGATCTTTTTGCCATCTACCTGAAGAGTGACCCAGCACCCGAGAAGCTCTCTCGCTTGCAGTATTTGCTTGGTTTAAGTGACTCGACAGCTGCTGCTCTAAGAGAAGTTGGAGAGAGGGAGTTGCCAATTGGAGATGAAGAGGAAGAGTTTGTATTTTAAGCCTAAGTTTTGGTGAAATAGCAAAATATTGAATTTGATTTCTTCCATTATAGGTTGCAAGTATGCCTTTTTTCTTCCTTTTCTTGCCTATGAGCAGGAAGGCAAGTATGTTATAGAAGCACCTGAGAAGTTAATAATAGTCGGCTGGTTCTTCACTTTATTGTGTAATTAGAGATTCATTTTGAATGAGAGAATCGAGTAAAATTTCTTAATATTTTTTTTTGAAATACAAAATGATTCACCATCATATTAAACTGGTTTTAAAAGAGCTCCAAATTCAGAATTTTATCAACAATCCATGTACATACAGCAGATACAATCACGTCAACGTCACGAAAACGTTGGTCCACTTAAAGATTCTGCATGTTTCTCTTGTGCACTCCATCGAACATTCAACCATGATGATTGTGTGTGCGCATAAGGTTTTAACTTGGTGCTTTGTTTTCATACATTTGACTTGAAAGAAGCATTAATATAAATCCTTGTCGTACACTTCTAATTGTTGCATTACATGTGTTTATTGAAAATTTTTACCATCTTCTTACTCCCGTGTTTATCCTTCTAATTGATGCCATCAGACAACCAACCAGAGTAGAAATCCTGGTTCTTTTTAGTGCTTGTTCTTCACCTCTGCCGGGATTTGTTTTGTTTGATTTAGTTTTGAAACACAAACTGGTTGTGGGGAAGCATTAAATGTAGCTAATCCAGATTGAAAGAGTATTGCATTGAGAGCAAAAGGAACAAGCGTTAGAATTTGGATAAGGGGGAAACTAAAATACATTCCCGCGTTTTTCAATTACAAGGATCAATGGTCCTTACACGGCACTGCTCTCTGGCACGCTAGAGATGAACAGAGTTGCTCTCTGAAACCACTTTAGGCATTGCACCCTGAAGTAAGAATGTTGGTTCTGCTGTGATTGTGCAACGGTTTCTTCTAGATCCGGCCCACGGGTTCCATGGCAGATTGGCATCTATACCTGGAATAGGACTAGTTTCAGCAATTTTGTCCCCATGTGGAACCCTAAATGGACTAAGTTATAGTCGTATGGATTCTCTTATTAGCACAGATTTGAGAATAGGATGCTACTGTATTGTCCCATTTCATGAGGCCGAGTAGGCTGCATTGTGGGTATTAAAATAATTCTATATGGAATTATGAGGTTAGGACACATTGATCATAGAGGAAGCTTATGATGAGCAAAAAAGACCAAATTCAAGGTTGCACAATTTCATCCTACCGATTTCGCTTGATCACCATGCACTCATCTTTTGCATTATATATCTATGGAAGCTCCTGAGTTGTTTTCTTTTTTCTTTTTTTTTTTTTTTCTTTCTGGATCATTTACTACACTCCCATAATCTCATGTATTTACTAAAACGAATCCTCATAATACTAAAACATCCCATATAGTCAAGGATCAAAATTTCAATACATATCAGGTCGTCTCAGCTGATACGCATTGTATCAGGGCCTTTCTGATATGCCCTCACAGGGGGGTGTTTCGGGTCAGCGAGTAGTTCAGGGGGTAGACCAGCCTTAAACCAGCCCCTCTGAACCAGATTCAAAAAAAAAAAACAAAGAAAACAATACCAATACAGGCCGATATGCCCTACCGACATATTGCCCTATTCTAAACCTTGCATATAGTTTGCAATTGCTTTACTTAGGGCTGTTCGTAGTGCGGATGAGATAACTATGTGGGCTGAACCACATCATGCCTATATAGGTGTTCAAGGTGTGGTATAGTTCAATTCAAACCTTGTATTTTGATTCTATGTATCTTACATACATACTTGTGGGATGATATATACTATTGATCAAGTATGAAAACTATTGTGTTTTATAAATAAGATAAATAATAAAATATTATATAAATTAACTGTGATTAAAATAAAATATTAACATGTATTGACTAACAAGTAACAAGTATAAAAATTACAAAAAGTATTAAATATAAATAAGAGGTTAATAAAATAAAAAAACTTTTAAAAGTATATAAAAATTTGATAAAAAATTCTTACAAATTTAAAAATAAAAGTATAAAGACTCTCTTGTGGTAAAAAAGTAGGGCGATGAGAAGCATAAAATCACTTTCGAGGTATAAAACCATGTCTCACACATGCATTGTTGAACCATTCAGTTCCATTGATTTTTTTCTTGGGTTACAAGCAAATCTGTTTTTAGAACATAATAGAGCCTTGGGCAAGAATCTACAGCCAACAAAGTTGAGGAGTCTTCGAAAAAACATTTTGAGACAATAGCAATCGAATTGAGAGAGAAATGAGTGATTCTTGAAAACTTAATGTTCATTTACTTGATTTACGCTCCTTAAATAATTTCTGAAGAGTCATGGAGCAAAGAAAATTGTTGATTTAGAAAAGACACATCGAACAGTCACAATTTTAAACATTGTTACTGTTAAAAAGGTAGTTAATGGTTAATAACTGTTAACTTTGAATAGTATCCCTTGATTACACCCTATCAAATCATAGCCATTGATGTTTCAATGGTCAGCTTTACACCAAAAGTCAAAGTGTGCTTCTAAAACGCCTTATGTGCGCGCATTGCATGGTAGCAAGCCTCCATACTCTCCTCTTATATTTCTGAGTGTAAATAATTTTCTATTTCAAAACTCAAAACAAGTTTAATAATTTTTCAATGTGGGACAAGTTGAAAACTGGTTTTAGTAAGAAAAGAAAAACTTTTTTCAAAATATGTGTGTGAGTGTGTTTTTCATGTAATTGATCAATCAAACCTCATTGGATTTAATCTCTAATGAGATTAAAATCCAATAGTACTGAAGGAATGTTGATGCTAATCCAATGACTCACCGCCCCTTGTATATGTTTCCTCCTTGCTCTAATGGAGGTACCAAAGAAATGCCTTATGTTCCTCTTTGATAAGTAAAATCATTTGTTTCCTCTATATATTTATTATTCCAAGGACTCACCCCTCATTATATATTTTAAATGATCTAAACTTGTAAGGGGGAATGTGGATGTTATTGTTTTGATAAATGAATGTGATGTTACTTTCGGTTATCAAACCATTTTTATTGAATCTAATGGAAACATTGAACTTCTGTCATGGTTCACAGGTTTCTATGCTAACAAAATTATCTTAACTAGAAGTTTTTTTTTTCTCATTTTAGTGTTAGTAGATTGGAAATCATGATTTGATACATAATTAGGTAACCCAGGAAGATTTAAGATTTGCGTAATTTTGAGGTTACTATTCAGCTCCTAGAGAAGTTTCAGGAACAAGCGAAAGAAGAAGAAAAGGAGAGCATGATTCCTCCCCTTCCAACAAAAGAATCTTAACTGACCTACAAAACCTTAACACAAGATCACCTGACTATAAATTCCTGTTTAGTATCCGAGTTTCAAGTTCCTAAGAACAAAAGGCGATTTGATGCTTGCTGTTTGGATTGGCACACAAGCATGGCATTCTGATGCAGTGACCCCTACTGATAGCTTTGTAGTTGCCTCTAGATATATCCACTCGAAGGTCTACCATGCATCAAGGTTATGGTATGTATGTGTTAATGTTATTGAGGCACAAGATGGAAGAGAAGAGTTCAAAGACCGTAGTGTATTGTGTGCAAGTGGACTAATCGGAATAAATTTTCTTTCCTTTTTTGTTTTGTATGACTAAAGTTCCAAAGGCTATCAAGAAAGGAAACAAGTTATTTTGTATTTAGTTTTAATTTGGATGAATAAAATTACAAGTTTATTTAATAATTGAGCTTTGTAATCAATTACAATCAAATTGCAAGTTATTTGTAACAAATTCTAGGTTATTTTGGTAGGTGTAAAATAAAAAATCTATGGCTGCCGCTATAAATCTATAATGGCAATGGATTTACCTGCTAAAAGATAAAACTGCTACTGAGAATGTGGCGTCGCTAAAACTATCACTAGAACTTTTTGTGACAGTTTACTGATTGCCGGTAAACATTTTAATGGCAGTTTTAGAAATTTTAGTAGTATTGAAAATGCTGCCAAGTCATTTTTCTTGTAGTTTTGATCGCCTTGCTCACTTCTTGGTCACTCAGACATGGATTGAGCAGGATGCCCTAATGGGAAAAGATTCACTGGCAGCTATGAAATTTTTCTTGGACCCAATCTCGTTGCCTCAAGCTCTAAGAAACAAGTTACAATGGCTCGTTAAAACACTGAATCCAAATTCCTTGTGTGTACTAATGTTGCGATGGAGGTCTTATGGATACATTCTTTGTTGGCTGATCTAACATGGGCTCTATTCTCAACTCTTCCTTGTTGATCTGTTGTGACAACACTGGGGCCACATACCTTCAGTCTCGTCTAGTGTTCACACATATCATGTTCAGATTGACTTTCATTTTCTTCAAGACCTAGTGATCAGAAGAGATGTTTGGGTTTAGTTCCTATCGTTGAGCGATCAGTTAGCAAATCTATTCACTAAACACATCACTAGTTCACGTTTTGTTGATCTCCATTCCAAGCTTCATGTCTATTTTGGACATTTTGCTTAAGGGGGCATGATGTAGACCTTGGATCCTAATCGTTCATCGACTCATTGTCCTACCATTCATGAGACTCTCTCTCTCTCTCTCTCTCTCTCTCGCGTTTAATCTTTTCCGTTTTGGTAAAATTCTGAAACCTCCCTTAAAGTTTTTCTGACCACTGCTGAAACATCCCCTAAAGTGGTAATTGCAATTACCTATCCTGAGCTTTTTGGCATAGTATCAAGTAAAACCCCTTTGTTAATACCCTCTAATAAGAAGCACAAAAATGTCCAAAACATCAATGCAGTTGTTATTGAGGCTGATTTCTACAATAGAACAAAGAATACAAACTTTGTGAACAATAAAAAACAGTTTAAAGTTGTAGTTTTACCTTTGACCAATTGATATGACGGGCAAATATAGAAAATAAATCAATTTCAGAAATGTAAACATTTTGGTCAAATAGTTCAAGGGAGGTGATTGCAATGAGTCAAGGTCTCCCCTGAAGCTTCATATCTACTTGCAACTATGTTAGAAAGTTCAGAGGAGGTGATTGCAATGAGTCAAGGTCTCCCCTGAAGCTTCATGTCTACTTGCAATTGAATTGAATTCTAATCGAATAGTTTGGGCTTGAATTTGATTAGGCTTGATTTGAATTCAAACCTTGGGATAGGCTTGATTAGTTATTCAAGCTCAAACTTGACCAATAAAAAGTATGGCTTGATTAACACATACATACATACATACATACATACATGCATACATACATACATACATACATACATATATACATTGTACATATATATTATAGAATACAAAAATATATTTTCAAATATATTATAAAAATATACTTTTATATTCTATATAATGTAGGAATATACTATATATTATGAAAAACATCATGTATATATAATATACAAATATATTTATTTTCGAGCTTTCAAGCCAAACTCAAGCTCATTGAATATTTAATTGAACCGAGCTCAAGACAGAAAAGTATAATTTGAATCGAACTCGAACTTGAACTAGAACCTAAATAATAGCATTTTAATCAAACTTAACCAAAACATGTCAAATTCGGCTTGGCTCGACTTGATTGCACCCCTACACCAAACTTTGTATTTGTTCTTACCCCCAAAAAAAAAACTTTCTATTTGTTTTCTTCATTATTTTTTATTGTTGCACTGTCTTTTTCTAATTGTCATTTTCTCTTTCATCTTCCACATGAGTTAGTTTGTCAAAAGAACATCAAGAAATTGCATTTGGTAAGTCATTTTATCTCATGTTTGGGTGGGTAAGCCCGTTGGAACTTAGAATTGGATTATGTAGCGGTTGGTTCAAGTTTGAATAAGAAAATTGACTATTATCCTTTTAAAATACGCGGTAGACATCCATAGTTGAAAGTTGCACGCATTCACCAAGGAGAGTACTCATCCCCCAAACAGCTTCCTTCCTCCTGAGACGACCAACAAGCTCATCAGGTGCTCTCACTGAGGATGTAATCGCTTGTCCGCAGCATGCCTTCTTCAGTACTCGATCGATCGCTCTGTTTGTAAGCTTGCAATCCTGTCTGAAGAAGCAATAAACCAGAGGATGGGTTGGAGCCTTAAACTAACAATCTTATTACTTTGTGTGGAAGCAGCGGCATCAGTCACCCCCCTCACAATGCCCGGTTGCCGTGAATATTGCGGGGACGTTAGCATCCCCTATCCATTCGGTGTCGGAGATTCCATCTGTTTCAAAAATCCATATTTCGAGTTGTATTGCAACGAATCCTCCTTTTACCAGCATCCAGTCCTCTTTTTTGGAAAGGGGAGCAACGTACCCATCCTGAATATATCACTAGAATTGGGCTTACTGAAGGTCGATCTCTTGCAGGCTCGCGATTGCTACGACAGGTCGGGTATCAGTGTAGACCGATTTAATCAGTGGTTTGCATTCGCAGAATTTTTCACCTTATCACAGACTCGTAATAAGTTCACAGCCATAGGCTGTGATACCATCGCTTTCATGACGGACTCTGCCGGCGAAAGCTTTACGACTGGTTGTGTTTCTGTCTGCAACAGCCTTGACAACGTGACCGGTGGAGTTTGCTCTGGCATTGGATGCTGCCAGACACCCATTCCCACCGGATTCAGAAATGTGACTATGAGTCTGGGCAGCGTCTTTAATCACACCAACTCCTTTGATTTCAACCCATGCAGTTATGCCTTCTTGGCTGACCAAGAATGGTTCAATTTCTCTAGGTCAGACCTGTCGTCTACCGGGAATAGATTGAGAACCGCTCCGGCGGTGGTTGAGTTTGTCGTCGAGAAGAAGACTTGTGAAGAAGCTGGAAACAAATGTGGCCCCAACAGCAAATGCTCTTATTCCCACGACGGCGCTGGATATCGTTGTCACTGCAACCTAGGTTACCAAGGCAACCCATACCTTCCACAAGGCTGTCAAGGTAATGAATTTTAATTTCTTTGCAATTTTTTAGGTTGGTCAATGCAAAATTTAGGAGAATATATATTTCTATTACAAATGATTTGAGTTATCAAATTTGATGTTTCTATTATAAATATCAACACACAATTCAATGCCTATATTTTTTTAGTGGAATCATCTGTGAATATCAAATCCTGTTTGTCTCAATTGATAGGTAGCTGGTTTGTCCCAATAAAGATTGCCATTCAAATCCTGCTATCATTGACTTAGGGAAGAGAGTTATGTGTAAATATCAAATGGTGTGCATTGTACTATTAAAAAAAGTAAAAGCCCCTATGGGAATATCGGCATTTGACTAATACCAAAACAATATATTTTTTTGAGCAAATTTTTTAAACTATTCTTATGGTTTAACTAATTGATTAATTCTATCTTTAAATTTTTGACAATTGTCAAAAATCTTGTTTTCATTAATGTCCATTAATAAAGAGACAACAAAGACTATTTTAGCTATTATCCTCCAAAATTTCAAAATGAAAGAAGAAAAAGGAAGACTGAGAAAGAGAATAGAGTAATGTTTAAATATCAAATCTCATTATGCGAATTCGAATCTCATTATCATTAACTTTAAGAATAGAGTAATGTCTAAATATCCAATGGTGTGATGCTGTGCTATTAAAAAAAGTAAAACTATTTTTTTTAATAAAACTCTTAATTTGGACACAGGCATTTGATAAATACTCAGAAAAATGTATTTTTTTAATGAAAGTGATTATCTAATATGATGTGATAAAACTATTTTTCAAAAGTTTGTATTACCAATCTGAATTGGTCAACAAAATAATACCAAACACAACCTAAATTAAACTAGACTTCTGAGGGTTCTCTCTTATAACATGGCTAACCGAGGTTTCTCTTTCATGTCTTGTGCTGGATTTGATGATGAAGATACCGACGAGTGTGGAGACATACACAACAATCCGTGCGTGAAAGAAGCCCAATGCATTAACACAAAGGGTAACTACAGCTGCTCTTGTCGACGTGGATATCGTGGTGATGGCAAAGTATATGGAATTGGCTGTATCCGGGGTACTAAAGCATTTCCCATTATGCCGGTTGTTGGAGGTAATTTTCTCTTTTTTCGGTAAATTACAAATACCATGGATAAGTGACAAAGAAACCCTTGAACTTTCATTTACAAATATCCCCTTACCTTGCAACAAATACTTTCTTCATTAGAGTTCCGTGGGTTAGTTTTGAAAAAGATCCTCATTCAGTTGTTTAAATTTTTTATATCCCACTATTACCCTTTTTTTTTATTTGAATGGATTATTAATTGATTAATTTTCTAAATATAATATTCAAGTCTTCTTGGTTAATTTAATAGGTACTTGTGGATTTTTAGATAGATTCAATATTCAGATAAAATGGTAGAGGTTTCTTTCTAATAGATATAACTTTAATGTTCCATTTGGTTTTTTCTTGGCTTATTGGAAAAAAAGGAGTGGATAACTTTTATATTTTAAGATGAAGATAGGCATTTTTGTTAGTAAAATTAAACAAGAATTTAAAGAAACTTGTTTTTTTTCATGTCAATGAAATGATTCGTGTTATTTTAGTTGGTTTTGTTAAAAAAAAATGAAGGTACTTTGTGATCAATTAGGATTAACAGAAAAAGGGCAAGGAAGAGAAAATAAGGAAAGTTCAGGTGGGTATTTTGGAAATTTAACACATGCTATCATATATAACTTAATAGCCAAGGGGTATTAGTTGCAAAGTAAAAGTTCAGGGGGATGTTTGTCACAAATGAAAATTCAAGGGGTGTTCGTCACTGACCTCATTATGCAAGGTCTTTATAATTTACCTTTTTTGAAAGCCAAGACAATTTTCTTATTTCAATTTATAGATCATATACAACACCAATACACAACATACTACTTTTTTTTAAGGTACTGCAATTAGAGCTCGGTTTGGAAAGAGTATAAATACAAATATGTATCGTACAAATGCATATAAAATATAAGGTTTTGCACTCTACATATTTGTATTTATTCTCCTTCCAAACTGAGCCTAGACTGCATTTGGGAAGAGTTTTCTAGGTGTTTGATAATTAAAAATATATTTTTATATTAATAATAATAGAAAATATGGATATTCCAATACATGTTTGCATTTAAACGAGAGCAAATTTTCGCGCTCAAGTTGCTTAATGTAAAGAAACAAAAGTGGATTCCAAACTCGGGTTAGTATATGTACTTATCACATCTAAAAATTAATCATTTAACAAGAAAACAAAATTATCATTATAAATCTAAATCAACTCTGTATTATTCTAAATCAGACATATTTGTATTTGTATTTGTACCGGTCATTTTTATATTTGTATTGCAGCCTTAGGAGCAAATCTATCTCTATATCTCTATATATAAAAGAAACATTTGATTCATCCCCTTTTGTCCAACTATTCAGTACCTATAATACCCGTTCCATTTATACAAAATTTCATTCAACCTTTATATAATCAATTAATAAGTTTATATTCAAACTTTTATGTATTTAAATAACATACCCTTGTTCTTTATCCAATTTATTATTCTATCCTTTCTTTATATCCCAATTTGAGCCATTGGTTCGTCTCCTATTCAGACAATTTCCCATCTTATCCTTACAAACTATTAATTAATTAATAGGTTTATGTTTAAAGTCAAACATGATTTTCAATTGAGTTGGACTAAGCTTGGCTTGGACTAAGGCTATCTACGGTTTCAATTCAGACCCAGCCTGAATTTAGATAAAGCCCAAGATTTTAGGCCCAGACCCAGCGCAAAACCCAAAAATTCAAGCTTTATCTATGTAAACCCTTATTTATAATATAAAAGTTACACCTCTATCCAAGAAAGCATAAATTTAATCCAAAAGATCCCATTATTATGGCATTTCTTTCAAATTATTTTTCCTATAATACCTCAAAAGCCTTAACCAGTTTAAGGGTGTTTACACTCTGATTTGGTTCTATTTGAAAATCTCATACCAAATTAGTAAATTACAATTTAAGAAATTCTCAATCCAAATCAAACTATTTTATTATAGAAATCAAAGTAGACTAAATTGTTCGGTTTGGTTTGGTTTCTAATATGGTTTGGGCCATTTTATTGGGATTAACCCAATTAGAAAGCCCAAATAACATCACACTTATACAAATATGAGTATAATTCAAATATTAAATTGAAATATTAACAAGTGCTACCTACTACTATTATACATTCACACATTCTTAGGAAGGGATGAAAGATCCATCATAAGGATGGCCGAACCCTACAGGAAGGTTGGGCGAAATTTCAAAAATTTCTTTCTCTCCCATGTGGAAATCTAATTCCCTATTTTAGAAAACTACATTTTTAAGGATCAATCTTGAACCTAAACTAGACCAGATCTGAAACCAAAAGGGAGTGAAGGGATATACTTGATACAAAGTAGTAATAACCTCCAATGAAGGTATTCACGCCCAATGATAAATCCAAAGACTGCTTGCACCGAAAATGACACAGTGCAGGATGAAGCAGAACCAGCAGGATGGTTCTTCAGCAAGAACCGAATTCTTCAGCAAGAATCTAATGGAGGGCTAGTGAGCATGACTTCAGATTACCTTTTCTACCAAAAGGTAATATCAAGAACTCTTCTTGATTGCTTCCATAGGTGGAGATCGAACTGGTATGGCGGCAAGAGCAGGAGAGAAGGAGACAGTGCAGTTAGACTGTGTTGTCTCTCTCTGGAAATTAGCAGTCACTTAGATGATTTCTGTTGTGTAGTAAGGGTTTGCCCTGCTCTCCTATTTATAGCCTTAAAGAGAGGTTCTCCTAATCCCATTAGGAGTTTCTTAATCCACAATGATCAAACACTATCTGACAAAAGAGGACCTCCCCCTCGGTTTCAAGAGAGGACTTACACTTAATCCTAATCCTATTACCCCATTACCCTCAAATGGTCTTATACTTAACCTCTCAGCCCATAATGATCAAACACTGTCCGACAAGAGATGACCTCTCTCTCGGCTGCAAGGTATAGTGTTGCACTCTCTACTCACATAGATCCCGGGAATTAAAACATTTTGCAAACATTTTGAAATCATAATATATATATATATATATATATATATATATGTATGTATGTATGTATATCTCTATATAAATATATATTTTGCAAAACAAATTTAAACGGTTGAAATCAACTGCCGACAGTTTAGGTTTCCATCAGAGAGAGTGCATCCCCGATCATTCTCTTTGTCCGACAATGGGGCTGATCTTGTCACTATGATCACCCACTCAGATGAATTTTTTGACTGTCCCAACATACCCAGGTTTTGACCCCCTCTAAGGATCTCACTGATTGGCATAGTAAAGACAACCCAACCCGACACCTAGTGTAGTATCATAGTCAAGTCTAGGGGTTAGGTGTAACATTCCAGTTTTGCCTATCTGCCTCCAAGGTCTAGGGTAATATTGGAATTCTGGTCTAGTTCGGGGTTTCAAGAAAACCCACACTACATGTACCTCAGGTCTTTCCCTTGCAGATGAGATAAACCACCCCAACCAACTTGGCGGCACATCAGTGTTAGCCTTGGCAAGATAATTCTTCCCAGATCTATCCAACGGCTATGAAGATTCTAAAATAACACGAGTCTGACATGTGTCCAGTTTAAGGGTATTACAGAGAAACACACCATAATAGCATGAATCAAATATGTACTTTATTCATTTACATTAAATGTCATAATGTACATCATTCTAATTAGAGCTAAGGGCATACACTGTCTAATAGCTCCCACTTGCACTTAGGTCCAATCGGGTAAAAGCTGGAGTCCTAGACTTTCCACGTGTTTCTCAAACACTTTATGTGTCAGTGGCTTAATCAATGGGTCTGCCACATTCTCCGCTGATGCTACTTTTTAACATCAATCTCCCGTAGATCTAGTGTTGTCACACAACAGTGGAATGGGTGATGTGTTGAATTCCAAATTCCAGAATGAACACCTTCATTCATTAGGCAATCTCACTTATGGTAATGTGTTCGATTTTGGTTGTGGACTGTTATTCTTACTGCTCAGGACCCCTGTTTGCGGATTTTTCAGCAAACAACACACGATCTTATCGTGAAGATATAATTAGATGTAGATTTTCTATCGTCTGGATCTGACTAAAAATCAGCATCAGTATACCCCTGGATCTATAGTGAACTACCATCGAATACCAAACAAAACTCTTTTGTCTTTCGAAGGTATTTTATTATGTTTTTCATAACAGTCCAATGCTCCTGCCCTAGGTTTGACTGGAATTTGCTTACCACACTCACTGCTTGAGAGATGTCAGGATGAGTGCACAGCATGGCATACATGATGCTCATCATGGCTAAGGCATAGGAAACGTCTTTCATGCCCTCAATCTCTTTGGGAGTCTTAGGAGACATACCCTTGGAGAGAGTGACTCCATGCCTAAAAGGAACATTTCCTTTCTTGGAGTTCTCCATGCTGAATCTCTTGACTATTTTGACAATGTAAGCAGATTGAGATAATCCTATAATCCTCTTCAATCTATCTCTATAGAGTCGAAGACCCAGTATATAGGAGGCTTTTCCAAGATCTTTCATGGAGAATTGCTGCGAAAGCCATACTTTCACCATAGTCAACATTCCTACATCCTTCTCAATGAGTAAAATTCCATCTACATATAGAACCAGGAATGTAACCTTATCCCCACTGGATTTCCTATAAACACAGGGTTCATCCGGGTTTTGCTCAAAGTCAAATTGTTTGATGGTAGAGTCAAACCGGATGTTCCAACTCCTAGAAGCTTGCTTAATTTCATATATGAATCGGTTTAGTTTACATACCATGTGTTCCTGACCGGTAGCTATAAAACCTTGCGGTTGCTGCATATAGATATCTTCACTAAGATCTCCATTTAGGAACGCAGTTTTGACATCCATTTGCCAAATCTCATAATCATGGTACACTGCTACAGGTAGGAGGATCCTAATGGATTTATGCATGGCCACTGGCGAAAAGGTTTCCTCATAATTGATTCCTTCTTTCTGAGTGTACCATTTTGCCAGAAGACGAGCCTTGTAGGTCTCAACCTTACCATCGGGGCCCTTCTTCCTCTTATAGATCCATTTGCAACCAATTGCTTTTACCCCAAGGGGCGAATCTACTAGAGTCCAAACTTTATTGGTCTCCATTGAGTCCATCTCAGCTCTCATGGCATCTACCCACTTCAAGGAATCTATGTCCAACATAGTTTCCATACAAGTCACGAGATCCTCCTCACTGGTCGTGGCTTCCACCAAGTAACTTTATTGGTCATAGACGAAACGAACTGGAGGCTTGGAAACCCGAGTAGATCTCCTAGGTTGGTCATTAACTGGATCTTGTGGGACATCTCCCACTACCCCTGAGCTCTCCTCATCAAGAACAACTTCATGACGATGATTGTTCAGGATGTAATCATTTTCCAAGAAATGGGCATTTCAACTATAGAACACATTCTGTTCTCCTAGGTCATAGAATAAGTAACCCATCGAGCCTTTGGGGTAGCCTATGAATAGGCAATGACTGATCTTGGATTCTAATTTGTCCGCACTCGTTCTTTTAACATGTATCGGACAACCCTAAATTTTCAAGTGTCTTACACTTGGTTTCTTACCAGTCCAAAGCTCATAGGGAGTCTTTGGAACTGATTTGATTGGAACTCGATTCAGCACGTATATCGCAGTCTCTAATGCGTAACCCCAAAAGGATGTGGGTAATTCTAAGTGTACGAGAAGTGATTGGACCATATTCAATAAAGTTTGGTTCCTCCACTCTGACACACCGTTTAGCTATGGTGTAGCAGGTGGAGCTAGATGTGATATTATCCCATTGTCCTTTAAGTAGTCCCTGAATTCGTTAGAGAGATACTCGCCACATCGATCTGATCGAAGGGTCTTAATTTCTCTCCCTAACTATTTCTTGACTTCATGTCTGAATTCTTTGAACTTTTCAAATGATTCATTCTTATGTCTCATTAGGTACACGTAACCATACCATTAGTAATCATCGGTAAAGGTTATGAAATAAATATGTTGGTTACGTGTCCTAACATTCAGGGGACCACATACATCAGTATGTATAAGGTCAAGTGTGCTTGTACATCTTTCAGGCTTACCGTTAAATGGCTGTTTCGTCATCTTACCCTTAAGGCAAGGTTCACAAGTTGGAAGATCTTCTACAGTTAGAAAATCCAAAGGACCATCTTTTACCAACCTTGTGATACGATTATATTAAAGTGGCCAAGTTGGTAATGCCAGAGGCATGTGGGATTCACTGTATCACAGGTCCTCTTCTGGGGGATTATTTCTGACGTAGTTTCGGTTATATTTGTTTATAGAGAAGGATGGATAACATAGAGACCATTCTCAAGTTCTCAGTATGCGAGGAATTTGTTATTCCGTTTAATAGTAATCATATTACTAAATAAGATAGAATAACCATCCATGCACAATTTTGAGACATAAATCAAATTTCTTCTTAAATTTGGTACGAAAAGATAATCTTTTAGTACAATAATTTTTTCTCTGAAAACTAGTTCTACAGCTCCTATGGCTATAGCTGCAACTTTTGCAGAAGTCCCCAAGTAGAGCGTCACTTCTTCGTCACTCAGTCTTCTGCTTATCTTGAACCCCTGCAGTGAGTTACATGCATGAGTTGAAGCCCCCAGAGTCAATACACCAGGAAGTATAAGTGACCAACAAATTGGTCTCTATGATAAAAGATTTGAAATTACCTTTTTCTTAGTCTCTAGAAATTGAGGACAATTCCTCTTCCAGTGGCCAGCCAGTTTGCAGAAGTGACAAGCATCTGATGCTTTGTCCTTCCTCTGCCTTTTGATCTTGCTAACTTTTTTCTGAGGCTTCTTCTTTGCCTTCCTCTTCTTCTTGCCTGATTTGCCAGTTTCAACAAGCATGGCAATGGGCTCATCCTTCTTTATCAGTTCCTCGACCCTCTGCAACATATTGCTGAGTTTTTGGATGCTAACATTTAGCTTGTTCATGTTGTAGTTCATGATGAACTGATTAAAGGAAGGAGGTTAAGAATTTAGGATGGCATCAACCTTGGTGACATGATCAAGCCCGGATCCAAGAGCCTCAAGTTCATTGATGTATCCCATCATCTTAAGACAATGGTCATGAACTTGCTGGTTCTTGGACATTTGCGGGGTCATAAACTGTTTCAACACCTGACGAGTAGAACAATTATGCTCCTCATACATCGTCCTCAGACTATCCAAGATATCTATGGACAATTCGATCTGATTGAGCTATCGCTGTATCGGATTATCCAAGGAGGCTATGATGTAACATCAGACAAGAGAATTTTTCTCTTCCATTCTTGATAATCCCTCCTACGGGCCTCAGAAGCCCTATCACCTGGACGTTCCGGGGCAGGGTTTTTAGCTACCTTGTCCAATTTCTCGGACGTTAGGATTAGCATAAGGTTATGGTACTAGTCAGCGTAATTAGGGCCCTTAAATTTGTTGTCGTCCAGCAATTTAGCGAATTGTCCGTTTGCCATTTCTAATAAAGGCAAAACAAATATTAGTCCACAACCTTATTTGATTCATGTTATTTACATAGATATGACTTTTAATCTATGTTCCATTTCCATTTATTCATCTCTAAGATTTCCCTCCTATCTCAGTGACGGAGACTGCGAATTATGTCTCTAAAAATGTGGGCAATCACATAGGGTGCATGGAGCCAACTGTTTCAGCTGCATAACCCCACCACCTTTTTGTGAAGGCTCATATCCACTCATGTTATGAGCTTTCCCTTTGGCCTCTGTCAGACAAGGTTCATTACCATTTTAGGTTAAACCTTTCTGTCCAGTGAGTGTTCACCCATCATGTTCATGAAAGCCAATGTACCATGAGAGAGTTCCATTTTAGGATAGGTCCCTCCCACATTGGTCTATGACGCCCCTATCATCTCATGAAACATTCCAACAGATCCAACAGCAAATGGATAGCCCAATTTTATGGTGTGTTTCCTCATTACTGAAGGACCCATCATCATGTTAATGATGGAATGCCTTTAGAGAGTTCATCATATGAATCTTCCTATCACATGCACTCATATTTCAGTGGAGGGAACGATATATTATGCCTAGTTTAATTTAGGTCAAACCAAAGTGGCTCCCACTGACTTTCATAAAGCCAGATTTAGATAGCCCTAAACGGCTAGGGTTCCGCACGATTCCTCTTCGGAAAGACGCTGGAGTGGGGCTCACCATAAAGGAAAATCATCCAATGATCTTAAGGACACTATGGCAATGGTGTGCATTCGGCCATGGTGTGCGCAAGAGCCACTATCGTTTCAGTATGGGTCAAGTACTTATGGCCCATAAACGTTGCATATCACACATCCTTACATCACATGCATGAACAACATAATTGATCCAATCAATTAAATAATTGTAAAACCTATAACTAAAGCCCATAAATTTTCATAATATTACTGATTAATATTATCTAGGTATGCAATTCAGCCCATATAGATTTTATGCTGAAATGGGCTAAAGTAGTTTTAACATATTAAAACTGGGTTTTATAGGTATAGGATGAATTGCATCTTGCAATTAACCATCAACTTTTGGACCCATGAGTGAAAAATTAGGGCTAAGAACACCCCATTAAACCATAGATTCGGTCCAATCTGGTTTGAATGGGTCTAAGGTTTGATTTTTAATTCAAGATTTAATTCAAGAACATGATCTAAAATTAAATTACTGATACAAGACATTCAAGAATCAATAAGGGGGGCTGTTCGTAGGACTGCTACCCTACAAAACAGAAGTTAGATCATAGCAAGCAGTTTCCAAAGCTGCAAATCGGAAATGGCCGAACCCTAATCTGCGAAATTCTCCTCGTGCTTTCTGCTTCAACTTTGAATGGAATAAAATACAAAACCTAATTTCTATTAATATTACATCAAAATTGAATTCCTATACATTCTGTCTAAAAATTAAAAAAAAATTAATTACAGACCAAGAATGAAAAAGAACAGCAGGTGCACAAATTTCTCGCCATTAAAGATTTCGATCTCCACTGTACGAACAACCCAAAAATCAAGAAAAATATGTAGAATAATTCTAAATATAATTCAGACTTATAAATATTTAATTTCAAATCAATCGCCCAAAATCTGGGAACAAATTTCCCAGAAAACGCTAATTTGTGCAAATCGGGTAGAACGCTTTCTGCCCATTTGCGCAGATCCAGATTTGGTTAATTTTGGTTCAAGATTTGAACCTAGCTCTGATACCACTGGAGGGATGAGAGATCCATCATATGGATGGCCGAACCCTGCAGGAAGGTTGGTCGAAATTTCAAAAATTTCTCTCTCTCCCATGTGGGAATCGAATTCCCTATTTTAGAAAATTGCATTTTCAAGGATCAATCTTGAACCTAACCAGACTAGATCTGAAACCAAAAGGGAGTTGAGCATATACCTGATACCAAGTAGTAATAAATTATAATGAAGGTGTTCACTCCCAAGGATAGATCCAAAGACTGCTTCCACCGAAGATGACACGGTGTAGGATGAAGCAGAATCAGCAGGATGGTTCTTCAACAAGAACCGAATTCTTCAGCAAGAATCTGATGGAGGGCTTGTGAGCACGACTTTAGATTACCTTTTCTGCCAAAAGGTAATACCAAGAACTCTTCTTGATCGCTCCCACAGGTGGAGATCGAACTGGTATGGCGGTAAGAGCAGGAGAAAAGGAGACAGTGCAGTCAGACTGTGTTGTCTCTCTCTGGAAATCAGCAGTCACTCAGATGATTTCTGTTGTGTACTAAGGGTTCGCCCTGCTCTCCTATTTATAGCCTTAAAGAGAGGTTCTCCTAATTCCATTAGGAGTTTCTTAATTCAAATCTTGTATTTGGATCTGGACTCTCTTTAAGAGATAAGGATAATCCCTTATCTTATCTACAGATAAAGATAAGCCCTCCTAATCTAATTAGGAGTTTCCTGATCCAAATCTTTATTTAGATTTGAACTCTCTAAGTGGATAGGGATAATCCCTTATCCTATCTGCTGATCTAAATCCCATAATCACCCTTTTTAATTAATCTCATTAAGCCAATTCGAATTGGGATTTAGGCCCATTAAGTCTATCTACTCACTTAGCCTCCTAGCTGCTGCCTAGTTGGTTATCCTTGTATGGCGTGGGACCCAAACATTGATCTACATATCAACAACATGGGTTCAGCCTAACCTCTATTACAAGGCCTGGCCGAATTCACTGTAGGAGACAATGAGCCCCTGAGTCCATCACCATGGGCTCTTAATGGGCCCAATATTTACACTAAATGGTCCTTGGGGCAAACCACCTTATAAAAACCCAAGGACTGTGGGAAGATGCATGATTAGCCCATCAGGTATTACCCTCAAATGATCTTACACTTAACCTCTCAGCCCATAATTATCAAACACTATCCAGCAAGAGAGGACCTCTCCCTCGGCTGCAAGGTATAGTGCTACACTCTCTACTCACATGGATTCTGGGAATTAAAACCTTTTGCAAACATTTTGAAACCATAATATATATTTGTATATCTCTATATAAATATATTTTGCAAAACAAATTTCAACAGTTGAAATCAACTGTCGGTAGTTTAGGTTTCCATCAGAGAGAGTGCATCTCCGATCATTCCCTTTGTCCATCAAAGGGGCTGATCCTATCACTATGATCACCCACTCAAATGAATTCTCGGATTGTCCCAACAAACCCAGGTTTTGGCCCCCTCTAAGGATCTCATTGATTGGCATATCAAAGACAACCCAACCCGACACCTAGTGTAGTATCATAATCGAGTCTAGGGGTCAGGTGTAATATTCCAGTTTTGCCTATCTATCTCCAAGGTTCAGGGCAATGTTGGAATTCTGGTATGGTTCAGGGTTTCAAGAAAACCCACACTGCATGTACCTCAGGTCTTATCCTGGCAGCTGGGACAAGCAACCCCAACCAACTTGGCGACACATTAGTGTCAGCCTTAGCAGGATAAATCTCCCAAATCTATCCAATGGCTATGAAGATTCTAAACTAACTCGAGTCTCATATGTATCAAATTTAAAGGTATTACAGAGAAACACACCATAATAACATGAATCAAATATGTACTTTATTTATTTACATTAATTGGCATAATATACATCATTCTGATTGGAGTTAAGGGTATACACTGTCTAATATCTCATACATAAAAAGTTCTTTGGGAATCAAATACATAAACAAAAATTAATCATGTATGGAATGTTTATATAATTATGAGTTATGAAATATGTTTAAATATTAAATGAATGCATACATATGCATGTATCTTATATACACTAATAAATATATTTTTAATAATTTAATTTCTGAAATTCAGAAAATCAGACCAAACCAAAAAAAAAGAATTACGGTCTAAGAAATTCTCAGACCAAACTAAATTGATTTTTAAGGCCAAACCAGACCAAACTGCCAATTACAGTTTTGTTCAGTGCAACTTGGTGGTCTGGACCATATAATGGACACCCCTAAACCAGATCAAGTCACTAAAGGGCAGATAAAGGTCTGAGCCGGGTTCTAGAAGTTAAGCAACTATAAAGCATTTGTGCATGCATGGTGTGATTCAGAGAGGCAGGGCTTAGACATTTGCTTCAACCAAACCCAAAAGTTGAGTTAGGTTAAAGGTCAAGTTAGGATTAAACCAAACTTTGAGTTGGGTTGGAATTGAAGCCTCAGGCAACTCAACTTAATACAATCTTAGTTGACGTGTCTCTTCAAACTACTGTTGATTTATATACTAGTAATTTTCTTCCCAGGTACTGGTCTAAGCATTCTCTTTCTACTTGCTTGTGGCTCTTTGTTATATTACACAATCAAGAAAAGAAAGCTTATCAAACTTCGACAGAAGTTCTTTCAACAAAATGGTGGTTTATTACTGCAACAACAGATCTCGTCGCGTAGAGGTGTTTCAGATATTGCCAAGATCTTTAGTGAAGAAGACCTTAAGAAGGCAACAAACAATTTTGATGAAAGTCATATCATTGGTCAAGGAGGTTATGGCAGGGTTTACAAAGGAATTCTACCAGATAAAAGAGTAGTTGCCATTAAGAAGTCTAAAATAATGGACCAGAGCCAAATTTTACAATTTATAAATGAGGTTGACATCCTTTCTCAAATCAACCATAGAAATGTGGTGAAGCTGTTGGGTTGTTGTTTTGAGACAGAGGTGCCCTTGTTAGTCTACGAATTCATCTCCAACGGAACCCTTTACCAGCACCTCCATAATGAGGATCACGCATCGCCTATTCCATGGGAAAAACGCTTGAGAATTGCAGCTGAAACTGCAGGAGCATTAGCTTATTTGCATTCTGCACATTCCATACCAGTTCTTCATAGAGATATGAAGACTGCTAACATATTGTTGGATGATAATTATATCGCAAAAGTTTCAGATTTTGGAGCTTCGAGGTTGGTTCCTATGGATCAAACTCAAATGACTACACTGGTTCAAGGGACATTAGGTTATTTGGATCCAGAATGTTTTCATACAGGTCAATTAACAGATAAAAGTGATGTTTATAGTTTTGGTGTTGTGCTTGCGGAGCTATTAACTGGAGAAGAACCACTATCACCAGAGAGGCCCCCAGAACATAAAAGTTTAGCGATGTATTTCCTTTCTTCAATCAAAGAGAACCGTCTCTTTGAAATACTTGAGAATGAAGTTCTGAATGAGGGAAACAGAGAGCAATTAATGGCTGTTGCTATGCTTGCAAAGAGATGCCTAAAACTGAAAGGCGAAGAAAGGCCTACAATGAAAGAAGTGGCAGCAGAGCTTGAAGGGTTGAGAAAGATCCAACAGCATCCATGGGTACAAGGAAATCAAGAGGAAACTGAATATTTGCTGGGTGAACCATCAAGCTATTCAATTGATAATGGCAATGCAACAGGTCAGGAAAGCTTGGGGAATGACTTCATATTAGAAATTGATATTGCACGCTAAGAATTTAACACAATGTCTTGCAAAATTTGTATGTTATTTTATGTGTCAACTGTCAACCCTTGAATGATTAGTGCTTATGGGAATGTAATCAAAAGTGTAAATTTTACTGCTTGAAATACTAGAGAATGCAAAATTATCTCTTAATTGCATACGAATAAATTATGTCTCCCTTTGTTAATTTGCTATGCAATATTTTTCTTTTTCAGTTTTTCTTTAGTAATACAAATGCAAGAAAACATATATCACAAAAATTTTACTTTATCAGCTTTAAGTTTTATTTTATCTGGTGTAAATTCCACTGTAGGAAAATCAAAGTAAAAATTAGGATTAGTTTAGGAGATCAGAGTGATACAAATATGCTCAGGATTAGAAATACAAATATGGACTGTATGCAAGATTTTGCATTGAGTATATTTGTCTTTATATTCTTCCCAAACAGATCCAAGCTAGACAAAAACAAATCAGAACTTTTAGTCAAATCACTTGCATTCCCATACTTTTCCGCACTTGTAATGTTACTAATGTAAAGATGGGTCTGCTACTAAGGTCATTAAGTTAGCTTCCCTAAATTAAATGACCCAATAACCGGTCCACGTGGCAACCTATTTTGTCGAAGAAAGACCTCCAATAGAATAAAGATCCGAAGCTGGGTGAAAGAAGCCATGATCAAGGCTCTCATATCATTTAATGAAATTTAACCTTAGCGAAAAAATAAAGAGATCGAACAAAGGTAGAAAGAGGAAGAGAGAAGTTGAATAAGAAAATAATCTCTGATTCCATTACTTATCGATCTGATCTCTAGACTACTTATAGACAAGTACAAAAGCAACAGTGTACCCAATAAAGATAGGCTTGAACTCTATCATTTCTTCTGTTCATGTTCTACTCGAATCGGGTAGATGAGTTCTATTCGGACTGGACACTCTCCATGATATTATTATGATTCATTTAGTCTACGAAATTCAATTTAAACATTTTAACTTAAGGATTGTATTTACAAATTAACCAGGACCGATGAGTCTTCTAAATACAAAGATTTTCATAATTTATTTTAGGGGTAGGAATGAGCCACAAGTATGGAGCCTCCACACAAACTCTCAGCCACAGAAATTGGTCATCCACCCAAAGCAAATTTTCTAACTTACCGACATTTAAAGATTATGCAACTCAATTAGGATTGAGATGACTTCTGTCTCTTTCAAGATGGATGATATGTTTACATCGAAACTGTTCATCAAAGATGATGTATCGTTGGAAATAGTCAAACCGCCAAGGATGTCATTAATGTTTATCGTTGGAAATACATAATAGATTCATTGAAGTTTTCTTCTATCTCTTCCTCTGTAGGGAGCAGATGCAATTAATGTTTATAAAATAAGCTATTCTTGGGCCATGTAATTAAAGCGGATGTCATTAATTAAAACCAATTTGTAGATTTTTCATCACCAAACACTATATAAATTATTATTATTATTGGAAAAATTTATTAATGAACGAAATTAATGAGAAGATAATTTCACTTATGCGCTAAAATTCTAATTCAAATTTAAAATTATGAATTAAGTATATGAATAATTAATTAATTAATGAGAGAAATTGCACTTAGATATAGGAGTAAATATAAAATTAATGAAAGATAATTCATCTCTAAACATAATTTAATGAAATTAATGAGAGAGAAGGTGACTTATATCAGGTTGTATCAGTTGATACATACCGATACATACAAAAAGGAACGCTATAGATAATTTTTATATGTTCCATTTATCGGACATGTACCGAAACTATACATATTGGCTACGGTCCAATACGTTGCAAAATTTTGAACCTTGCTCCCAGTCTTTCTCTTTGTTCAGATCAAAAGGGAATCAATGTGTGTAGGGTTATTTTGTTGGTCATAAGACTGCTTTTGTTAATGGTAACTAATTGTGATTTGATGGAAAGTTAATTTTAGATTAAAAAAAGTGATTTTAACTGTTCACTCTACCCCTAGAAATCTCAGCTCCACCTTAGGGGTAGAATGAATCCTGACCGTGGATTGATGCCAAATCCACAAACAGGATGCTGTTTATAGGGGGGTTACTAGTAGATTAGGAGGTGGCTGTAATTTTAGATTTTGAAGGAGAATACAGCCAACTTATCCTTAAAAAAATATTTTCTGACATAAGGGTTTTGGAGGTTTTGAAAGTGAAGATGAGTTAAAGAGAATTGAGAAAAAGTAATGAGGAATTATAGACAGTTGGTTGATTCTCATCGATCAAGAATCGTATGTTATATTTTTAGATTTATGTGGGTTTTCCTGAAAATAACTTTTCCACTTAAGTGGATAAATAACTTTTCCCCTTCATCTTCTAAGTGGATAAATAACTCTTTCATCTGATTAGGTGAAAATTGCTTAATGGTCATTATCATATTTAGGTGAAAAATAAAAAAAACATGAACAATTACTAGGATAAAAAAACACTTTCCGAGATAAATAACTCAACGAATTCTGCGACTGAATGATATGTGCGTAGAAAATTTTCTTGCAGGTGAGACAAAAGATTCGGATTCGGACTCTTTAGTTGATGGTATGAAAGACAAAAACTAATGAATACACAATCAGACGGAGAGAGAGGAGAGAAATTTTCCATTAACAATGTTTATTAATGACAATGGTATACATCCCACACCATTAACACACCTTTATTTGTGAATCACCGATAGAGTTGAAACAAAGAACAAGACTTCTATGTATAGAGATACAAATCACAATCCATCACATGATGCTACAGAACGTAGCGACTGCTGTATGAATTACAACATGACGAAGAACAGATTTTGCAACAACTACAGCTATCTTTTTTCCGGACGCATTGCTCTGCAACTGCAAAGAAAGTGAAGCAAATATGAAAGCATTACAAAGACCAAGTATTGATTAACAAATGAGAATATAAATAGGCTAAAGTATTTTGAGCTTACCTCGGTAGAGCTTTTCTTTTCTATTTTATTTCTCAAGAGTTGCAGTGCCGCAAAGTTATCGACAAATTTTTTATGGTTTTCATGGCGACCTTTCTTAGAAGCATAACAGTCGCAGCAAAGGTTATACTCATCTAGACTTCTGTCACAGAAGCATTCCATGCATGTAAAGTATATTTCCTTTATCAATATTCCGCACCCGCCGCAGATTACTAATCTTGCTGTCGAGATGTAAAAGAAGACAATGGCTTCGTCGAAATCTAGGAACCCATTGTTGTCCCTATCCAATTCTTCAAATAATTTTGAGTAATTATTATTATTATTACCGTACTTCTCTCCGACTAGGTATTCTTTGAACTCCGTTATGCTGATCTTCCCATCTTCATTCCGATCCATAGAATTGAATTGATCCTGAGCCATCTGCTTAATCTCAGGCGGGCTGTCTCTATAATAGCACAAGGCAGCCACTCGTATCTCTTCCATCTCTCTCTCTCTCTCTCTGCGTTTATGCATGTTTGTCCCCCTGTTCCTTATTTATAATGTATAATGGGTAAAAATGATTTTCAATTTATTATCTATCTGCCGACTTGAGCCAAGTGGAACTTATCTCCCGACTTTTCTTAGAATCCAATTAAAGTTGCTGGAAAATAATAGTAAAACTGTAAAATTCTAAAATTTGATTTCAATAAAAATATGGCTGAGAGAGAGAGAGAGATTATATTCATACAGCTTACCTAATCGAGTGTGTCTCTAAAGAATCATATAAAAACAAGGATAAGCACTGACACACACACAGACGCAGAGAGATGGAGCAGATACGCAAAGTAGCTCTAGCTTATTACAAGGAGAGTTCAGATGAGACTAAAGAGCATGTTAAAAAGCTTTTCAAAAAGATAGATGCGGACGGAAATAGAAAGGTGAGTCTCGATGAGTTCAATGAGTACTGCAGGAGAAAGAGTAAAAAGTTGCCAAAGCACTGCTTCAATGAACTAGACAAGAACGGAGACGGCTTCCTAGACTTCGAGGAAATCATCGTTTTCTTTTACATCATTCAGACGAGGACAATATCATGCTCTGGATGTGGTTCGTTGGTAATGGGTATGTATTTCACATGCGCCATTTGCTTCTACACTGAGACTTCCGTCAACCACAATCTTTGTTGCAGCTGCCACCAATCTGGTAAATCTGCTGGCTGTGAGCACAGCAACCTGGTTGACAACTATGCTCTCCTCCAGGGCATAAAAACTACGGTTAAAACCAAAAAGGTAGACCGTCCGTTATGTCTTGTCTCTTGTCTCTACTTCAGATTAAAATTCATTTCCATGCATGATTCTTTTCCTTTCTCAGATGCCTCCTTTCGTTTCTGAGATTGCGGACAAAGCTGGGGAATTCGTTGTTGAAAAGATAGAGGAATGGGCAGCCGAAACACTACAAGACAAATCTGAGGATCTACTTGACGCAGTCGACGACGCAATTGAAGCAGTAGATGATCTACTTGACGCACTGGACAATGCCTGTATCTTCATGTGATGTGTGATGGGTGGTAATTTGGATCAACATCTCTCTGGTGTAGGTTTGTTGTGTTTATTGCAAAACCCTTGAATGGATTTCTGTAATAAATAACACCGAAATGGTGAATTACTGTCGTGCATGACAAAGCTAATAAATTAAAATCACCTTTGGACCTCTCTAGTGCAATTGGTTTCTCCCTCGATCGCCATTATTTTAATAAAGGTTTTGCACTTTTTATCTTGGAAAATTAAAACATGGGTGGTAAAGGTTCACTTAAAATCATCTGGAGGCAACGAGATAACAGACATTTTCGGTCCACCATTCATAATTTGCAAGGTCTCTTTAAATTAGATCTTGCAATTTTTTTAGAAGGCCTTAGATCTTGCCTTCAAATGGAAAAGTGATTATAGAAAGAATTCTCCATCCTGCTTCGCATCCATCATCTCTCTCTCCCTATGTGTTTATTCCTTCATCTTCTTTCTTTTGGATCTCTAGAACGATGAAACTCTATGACATTTTCAATTAATGGCATCCATCTAAGTTCAACTCAAGTATTATTTTTTGGGTCGGGTTATGCTTAGTTTATCCAATCAAGCACAATCTAAGTTGAGCTTTAGTGAAAATGGCCAATTTTCTATTCTCTAGATATATTTGTATTACTTTTTATCATCTTAATGCTATTTTTTATTCATCTTTTTGAATTTTTTTTATTAATTTTTATTGATTTGTATTATTTTTAAGTAAAATTATAAAAAAATCCAATTATAACAATTAAATAAACCACCTGTGTGTTTTGACCCTAATAAAGTCCTCCCCTATAGTTTTGAGGGAAAAAGTGCAAATACCTCCTTTCTATTCGCTTTTAAAAGTTGCCAAAATACCCTTATCATTGTTAATGCATTATCATACATAATTTAAAGTTTCAAATTTACCTGCCACTAATTTATTTTGCCAAACAACTTTTTAAAGAATAATTCTCCTTACGCTTCTTGGACAAAGCAAGATAAAAAGGTTGAAGTGAAGTAAAATTAATGCATTACATCAATATTTTTTATTTGGAATTCAAATGGAATATAAATGGATTATAATTACAGTTCAATGCAAATACATCTAATATATATAAAATGATAGTAAACTCAAAAGGGTATATATATAATGTATTTTATGCAATTTAAACAATAATGGAGATAAGAGAGAATTAGTGCCATGAGTTATTGAATGAGAGAATTAATGGTGTATTAATGAGGGGTGTTAAACGTTGTAAAGGCGATTGATCAGTTGAGTTATTTTGTTAAATCTTAAAATTAAAAAATAAAATAAACAAAAAAAAAGATATATATATATATATATATATATATATATATATATATATATATATAGATGCCCTCTTTGTGCTCTATTACCCCAATGGATCAATTGTAGAGTAAGTGTAAGATTCCCTCTAGAAGCCCATGGAGTTTCCATTTGGCATGACTTATCTCCCTTTTTCCTCTCATTTTTATTAGGAAATTAACTATCCCCCACTTTCAACTAAATTATCTTTGACCAACTCGAGTTTTATTGGTCAATGTTTTAAAAACTAACCAAGAGGCCAAACCGGTTTTGCATCTGGATCACGGTTAATGGTTCAATTGTCTAGGCCGAATGGGTAAGACCGTTCCACATCAACACTCTATATAAATGTGTATATATGTGTGTGTGTGTGTGTGTGTGTGTGTGTGTGTGTGTGTGTGCAAATACATATTTTATTAATAAATAGTGTATAATTATGTTTTACATATAATATATGTATTATCTTATATTTTATTTATATTTTTTTAATCTAGTTTTAATTTTTTGGTTTATAAAAGATGCTAAAAATTGCGATTGGAGTGCAAAGTTATGGCCTCTAAAAGATTGCACATGCATTAAATATGCAACCCGCAACTTAGTGATGGTTGAACCCTCCAAGTCAGCGGTTTTTGACTGAAGGGTGGGTTTCAATAGAAGTAAACCTAGAATCAAGGACGGATGCTTTTTTGATTGGTTCAACCAGTCGAGTGATGGTTCAAGAAGTTTAATTGGTGAGGTAAATGGCAAGTATAAAACATTGGTATCGCTTTGGGTTGGTTTTCAGTTTGGTTGGGCAGTTCAAAAGATTTAAACTTTCAAAATTAAATTTAGAAATTAAATTAAATTTAAAAAATTAAAATATAAATTAAATTAAAGAATAAGTTTACAAATTTAAATTTATAGTATAAAATAGTTTAAACTAAGAAATATGGAAAATTTTCCACTTTTCAGTATTTAAAAATTTATATTTGAAATATAAAACATTAATATATATTTATGATCGAGTCAGCTCGATTTTAGTCAGTTTACAAGTAGCCAAATCAAAACTTACCCGACTTGGCCAGGTTGGGGAATTGTTGAACTGATGCTGACCGAAAATACTAGAAATTGACCAAATCAGGTCAAGTTGGGTCAATTTGGTCAGTTTCATCGATTTTATAAACAACCTTAGCTGAAATTTATTATTGTTATTTTTGTATTACACAAACTTATTAAAAATAGTATGTTTATCTTGAAAAGACAATGTGGCAATTTATCTTAGCTGCTTTTGGATTTGACCATGCTCAATCTGGATGCTCTTACTTGTAAGGCAGTTCAGACGTCAATTGCCAAGTGGATCGTCCAAACTACAAAAGAAAGAGATCAGAGAACACAGGAATGAATTGGCCCTCGGGCTTTATCAAAAAAAAAAAAAAATTAAATTCGATCAGAAATTTGTTTTCATTCTTGTGAAATCGACTTCCCAAGAAAGATAGAAATCCAAGGTTCCATTTCAAAGTCGGGCTTTATAAGCATTACTTGAGTCCCATCCAAGGCCCAACCCATTGAAGGTGTTACATTTTAGTTTGCATTCTGAGCCTAGAATTGTAAGGCCCAACCCATTAATGGACATGCATGTTGGACGGGATCCGGAAAAGAACAAGTGAGTTGACTGTAGGGCTCAGATAAGAAATCCTGATCTATATCGTGATGGGATTCAGTCACTGTAAGGCCCGTTCGAACAACCATCATAATTTTGTATTGGTATTATCTTCCCATAAAATAAAGCATAAAAGCATAGGAATGTTCCCGATGTAAGGTTGAAAAGGTTGTTCGAACAGTATTCAACAAATGGTATTATTTGAAAAGTCAAATGTACTTACGTATCTTCATAAAAATGGGGTCGGTGGGAACAAACTGGGATAGTGCGCTCCCAAAAACCAGTTAAACAAATGGAGAAAAGAGAAGAAAAAGAAAAGATAAATTAAAAGATAAATTCTGACATAATAATCTGGGTTTCATGCGCCATCCAATCTGCAGTCTGGTGAAACGATTGAACCAAAGATACTATAGTGTTATAACCCCGCTGAAACAACTGAACCAAAGCGTTAGATTTATTGTGATGGCTCCATCCTGATTTAGATGAAATGAGTTTTTTGTGGGGTGGCTGCAGTATGTCTAATAGCCCCATGCTAAGACATTGTCTTAGCAAAAAATGAATTCGAATAAAAAGCGAGTCTCTCCCAAATCGATGTATGTGGGACGGAATCCACAATAAAACATGTGAACTTGAATTAGAGCTCTATGAAGAAGTCTTGGGGCAAATTGTAAACAAATGGTGTCATTTGATAAGTCAATTCCATATATCAAGCATACATTTTTAACATTTGTTTAATGTTTATCTTGAAAAGACAACGTGGCAATTTATCTTACCTGCTTTTGGATTTGATCATACGCAATTTGGATGCTCTTATTTGTAAGGCGGTTCAGATGTCAATTGTCAAGTGGATCGTCCAAACTGTAAAAGAAAGGGATCAGAGAATACATGATTTGTAACTCGGTGAGGTCGCTCCAATGCTTAAGTTAGTATGCTAGCTATGTATGTGAGCTAAAAGCTTGATCGTATGAGACCTAGTGAGCAAATAATCGCGCGTACCTTCTGCTATGGGGTGAGTGCCCTTATATAGTTGAGTTGTCGTGGGCCTCACAAAGCCTTTCTGAGATCTTCGGGCTGGATAAGTGGGAGTTTGTTCCTCTTCGATAGGGAATAATGTGCTATCTGATAGTGCTTATCGTGTCCATCCAATTCGGGCGGGATGCAGATAAAGCCTATAGTTCCACGTCATGATCCCAGAGAGCTCGGAGACAGCTGGCAATCTTCTAGGACTTGCTACATGTCGCTTAAATAGTGTCAACCATCCAAGGTCCCCAGAGTTCGATGTTTTTCGAGGTGGCTGGGACTCCTGAAGTAACTTTACTTGCCGAGGTGAGCATAGTGTTGAGTCATCGTCCAATTGGTGGTCTCCATCCACGTGTCCTCTATTTATCAAGTCAGGCCAAATCACCCCTCGCGCATGGGTCAAGACCCGATTAGAGGAATTCACGTCAGGTTGTGTGGATTTGGCTTTAGTCTATCTGGCAGTTTGATCTCAGCATCCCCTCCAATTCTACCAGGAAACCAGATCACGTGCCATGGACACGCATACGTCACATGGATTATTAACCCTACGGACGTCAAAACACACGCTCAACTGATTTATGGCTCGATAGGAGTGCGGCCGGTTTTTATAGGAGCCATCAGATTACATCGATCTTGCTTGTCCAAAACCGACTACAGTGGCTATAAATAGGGGCCATGGGGTGCCCATTTTCTTCGCTATGATTTGTGCATTCGTGCTTTGAGCTTGTGTGTCTGCTTCCAGGTCAGTGTCATCTGTTCTTGTTCTTCGAGGTCATCTACTCCTCTCTTTGGCTTAGGTAAGCCTCCTTCGTTCCTACTTGATTCCCTTTGATTACGATGTCAAGTGTTAGCATTGGTAGCCTGTTGGATGTCGGTAACGAGTTGAGTGGGACCAAGGTGGACTCCTCGAGCCAAGCAGTAAGGTCTGGTCTTGCCGAAGTGGGCACCTCGTCACAAGCTTTCGAGCCCAGCCCGCTCGAGGTGGATTCCCAAGCAGAGAAGCGGGGAGACTCCAGGAAAGAAGACTCAAGCTCCCATAGTTCTCGAAGGCCGGGGTTGGACAGCTTCAATCCTTCCATGATGACTGAGAAGAGGTTGCAAACACTAGTCGAATACTACAAGTTCCTTGATGACCATGGCTGGTGTATCCCTTTGGAGGGATACCCTTGGGACCATGATCCTAATGAGGTTGTGGTGTTCGAGGAGCAACTAATAGTCTGGACTGCGCTTCCCGCTCCCCCCATTCATCATGGAAATTCTTCAATTTTTTAACATAGCCATAGGTCAGCTTCACCCAACTCAATTTGCTCTATAGTAGGTACCATTTTCTTATTCCATCACTACGGTAAACCTTTGACCATGAACACCTTCAGCTCGATTTATTCTATTAAGAAGAATTCTACTAGTCTTCCTTCTTCCGAACACCGTAGTTACTACCTAACCCCTCGACCTGGGTACAAGATCCTGTATGGTCTCCCCAACAAAGTCTCAGCCTGGAAGAGACGTTATTTTATTGTCACTGTGGCTGGGAGGTGGCCATTTTCGATGCACTAGAGGACAGTCATTAGTGACTCTAGCATCAAGTTAGATAAGGACATGAGAGAACAAGTTCATGCCTAGGCAAAGCTTATGTTGAAAATGGACGACTTCCTAGCCGAGGAGAGATTGGTTAATGCGGGGCTGAGTTCGGGTAAGTTTCCACTTCGATTTCACGTACTTGAACTTTTTTCTTTCTCATCGATGTCATTGCTAAGTTTGTGTTTGTGTTGCAAGTACCATGGCGGATATCCCTGTCTCCAAGCTTTTTATCGACATGAAGAAGAGGAAAAAGAGAAAGGCATCTCGTACTAATCCCCAAACTGTCAAGCCTGTCGCCAGTCCCTCCGCACCTACAACCCCAAGGAGGAAAGAGGATGCACCCGTCATCAACCTGGTTGAGGATGACTAGGGAACCAGGTCGCCAGCTTGCAAGCTTGAGGTGGCCCAGGAGTTTGAGCCTCAACCCGTCCAACCCGAGGTCGTTGCCCGAGTTGCCACTCTCAAGAGCAAGGACGTTGTCTTTCCTACCGAGGTGTCAAATTATGCCGGGACGCTTGCTCCAAGCTCACAGCCACTACGTGGGGTCATTTGTGGTGGTATGTTTCTAACTTCACTTCTCTGTCCTTTGTGCTTTTCCTGCCTTATTGGTCAATACAACTCTTTTGCAAAAGAACTTGCTGATTCACTCACTGGTGGAGTAGTCCGATTGTCAGATGGAGCTATTACAAATCTCGGAGTCAAAAGCGAAAGTCTTGGAGGCCAAGGTTTTGGCTACCGAGTCAAAAGCGGCGGAGTGCCAGTCCAAGACGATGAGGGCTGTCGAGCTGGCAGTGAAGCGGAAGATAGAATCAAAGCGGAAGGAGGAGCGTATCCATGAGTTGAAAAAGGAGATTGAGGAGAAGGAGGCTCTCCTTGCTAGCGCAAGGCTATCTTTTCCCAGGAGCTAAAGGAAGCTGGTGATCATGCTGTTTGAGCTTACAAGACTTCTCTAGAGTTCAAGAATTTTGTGAACGAAATACCTACTTCAGCCTTCCGCAAAGGTTTCAAGGTCTGCCGCTAGCTGGCAAGGCGTGCGTTTCCCCAGCTCGATCTTCAACCACTCACAATGATCGGGATCTCAACAGAGATTGTGATTCAAGCGGCGGGTGAAGATCCAAACTCCTAGGAGGATGATGATGATGAAGTTGATCTAGAAGCTGGAGATAGGTCAGGGAACTCCAACACAGTGGCTGATGAGGTCATGGAGATCGATGAGGTTGTTGCCACAAACACATCAATGGAGCTGGACCCGAGCAAAGATTTCGAGATTGTTGAAGGAGGGGGCGAGGAGCCCCATCAAGACAGAATTGTGCCTCTTTTCTGGGACCTCCCTGTATATGAGCCTCTGAGTTCGGCAATAGTGCTTTTCCTCTCTGTTTTTTTTGCTGAATGTTACAAACTCCCTTTTGAATGAATGAAATCTTTTGGCCATCCATCTCGCAAGCACAAATTTCATTTGCCCCATATTTTCTAAGTGTGGATTACTTCGAAGTGCCGAACTGACAAGTAGGAATAAGCCAATCTCGACGTACGCCAAAGTGAGCAGGCACTGTAGGGTATATGCCCGACCTTCCTAAAACACTTGGAGCCCTAAAATGATATAAGCCAATTCAGCAGTAGGGTATAAGCCAATTTGGCGATACATCTCAATTATAGGGACCATCTAGAAGGCTTGGAATGATTTAATTTTTAACAAAAACATTTGGAGCCCTAAAATGATTATCAACAAAGCAAACTCACTTTTCCTAAGCCAAGGTCTACCTAATTTGCGTAATTCAGATGCAAACCCTCAAATTACATCTTCCCGATCTTCGCAGAACCATTGGGTTAAGCCATGTTCGGGATTCCTGAAACTTAATTTTGAAGGAGCCAATTCAAACTCTAAGCCGGGTATTGGTCTGATTGTTCGAGATGAGAAAGGATCTCCATTCGATTGTTTTTGAAGGTGATGCAAGAAATTCTAATTGATTCTTTGTTGAGGTCAACCCAAATCCTCCTTGGAGCCTTCTTGTGCTGATATCATCCTACAAGAATCTGCTTAATCGCCTTCCTAACTATTCAGTAGCATTCACTCCCAGATCCAGTAACAAGGCAGCCCACAAACTCGCAAAGTTTGAGCTGTCTTGCTCTTCACCCAAAACGTGGTCTTCAATTCCAGAATTCTTTAAACATATTTGTATTTCAGATATATAACTGATAGTTTCTTCGAATGAATTGGCCCTCGGGCTTTATCAAAAAAAAAAAAAAAAAAAAAATTAAATTCGATCAGGAATTTGTTTTCATTCTTGTGAAATCGACTTCCCAAGAAAGATAGAAATCCAAGGTTCCATTTCAAAGTCGGGCTTTATAAGCATTACTTGAGTCCCATCCAAGGCCCAACCCATTGAAAGTGTTACATTTTAGTTTGCATTCTGAGCCTAGAATTGTAATTTCATTATCATGTTTCCCCTTGCAGCCTCCTAGTACATTAGTAACTACAGACAATTTTCTCGATATAGATCAAGATATCTTCTCTCTCAGAATACAAGTTAATAATGCAGGGACCGAAGTTGCCAAACAGGACCAACGACCATGCAACGAATTTGACATATTGACGACTCCATTTAAAATAAGTCAGTAGGTAGGATATTCATGTAATCAATATCACAACTATATATCGTGTGAGCTCATTATAAAACAGACATCATCATCATTATTATCATCTAAACTTTTTTTTCATACATGAATTTAATTTCCTTCTAATCAGTGTCACGTCCATCATTATATTATTGTTAAAATTATATGAAAATGTACAAATAGACTAAAAAGGATTTGAGTGAAAACAATATAAGATTAATGTAACTAACCCTATATAAATAAATAGTTTGGGACAAGATCGATGATGATGGTTCCGATATCAAAACTGTACCCTGTGAGCTCCATTTATAAAGGGCCCGCCCACGTATTAGAGCTCATATATCATCATCCATGGGCCCAGTATCATCCGGTTACCAATGAAGCATGCAAACTCGTAATGTCAGTTGTTGAAGAAATGGGTTCCAGTTCCACCGCTCCAAATTTGACAAAAAAGAAAGCGGGTCCGTCCCACATTAATGGCATGTTGGACGGGATTGAGAAAAAAACAGGTGTTGAATGTATGGCTCAGAGCCTCAGATAAGAAATCTTGATGCATATCGGGCGAATTGTCAACAAATAGTGTCATTTGAAAAGTCAAATATAATTATGGCTCAGTATGGAAAAAGTATAAATATAAATATATATAAAATATAGGGTTTTGTAATTGAACTCTTCCGAACAATAATGGTAGTGCAAGACCGGGTCTATGACAATTGACAAACACCTGACAGGTGATATATATTACACAATATGGCCCAGAGACCAGAGTCCTACCACTACAAACAAAATAATGTCTACTGGCTTTTATTTAATCAAAAGAAGGAAGGCAACTTGTCCAACTTCAATGCATAAGTGAGCCTAAATTCAACATACTTAATTATCATGGATCCCATCCAACACATCAATTATTTTGAGAGGGTCCCACTTTTGTTTTGCCAAAACCCTACTACCATTTCAGAATTCAGACAATTGAATGAATGTTAAAAGGATTTTAGCCTTTCATTAAATTCAACAAGATTTTCAATCTTGTGATATCGACTTTCCAACAAAGATAGGAATCCAAGGTTACGGGCTTTATAAGAATAAGTTGAGTCCCATCCATGGCCCAACCCCCATTGAATGCGTTTCATTTTAGTTTTCATTCTGAGCCCAGAATTGTAATTTCATTATCATGTTTCCCTTTGGAACCTAGTATATTAGTAACTACAAACAATTTTCTCGATATAGGTCAAGATATCTTTTCTTTCAGAAGGACCGGTAAAAATGTGGGGACATGTTAGATAAAACCAAAGTTACCAAACAGGACCAACGACCATGCAACGACTTGGACATATTGACGCCATTTAAAATAAGTCAGTAGGTAGGATGTTTATTCCATTTAACGTTCTATCATAATGTCATATGAAACTGATTGGTGTGTCCAATATTAGTGAAGCTCACATGCTGTGGTTTAAATTATTTTTATTATTTTCAGTTGACCATTTTAGTCTGCCCTTGACTTTTCTAACACTTCTGTAAGTGATTAGTTATAATTTGAGAATAACTGGAAAATGTAGGAACAGACTGAAAAAGAATTGGATGAACATAATAAGAAATTGAATGCTCAATAGTTTAACAGGGGATATAACACTAAAAAAAATGGTGGTGAAACAAGATTTATGTAACTAATCCCATATAGATGGTTATATAAATGAAGACGACGACAGATCCCATG
Organism: Nelumbo nucifera; assembly: GCF_055504915.1. Lineage (NCBI taxonomy): Eukaryota > Viridiplantae > Streptophyta > Magnoliopsida > Proteales > Nelumbonaceae > Nelumbo > Nelumbo nucifera. The sequence continues at coordinate 51,934,810 of NC_142653.1, forward strand.
TAGATGTGAGCTCATAATAGAACTATCATCATTATCATCATCGAAACCTTTTCTCAATTACATGGATTGTTGATATAAATCCGATTTCATCAATGGACATGTTGGACGGGATCCCGAAAAAAATCACAGGTATGCCCAATGTATAGCTCAGATAAGAAATGTCAACAAATGAGATCATTTGAAAAGTCAAATGTACTGGAAAGAATACAAATATAAAATACATATAAAATAATATAAAATATGAAGTTTTGCATTCTGTACTCCTTCCTTCCAAATGTATTTCATTAAAAATGGGGTGTATGATTCAAATTTCACAAAATAAAGACAATCCACATTTGGTAAGACAATATTATATGCCATGTTTGTGCCTTAAATTTGAATTTTTGTGGTAATTCGTTTCATGAATCTGTTTCGAATTAATTTGAGAAAAATTTGAAGTCAAAATTTCATAGTGGTTTGTGGTGGATGCATAGAGTGTCCATCACAAATCACCATTAGGAGTGCGAGGGTTGTGCCCCCGCGGCAATATGGACCCGATCTATATTTATCTTATAGGTCCGAACCGAATACGAAGAGTCATGTATTTCGGGGGTTTTTTCTCTTATAAACAGAAGTTTGAGTCTTGTGATAGTGTGAGTGAGACATTGGGTGCATTTGGGGTTTAGGGTTTTATGTGAGAGCACAACTCTATATTTCTTCTCCATTGTCTACTTCATAGTGGATTTTTTTTCCTCCTTTACCCGTAGGTATAGGTTAGAACCACATAAATTTGTGTATTTTCTGTGCTTACTTTCTCTTTATCTCTGTTTTATTTTCATTTGAGTGCCATTATGAATCTATTTTCTTGGGTTTTCCTACAACATTATAACCCGACTGGAACAACTGAATCAAAGCCTTTCATTTATTGTCATGGCTCCATCTCGAATTAGATGAAATAACTTTTGGGTGGAGCTGCGGCAGTACATATAAGGCATGGCTTTATGTCTTAAGACATTATCGTAGCAAAAAAATGAATACAAATAAAAAGCGAGTGCCTCACAAATCAATATAAGTGGGACGGGATCCACACAATAAAACAAGTGAGTTTGAATTAGTCCTCAGAGAAGAAATCTTGATATAAATGGGGTAGAATGTAGGAGAAATAGTTGGACCAATTATTGACAACAATAATGTTTTGCAACGAGCAATAGAAATTGTTCCCAAAATTTTTGTTTTAACAACATTACTAAAAACCACTGCTCATATAGACTTTTAGCAACAACTAATTATTTGTTGCCTAATAGGTATCATCCCCAACAATCATGTTAATTGTTGTTAATTATAAATTTTCAATAATTGAAGAATTGTATCTAATGGGAAACAAGTGTTGCCCCAAAGTTTGATATATGAGAATCAAGCGATTTTTGCCCCAAAGTTTGGTATACAAAATTATGTTAGTTGTTACCAATACAATTGTTTCTTATAAATATTTAAGGCAACAGTCTTTACAAACTACCATTGAATTAGCAACAATCAAGCAATTGTTACCTTAAAGTTCCATACTCAACAATCAAATCATCATTGCTAATTGTACAATGGCCACATAATTCTTATCATTGACTATTGCCAATTATCATTTTAATTGTTGCTATTTAATTTAATAAATTATTGTAAATATTATAATACCTATTGTTAAAGAAGTAATAGATTAGGAAACGTTTGATAAATGTATATAGCACAACATACACATATGAAGCATCTAAATGAAAAACACTTGTGAAATGTCAATGTGTGATTCATTAATATTATAAAAAATAAAAATTGCATTCCATCTATAATTTATACACAACTTGATATATTACAATGTTCAAATTGCTATTATATAAATAATACAATTAACACAGAGAAATTTGATTCAATGTCTTCATCCATGTAACCAGAGTTGTACCTTGGACTAAATAACCATGATAACTACTTGGTTGAAAAATGATAAATAGCTCACGTGAAGTTAATTCCACATCTTGAAGATCTCTAACTTTATTCTACATGTAGCTGTCTTGTAATAGAACACTTGTAGCGGGTTACATTCCTTCAAAAAATAGAATATAGTAAGTTAGAAACAAAACAAAATGAATCAAGCATCAATTATAGCATAAGTTAGATATTATATAGAGGAAACATAGATAAAGCCTAGTTGAATTGGCTAGAATAAGACAAAATGCTCTAAGAAGCAATTCAGGCCAAGTGAAACATCTCTCTAATTTTTTTATCCCCTAAGTAAAAATCCACGAGTCAAGTGAAAATTTTTGTTATGTTAAGAACACTAGTTTAAGTCTAAGAGCATTCACTCTATACAAAACTACCTTAGGTTATATCTGCATCCAACCCATCCCTCCAAAGACCCAAATAGTAGGGATACATTGGTTAATTTCCTTTTTGGTTTGTAAATATTTTTTGTATTCTCTTGTCGAAAATATCTCCAAGGATCATATAGCTATTAGCAATAGAAAATTTTTTAGATTTAAAATTTATTTAAAAGAAATTCAATAAGAAACCTAAAAAAACTGTGTATAGTTGGGGGAAAAGATTACCATTATGTTGATCATGATTCCAGGAACTGCCTTGGCCTTTGCAAAGTCCAAGAATTCAGATAGCATCAAGAACTTACCCTTATTCTTTTTTGTTTGGATGTCTTGGCAAAAATACATTAGATGCTAGGCTTTAGATGTCAACTAAAATGATAAATCTCCAATATTATTGGGGTCTCTATAGCTAAGTAGATAAAATCTCTTTCTAACATATTCCTGTTCTCATCTTATTAAGACAAAGTTCCCATAATGAAGGTGGAAATTGGGGCATGACTAATGAATCTAAAGCCTAATAAAAATCTATTCATGGCACTTATTAATCAAAAGCCATCACTTACCAAACATAAAGTGTTTAAGGTTCCAATTAGACGACAAGGTTAGAAAAGAAAACACTTGTCTATTATACCTAGGAAGAAAATGAAAACTCGGTACTCATTTCTTTGGTTCCCCTGGCAGTCCTAGGACCAATCCCATCTCCACTCATCTGTTGATGTCAGTTCCAAGACCTGATGTTGCAATTATACTTGTCCTTGGAGTTCAAAATTCTGATAAAGCTATTATGACATTGACTTATAGGTTTTTTCTTGAATTTTGGATGATTTTATTTTCTTTGGTAACCTAGCTTTCATTTGATTTTTCTTATCAATGTACCACTCTTTATTTGTGTCTTCTAACAAAATTTGGCTTGCTTCTTATAATTTGCTTTATGATGAGTTCAAGATTTCTGGGACTACTCTTACTAGCTGAATCCTCAACAAAATATTGGAATGAACTTACTCTTACTAGTTTTCTAACTATTAACAGTATAGAGAAAGTAGTCGTTTTGATTTCCATTAATTAAAACATTATATACTAAGGATTGGTAACATTAGTCTATTCTAATCCAGACATATGAAAATAAATACACAAACAAAGGTTTAAGTACATCCAGTTAATTATCATCAAGACAAGGATGGAGATGATAAAAAAAAAAAAAATGGAGAAATCCCAATCGGGACACCTTTGAAATGACACAAGGACACTATCATTTTGAGCAAAGTATCCAAATGCATTATTGATAACTTTGCATTTTGATGCCTTAAGAGCATCAATTTAGGGGTGTTTTCGCCCTTAGAATAGTCAAGATGTGTCTTTATCCTAATTAAATGCAATGTTGTGGCCTTTAGCATTTTAACCCTATTAGCCACCTAACTTATAACCTTTACCATTCAACTTTTAGCCATTAAATTTTAGCCTTACATGATATTGGGTGCCTTTTCATTTTCTTCTCAAACTTAGGGTCACCCTAAAACCATCATAATCCTTCATTTTAAACCCTAGGGCACCCATATTTTTGCTAAAACCCAATTGTTGCCCCCTCTTTCTCTTTAATCCCAGTTCTTTCCTTCATTCTCTATAAAAAAGGACCCTAAGGCTCCTGAGAAAGGATTGGATTCTACCCCAAGTAAGATGGAAAGTTGATCTTGAGAAGTTCAAGGGTAGAAGAAGAAGATGATGCCCAGGCAAGAGGAGGGGTTCTTACTTGCAGTTCGCCAACACTACCACTGCCACCTCTGGAATTGGATCCCAATTACTTTTACTTTATTTTAGTTTTAATTTCTGTTTTATATTTTTGCACTTCTCTCTTGTGTATTAATTTTTCCCTCGCTTCCCTATGGATACGACCCGTTCTCACCATTAACTACGTTTATAGTTGTTTGAGAATTGGAAAAATTTTATAAATGATTAAACTGGTGTTTCGAAGTGTTTAACGATACACTTCCGGACACATCAATTTTTTGGCATCGTTGCCGGGGAAGCATAGAGAAAAACTTTTATTTGCTTTACCCGGATCTGTTTCATTACTTTTTCTTTTTCGTTTTAATACTCGATTCGCTATCTCAGTTTAATTCTTGTTTCTCTTTGATTTTGCATGATGGAATAGGAAAAGGTGGGGTAACAGAGCATTGCGAGACTACAGAACAGAACAGAAGATAAGAGAAATTGGATTGCGTTTCAGGTGTACTCGTCTGATTTTATTTTTAATTTTTTTGTTTTTATTTTTGAACTCTTTTTTTGGTAGAATAGTGATTTTTGAATTTTTAATTAATTTTTTTAGATTCGATTTATTTTATTTTAGTATTATTTTTCTTCTGTTTGTGTCTAGATCTATTTTTCGTTCTTGATTTTAATTTCTTGTTTGAATTTCTATTTTATTAGGTTATTGTTGTTCTTTTATTTCTGATAAAAAACAAAAAAAATTGTTTATTTTATTTCATTTTATTTATTGCCGCATAATTTTCTTTTGTTTATTTTATGTTTGGTTTGATTTTTAGAATAATAATTTTTCTTGTTAGAATTTATTTTGGTAGTAGTTAGTTTCCTTCTTAGTATAATTATTTCTTTTATTTTCTGTTTGTTATAATTAGTTGCTGCATTATTTAATTCCCTTTTTTTGTTATTTAATTGAATAATTAACCGTTAAATAGGAAATTGCTTAAATTTTTGAATTTGAGTTTAAATTTTGAATTTGAATTTGAATTTAAATTTAAATTTAAATTTAAATTTTCGAATTTTAGAAAATGATAAACATAAAATAAATTGAAAAAAATTAAAAAAATTTGAAAAATTAATTAATATATATATATATTGCATTTGCATTCCATCATTTAGGGCTACATATGCTAGAGCATGCATCATATAGGTTTATTTAATTGTTGACATCATCTTGTTAGTTGTGAATGTGTTAAGTTTTATTTCTTTCTATTATTTTAATTGCTTCGTTTGCGTAGTTTATTTTATTATTTTATGTTATATTACTGAATTGCATTTTAGAGATAATTGTTTATGCATTGTAGTTAGTTGCATTTACTTTATTTATTTTTTCTTCCCGTTAATCTACTTAAGGGCAATTCTATTTAAATAAGATAAGGTGTGGATTTCATCACCCTTCCTTGGCCCAAAAATCACCACCTTTCTTGTGCAGTTTACCCTAAACCCTAATTTAAAAATTGGATAGCAAGATCCTTTACGGAAGCCTCACACTTGGTTCAGAGGTGTGTTGAATTTTAAGAAAGCTTGTAATTACTTTCTATAATCATCGGTTAGTGTCTAAGGAAAGAGGTTAAATGGCTACGCCAAAGCGTGTTTTGTGGTTACTTAATTAGGTCCTTGCGAGAGAAAGGAGAGCCTGCTACATCCTCAACTCTAACCTGGCTAACCAAAGGAAGTGGTGTAATTCCAAGTTAACCTAAGAGGATTCACATTGGTTGAACCACTAGTTTACGAAATCCTAGGTCAGCCCCTAGGTCGTCTAGTTGATTTACTTGCACTTTTTAAAAATTTAAAAATTCAAAAATTCGAATTTGAATTTAAATTTCAAGAATCTTAATTTCAAAATCTGAATTTGAATTTAAATTTCAAATTTAAAATAATAATAAATAATAAAATTTTAAAAATTCAAAATTCATTTAAATTTTAAAATCTAAATATATATTTAAATTTCAAAACTTTAAATTTTGAATTTAAAAAAAAAAGCAAAAAAACAAAAAAATAAAAAATATATTTGAATTTAAATTTTAGGAATTTAAATATCAAAATCTAAATTTAAAGCTTCAAATAAAAAAATAAAAAAATAAAAAATTTAAAATTTAAAAATTCAAGTTTTTCCAACCCAATGTCAACCAGTCATCCTAACGAAGTACATGCAGCCAACAGGTTTTTCCAACCCAATGCTAACTCACTCTTTAATCCATAAGGGTTTGTTCATTTCCTCTTAACTCTTATCTCTTAAGAGAAATCTTTTAACTTTAAGAGAAAAATGGTTGTCTTTCCTCTTATCTCTTATCTCTTAAAGTGCAATCATACAAGTTTTTGTTTTCCAATGATACTCCCAAAAAAGACAATCAATCATATATGGGGTCAAAATGAATATTTAAAAATTTTTAGAATTCAAAATTCAAAGTTTAAAACAACATTCTCTACTTACCAATATTAATATACCTCTTAATATAATTATTGTTATTTCACATTCAAACTTAAGAGTAATCAAAAAGGCCCCAAGTCTAAATTCCGTGAAGTTTTTTATTTCGTGCCCCAGTACGAACTATGTAAAGTCTAGTAAAGCACTCCTAACGGTGCCCAATAGATCACAGCAGCCGCATATTAAGAAGATCTATCCTATCATTTATTTTATAGAAAATGTTCCCAAATACAACAGTACTAGCAATTTGTGGACAGACTTCAGATTAACACCCCACGGAGTATACCCCCAGTCCCCACTTGAACATCTCATGTGCAATGGTGGGGCGTTGATACGAATCGAGTTGGAACAGTATCGGAAGAAATTGTTGGCAGCAAATCTGAACTCCCAGCTGGTGGCTTGCTGGATGTTCATCTCCGTACAATAGCTTTGCTATAAATAAAGTCATGTGTCGGGTGTCTCCTGCGCTTTCTCTTTACTCTCAAGTCGAGCGTTTCTTCGGAAAATTTTGGCGTCCATTGTCTTTACAGTTTGCTTCTTTCAGTTGTCTTCATAGCAACCGACTCCATGGGTTTGTCCCCTCTTATTCTTCATTTGTTTCTTCCTTCTGTCATATGTTTTACCTTTTCCTGTCATAAAATTTATTCTGATTTTCTAATGGATGATGTGAACCTGATCTCTTAATTATTTTTGGTGTGTTTAAATTTCTTTATTTGGGTGTTTTATTGTCTGAACTACCTATTTTCCTCATTCTCGTATATAAATTTTGTTTATTCTTTCAATGAAACTATTTGTTGTATGGGAATAGATAGGCTAGGTGTGTTTAATGCATGAATTGGAGAGATGACTGAATTCACCTCATCATGCTGACTTTTGAAAGTCATTTCAAAAACCTAATACCGAATGATATGTTTTCTTTTAGATTTCTTTCTACTGCTAAACTATTGCTCTGATGATTGAACGTTTAAACCTCCATGAACAGATGCTACATCTTTTGTTAATTATATGAAATATGGATTGTTTATTCAACTTCGTTTTTTTATTAAACTCAATACATGGGCTCAGTTTGGAAATGGTACAAACACAAGTACCTACAGTATTGGTACAAAATAATAAAAAATATAATGTTTTGCACTCTATATATTTGTATTTGTACTCCTTCCAAATTGAGTCTTGGAATACAAATACAAATATGTATTTGTATTGTGCATATTTGCAACTTAGGTTTGAACCTACCTTCCATTTTGGTAGAGTTGCACTACGTATAAAAATAAAGTTTAGCAAATTTTGAATAAATGTCATTAAATTATTAAAATGCATTTTTATGAGATTTAGGTGTTGTTTGTATTTAGGTAAATGACTTACTTGGATATATAAGTGTTTTTTGATAAACACTTATTTGTATAATAACATTATATTTACCAATATTTTTTTATTTCCCAAGTAAAGGTGTGCAATGACAAATCTAGGAACAAAAAAAGAATTGAAATTATCGAAGGGACAATATTGTCCATCATATTAGCGATTATCAGGTTATGCATAAGTAATTTGCCCAAATCTAGGAAGAGTATTACTTTCTCAAGTAAAAGAGTCACTCAAGAATCGCTCTTTCCCATAGAATTTGTTAGAAATTGGGGTCACAAAACTTGGAGAAGAAGGTTTGAGGCATGCCTAAAGACACTGTCTTTAGAATATTTCTTGCCCCCCACTCAATATTATTTGCCCCAACTCAAGAAAATTCATTCCCAGTATACAATAGAGCCTTGGGCGAGAATCTGCAACCAACAAAGTTGAAGAGTCTTTGAAAAAACCTTCTATGAGACAGTAGCAGATCAAACTGAGAGAGACAAGTGATTTTTCAAAAACTTGTGTTCATTTGCTTGATTCATGCCCCTATAATTTCTGAAGAGACATGGAGAAAAGAAAGGTGTTGGTTCAGAAAAGGCATTTTAAATAGTCACAATTTCAAATTTTGTAACTATTAAAATTATGTAACAGTTCATGGCTATTAACTTTTGAATAGTGCCTCTTGATCACACCCAATCAAATCATGATTGTTGGATTTTTTTTAAGCAACAATGGTCATGATTAAGCCTCACACCAAAAGTTAATACTGCCTTATGTGAACCAAACATAGGGGTGTAAACAGTATTCGAAAATCCAATTTCAAATTCGATATTTGACATAATCGAATCGAATTCTGATAATTTGAATGTCTAATTGGTCGAATTCGGATATGACCTGATTCGATTTGACAAATATCCAAATTCGATTGATTATTTAATTCTTATATATAATATATATAATATATTATATAATTTATATATAATAATTAAGTTACATAAATAATTTATATATTTATATACTTTATATCAATAAAATATTTATATTATATATTTATTAATTATCTAAAATAATTAATTAATCAAATTTTAGTTGAATCGAATATTTGAATATTTAATGGGATTTGAATTTGGATAATAATTTTCAATATCCGTCAGATATCAGATTTTCTAATCGGTTTTGAATTCGGATATTGCCTGATCTGATTCGAATTCAATCCGTTTACACCCCTCATCACATGGATGCGAGCAAAGTGCACCTCTAAAGTATCTCATTGCACTGTACACACGTATGCACACATGTACATGTGTATTGCGTGGTAGCAAGCCTCCATACTCTCCTTTTATAGTTCTAAGGACCGTAAATAAGTCCCTATTTAAAAACTCAAAACATGTTTAGTAATTTTACAATGTGGACAAATAGAAAACTGATTTTAGTATGAAAAAAAACTATTTTTCAAGATATATGTATAGGTGTGTTTTCAATGTAATTAATTAATCAAACCCCATTAGATTTAATATCTAATGAGATTAAAATCCAACAGAATCTATTAATATTGTAAAATGAATTCAAGTTTATTTCTTTTTTGTAGGACCTACCAATGTAGGCCATTGCCAATTGACCATTAAATTATTATTTGCTCCAAGCAGAAATTTGTAAGATGTGTTTGAAACTCCTATTTTTGTTTGGTATCTACATTTCAAATTATTCTAGTTTGTACACATGACAATCCTTTGGGTCCGGATGTAGTAGGCACATTAGGCAAGCACAATGAGTGAACACGTAATAGTTGTGTGATACATGTCACAGTTAATGCGCCTTTCATCCAAATATTTTTGCTCTATTAGATAGAAATTATCCATTATTTTATTATTTTCATCAAAATAATTAAAAATAAAAACAATGAAAAAGAAAAACCTAAACGTGTTGGGAGTTGGGACTCATTTATGTTTTCCTTTTTGATTGTGCTTACCTAACGTGCCTACTACATCCGTTCCCCAATCCTTCATACCAATAAATATGGTAACTATTGTGTAATAAAAACCACAAGATCTATGCAACTTCATTCGTCCTTCTCATAGGTGGAAGGAAGGGTTTAGATTCTTGTGAGGCAACAACAACAATAATAATAATAGTAACAATGCTTTATTATTTGAATACTATCAGTAAAAGTTTCAAAAAAAAAAAAGGTTTATGTGCTTTTTCACTAAAATATATAAAAAAAGAAATAGCACTAAAACAACCCCCAAGAGGTTCAATTAGGAAGCCATACTCTCGTCATCAACAAGTTTCCGGTGTCACTTTATCCATTAAAAAAACCAAATCTGGAAAAAAAGCACTTTACTAGTTTAGTCGTCAAAAAAAAAAAAAAAAAAAACTCCTAAATACAGAGAGAGAGAGAGTAGATGCAAGAAAAAAAAAAAAAAACTAGGCACTCTACGGTCATTTGATAAGTCACCGGTTGCCTCCTTTGTTGAACCTGTTGTTGCAATGGTTCCCTTACGTGAGTGGAGAAGACAAGAGGATTTACTCCATTCCTATGGGAAATATGGGCATTTTGAAATTTTTAGGGATAGATTTGTTCAAATAATATGAATAAGCACTTATTCAATAAGACAATAAGTACTTAAAACAAGCAGCTCTAAGGTTGCTTAATTATTAAGTACTTATTTTTGAAATAAGCACTTATTTCTAACTTATTTTCCAAACAGGAATAAGTGCTTATTTTTCACTTATTGTGTGGCATCAAATTATTTTATGTATTTATTTAAATTTGAATAAATACTTATTTAAGTGAAATCAAACAATACCTAAATATAATATATAAAATTTATATATGAAAATCAATAAATTATAAATAGTATAAGATAATCACATTCAGATTTTAATTGGCTCAAACGAAGCTAAATCCAAATCCAATCCAATTACTAATTAAATACAAATTACAAAATATGAATCTAATTTAACTACATAAATGTACATATCATCGAAACATAAAATAATAGGATCGAATGTTAGGTCAAATTGCAAATTTTCGGATATCATTAACAGATCTATTATCAATGGAGTTCTATCTCAACGGACGACCAAGATTGGCTTTGCTGTATTTGATTTCACATTGTTACATCTAGATGCATGTTACCTATCTATACTACTTATAAAAGTGCGAATGAGGAGGTATTGGCTTCTGGAATTTTTCTTTACTGAAATACCCTTCATCTTGAATTTAATTCATCTCCATTGAAAGGGCAGATAATTTAACTAAAAGAATACTATTAAGTACATTTAATTACCTCTCATTAAGCCTCACATTTAAATCATTAAATAAATCACATTCTCTCTCATTGAATCCAGCATTTATACTTTTGTTTATCATCATTAAATTCCACTAATAAATCCATACACAATAATTATTAATAAAATGAAATCTTATATTTTTAAACTAAACATAGAAATGAAATCATATTTTTCATCTAGGTGGTGGGTAAGTAGTTCAACCATTTGGGTCAAATGGATAATTCCATGATATCATAAATAAATAATACAAATTTAGAAATATAAAAAGTACTTTTGTTAATCATCATTAAATTTCACTAATAAATCCATACACAATGATTATTAATAGAACGAAATTTTATATTTTTAAAATAAACCTAGAAATGAAATCATATTTTCCATCTAGATTGTGGGGGGTAAGTACTTCAACCATTTGTGTCAAATGGATAATTTCATGATGTCATAAATGAATAATACAAATTTAGAAATATAAAAATATAGAAAAAAGAAATTTTGAAAAAAATAACACGTTTCTATTATTATATATTTGTAATATTAAAAAATAATTATAATAAAATAGACATAATTTTATTAATGATGGGCATCAAATATACAACTTAAAACCAATGGGAAATTGAACCATTTTCCTATCTAGGGGTGGGTTAATGATTCAATCTTTCGGGTCAAATCGGTTAATCAATGATGTATAATTAAAAGTAAATTTTTTTAAATAGAATAGTACAAAAAATATGAAACAATTTTGGGCACATCTATAATATTATATACTAATAATATAAACCAAAATAAGTATGATAAATAATAGTTATTTTATCAATGATATAAATGAAATGCATAATTTAAAACCACGTTGAAAATGAAACCATTTCCATATATAGATGGTAAGTAGGTCAATGATCTAACATTCTGGGTCAAATGGGTCAATCTATGATGTCATAGCTAACGAATATTAAATATATACATACATACATACATATATACATACACACATACATACACACACACATACATACACACACACACACACACATATATATATATATAAAGCATTTTGATACAATTATATTGTTATATATTCACCATATTAAACAAAAAAGTATGAAAATAAGAATTATTTTTATCGATGATGAAAATGGAATACATAATTTAAAATCAATAGAGAAAGCAAAATGGTTTTTCAATCCAAGTGGTGGGTTAGTGGTTAAACTATCAATGTCAAATGGATATTATTATTAAATAATAAAATACATAAAATTTTAGAAAATATAAAAATTTGTCGATAATTTTGGGTACATTCTATAATATTTTATAATAATAATATAAAAAGGGTGATTAATTAGAATTATTTTCACTAATGATAGAAGTGGGATAAAAATTATGATAAAATGTAAAGAGCATTAATGTCAAACACATGACCCGATTAACCATGTCAAATGGTTTAATAATTTAATTAGCTAAGTTATTGTAGGCAAGTGGTTTGGTAGGGATGCAAACATGTCAGATCAGTATATTCAAATCCGATCTGATCTAAAGATTAGAATGGATCTCAAAAATATTGATTTTAATCCAAATTCGATCAAGATGTCAAATATTCGAATATGATACAATCTGATTTATTTTTTTTAAAAAGTAATAAAATATTAAAAGAAAACAGAAAATATAATATTTAAAATAAAAAACAAAAAATATAAGTATTTTTTCAACTATTTCCATCACATAAAAAGCTTACAAATATGTAATATAAATAACATATTTTTAAATAAATAATAAACAACATATATATTATATATAAATAATATAAATACTATATATAAATAATTGATTTGACCACAACATTAAAAACCAATATTCAAACAATATATTAGAATTGCATTTCCTCTTATAAGTAATTTTTATTATCTCATAAATTAAATAATAAAAAAATATAGAATTTTTATAAATTTTATAAAAAAATTGAACATACATATTCTTCATATTAAACAAAAATGTGTTTGAAAAAATGAGAGTTATTATTAGTAAAGATAGAAATGGATAAAATACAAAGAAAAAAATGAATTAATGTCATAGTCCTTTTTCTTGGTTAAATAGGTTAACGATTCAAGCATTAAGGTCCTTTGGTTACTAATTATTATTATCATCATCATTTGATAATGCCACGTTCGAAATTAAATGCGAAAATAAGATTTATTTATATTGATGATGAAAATGTAATACATGACTTAAAATAAATCGAAAAGAAAAAATGGTTTTTCCATTCAAGTGGTGGGTTAGTGGTTCAACTATCCATGTCAAAT